>NC_081412.1:673062822-673394322 GCF_030272615.1 Cryptomeria japonica
TTCTCCTTCTTCTTGAGAATATCCCTTACATACCAGTTTGGCTTTGTTTCTTACCACTGAGCCATCTTCATTCGGCTTGTTTCTGAAAACCCATTTGGTGCCAATAACATTTTTATGCTCAGGTTTGGGTACTAAAGACCATGTACCATTCTTTTATATCTAGTCAAGTTCCTCTTCCATAGCCTTGATCCAGTCTTCATCTTTATGTGCCTCTTTAGATGTTTTAGGCTCAAATTCAGAGATCATGCAAGAATTTTCTCTGACCTTTCTTCTAGTAAGAATTCATGCATCTTTATCTCCTATGATCTGCTTTGGATCATGATTCAGCTTTACATACCTAGGAATGATCTTAGCTAATTCCTCTTGCTTTTCCTCTTCATCCTCATCTTCATCAGCATCAGCATCTATCGATGTAGGAGCAGTGTTACTGGTACTTGGTTGTTTTTCAGCCGATTTCCAAAAGGTTACAACCGGTTCATCTACCGCTTGCTCACTACCGGTTGCCTCAGTTTTCTCAGAGGTTTCATCAACTCTAACATTGATACTTTCCACAATTCTCTGAGTCATGTTGTTAAAGCACTTGAGAGCTTTTCTCTTGGTGGAATACCCTAAGAATATTCCCTCATCACATTTTGCCTCAAACTTGCTCTGGTGTTCACTTCTCTTGATATAACACTTGCTACCAAAAACTATAAAATAGCTTACCACTGGTGTCTTACCAGTCCAATACTCATACGGAGTTTTATCCTTTCCTTTCTTGATGAGTACCTGATCTATAGTGTAGATTGCAGTGCTCACCGCTTCTCTCCAAAAGGTGTGAGCAACCTTCCCTTGAATCAGCATTGTTCTGGCTGCTTCAACTATAGTCCAGTTGTTCCTTTTTGCTAGGCCATTTTGCTGTGGAGTCCGGGGGGCAGACAATTGCCTCTTGATGCCATTTTCTTCATAGTACTTGTTGAACTCACTAGAAGTGAACTCGCCTCCTTGGTTAGTTCTAAGGCATTTGATTCTCCTACCACTTTCTTTTTTTACCAATGCTCTGAAGGATTTGAACTTTCCAAAAGCTTTAGACTTGTCTTTCAAGAATGTGACCCACATCATTCTTGAGAAATCATCAATAAGAGTCATAAAATACCTATCTCCTTGAATACTCCTAGTTTTCATTGGACCACACAAATCAGTATGCACGAGATTAAGCAAAATTATCTATTGTGAAAGATTTACCTTTGAAGGTTGAGGAAGACATTTTCTCCAGTTGACATTCTCTGCATAGAGGATTCTCCAGTTTGTTCAGCACAGGCAATCCTCTATCTGCCTCGATCTTACTAGCCTTCACAATGTTATCAAAATTAACATGGCAGAGTCTCCTATGCCATATCCAAAATTCATCAAACTTAGCCATTAGACATTGAATGATATTTGTATTTAACTGAAACAGGTTACCTTTGGTCTGCATACCGGTAGCCATCAGTTCACCACTCTTTCCTTTTATTTTGCACACTTCATCTTTGAATTCCAGAGTGAGTCCATTATCATTCACCTGAGCAACACTCAGATGGTTATGCCTGAGACCTTCTACCCAATACACATTATCAGCACTGCTCTTTCCATTTAGAGAAATGGACCCTCTTTCTTTTACCATACAAGGTGCATCATTACCAAATCGGACTACACCTCCATCATATTCTTCCAAAGATAGAAACTTTCTCTGGTCACCAGTCATATGGTGAGAACAACCACTATCAATAATGCATTCATTAGTATTATCAAAGCGGGAGACAAGAGCCTTCTTGTCTGACACATCTTCCTTGACAGCTAGAAATGCTATGTCTTCACTTTCTTCATCTTCTGATTCATCATCAGTGACACCTTCATCAACTGCAACAAGACAGTTTCTCCTATTTCCTACTTTGAACTTTTTGAACCTCTTCGGTTTGTCCTTATTATCACCATTAGGATAGTTTACAATAGTGTGTCCTATCCTATTACAAGAAAAACATTTCAAAGGGAGCTTACCTTTGTATTTACGAGTTCCCTTAGGAAGTCTCTTAGCCAGAAGAGCTTCAAATTCCATTAGGATTTCCTCATCATCCATATCTCTTCTTTGTCTACATTCACAACTGGTACTAACTTCTTTACCCTTTCTAGATAGTGCAACAAATGCTTTAAAGGTTGAATTAGTCTTCTGAACACTGCCATCATAACTATTTAGCTCATAAGCAGTCAACTTAGCAATGATAGAATCAAGGGACACCTTTGTCTTGTCAATAGATCTCAACTCCTTAATAGCGGCAACCCTTATTGCATAGACTGGTAATAAGGTTCTCAAAACTTTGCTAACAATGGTGGAATCATCCATTGTACCTCCTGCACTCTTGATGTCTCCAGCAACAGTTTTAATTCTTATCCGATGTTGTTGAATGGTCTCTCCTTCAACCATCCGCATGTTTTCAAATTTTCCCCCAAGGCTTTCTTCCTTAGCTTGCTTCACATGCTCATCACCGCCATAAATATTTTCAAGATTATCCCATGCATCTTTGGGATCGTCTTTGTCTTGAACATCTATAAATTTAATATCAGATAGATTGCTGATAAGACCTTCCATAACTTGCCCATTCTCTTGAATTTCTCTTCTTTGATCATCGGTGAGAGTACCGGTAGGGATAACAAAAGCATTCTCAACATAGTTCAAGTGTTGAGAACCCTTGCTTTTAATATAGATCTTCATTCTGTCCTTCCATATCTTAAAGTTTTCTATGTTGAACTTAGGACCTTCCCTCTTCATCATTAGAATAGGATCTTTTCCCCAAGTGGTTAAGCTTACAACATAGAGGACCTAGAGGATGCTCTGATACCAATTGATGAATAATGATGAACAGTAACTATCCAATAGGTACTGAGAGGGGGGGGGGGTGAATCAATACAGACAAAAACTTTCTCCACAACTCAAACATCAAAGACTACACTAATAGGTAAACAACATCACCGATCTAAGTCAGGGCACTACCAGTAAAAAACAATGAGATTGTAAAAGACATAAACTGGTAACACTTAGATCTTCTCCATACCTAATATCTCCTTTCCACTTCACCCATATACAAAAACAAGTAATACATCAGAAATATAAAGATTACTGGCTCAACATGCATTACGACTTAACAGAAAATACTAATCATAACATGAAAAAGCATCACACATGACACACTGATTTTTCATGTGGAAACCCAACAGGGAAAAACCACGACAGGGACGAATACCCACAAGTTGTTCTTTGAACTCTTCTAAAGTCCGCTCTATTAGGAGCCTAATCCAGTTAAGGACTTTACAATAGGTTCTGCTAGGAACCGATCCTGCTAGGGATCACATGATTAAGGGATGGCTAAATACCCGGTTAAAGGTTATAACCCTATTAAAGGTTAACTCGCAAGAGGATTTGAAGAACTCAATGAATTTGAGTTACCCTGTTAAAGGATTTGTAGAAAGCCTATTAAAGCTACCTGGCTAAGGGGTTTTCCAACTATTGAAATGGTTAGAAGTCAACAGGTAATACAACAATCTGGTAATATCACTCAATGCCAATACAGATCCACTCTAGTTCCTTTTCTTCTACAATCTCATTCTGCAGGTATCAACACACTTCTTCAGTGTGGCAAGAATCAAGTATCTCTACACTCAGATACACACACAACATTTGCCAACAACTTCAAATGAAAACATCATCAACCTTATAGATAATAGATAGGTTGGTGGCATAAACCCTAAACCCTAAACATTTAGGTTATCAATACATTCAGTCCAATCCTGACTGTTCAATCACATTGCATAATGTAAAATGATCTTGAACAAATCTCAAGATGTTCTCCATCATTCATTCTTTGCCACTTCTGGAAGCTGGTAACCCATCACGTGCTCTCCACCATTTTCTGAGACTTCACACATTCCTGAGGTAGATAGGATCAATTTTCTTCATGCAAGATCCTCAAGGAAATCCTTCACGTGCACAAGGCTGATGTGGCAACACAATCTGATCTCCATTTCAATACTAACCCATCACAGAATGTCGTCGGTCGAATCACATAGACTTAAAATGCATCAACTGGAAACCCTAAAGCCGAGACTACCAATCGGTAGTCATACCAAATGAAAACCCTGATACAAAACATTCCATATACCGGTTCACATTCCAACATACTGGTTCACTTGAACAAACATACCGGTTCACTTTTTCACATATACCAGTTCACATCATCATACCGGTTCTCTTGCCAGTTTGCTTACTTCAATATACTGGTTCATACTTCAGCATATTGACATCAATGGCAACATACAATATCATCATGTCATCAAACTCTGCACATATGCCAACAATCTCCCCCTTCCAACAGAGCCATCCATAATAACTTAGTACAATAGGATGTAGTAGCAACATATTTTGCTTCTGCTGTGGAAAGTGAGATACAATCTTGTTTCTTACTGTGTCATGCCACAAGTCTATCACCAAGAAAAAATGTCGTACCATTGGTGCTTTTTCTTTCATCTACACACCCAGCCCAATCAGCGTCAGTGTAGGCTAGCAGAGTAAAATTGTCATTTCTAGGATACCAAAGACTAAAATTGAGAGTACCCTGAATGTATTTTAGTATCTTTTGAACAACTGTAAAATGAGACTATTTAGTAGCTGACTAAAATTTAGAAGCCATACACACTACTTGCATCAAATCAGGCCTAGATGCAATTAAGTAAAGTAAACTGGCTATCATTGACCTATACAAAGTCTGATCAACAATAAGGGTTTCATCAATTTTAGATAATTTAGAGCCAGTGACCATAGGGGTACGTACTGCATTGCATTCAGCCATTTGAAACTATTCTAGCATATCTTTGGCATATTTTGTTTGTGAAATAAAAATACCATTTTCAAGTTGAGTAACTTGAAGTCCAAGAAAAAAAGATAGTTCTCCTAACATTGATGTTTCAAATTCAGAAGCCATTATTTTTGAAAAAAATTTAGATAGTGCATCATCATTACTACCAAAAATGATGTCATCAACATACACTTCTATAACAAGAATATCATTACCTTCTCTCTTGATATAATGATTGCTATCCACACTACCTCTGATGAAACCATTCACTATCAAATGCGAATCCAACCCAGAATACCAAGCTCTAGGAGCTTGTTTAACGCCATAAAGAGCCTTTTTTAACTTGTAAACATGATCAGGTTTATCTAAATAAAAAATCCTTTAGGTTGTTCCATATAAAACTCTTCTTCCAGAAAACCATTCAAGAAAGTACTCTTAACATCCATTTGGTACACTTTGAAAATTTTAAAACAAGAATATGCTAAAAATATTTTGATTGACTCAATGCGAGCCACCGGTGCAAATGTCTCACCAAAGTCAACACCTTTTTGTTGAGCATATCCTTTGCACACAAAATGTGCTTTATTCCATACCACTTTACCACATTCATCTAGTTTGTTTCTAAAAATCCATTTTCCACCGATTACATTTTTATCTTCAGGTCTTGGAACTAACTCCCAAGTTTTATTTTTCTCAATCTGAATGATTTCTTCCTCCATAGATTTCAACCAACAGTCATCATTCAAAGCATCATTAATAGTCTTAGGCTCAAATTCAGTCACCAAACAAAATTGTTCAGCTATTTGAGCTTGTTCATCAAGTTTAACTCTTCTTCTTATAAAGATTCCAACATCTTTATCCCCAATAATCAAATTTTGAGGATGCCTCTTAGTAATAATCCTGGAGGGTGTAGATAGAGGTGATGTTACTTTAGGACTTGATACACTCTCCTACTTAGTGTTTTCTTCTACAATAGGTTCAAGAGATTTGTCAAGTCTTAAAGTAGGCTCCTCTTCAACATCCTGAACATGATTATTATCTTAAAAACACCTTCTCATCAAATGTGACATTTATAAACTCAATGATTTTATTCAGCCTTATATTGAAGCATTTGTATGCTTTACTATGTGTAGAGTATCCTAAGAAAATACCCTCATCTGACTTAGAATGAAAACTACCAAGATTTTCATCATCTCTTTTAATAAAACATTTCCAACCAAAGATTTTAAAATATTTAATAGTTGCAGAATGACCATACCATAGTTTGTATGGAGTGAAGTTAGACTTCACTCTAATCTATACTATGTTTAGGATATAAACTGTTATATGAGCAACTTCTTTCCAAAACCTGTTAGGCAACTTGACCTCATCTAACATAGTTCTAGCCATTTCCTTGACAGTTCTATTTTTCTGCTCAACTACCCCATTTTGTTGGGGTATTCTAGCTGCAACATACTATCTTTTTATGCCATGATTTTCACAATACTCAATGAATTCTTGTGAAGTAAACTCTCTTTCTTTATTTGATCTTAAACATTTAAGTTTGAAATCTGATTCTTTCTCAACCAATTTATGAAAGATCTTGAATCTTTCAAAGGCTTCAGACTTATGTTTGAGAAAAGTTACCCAAACCATTCTTGTGTAGTCATCAACAAACAACATGAAATATTTTTCACCATTAATAGATTTTGTCCTAGTAGGACCACATAGATCAATATGAACTAGGTGCAAAGGTTTAGTGGAGGAATGTTCTTTTGATTTGAATCTTACCTTTATCTATTTGCCTTTGACACATCCAGAACAAACAACATTTTCAAGTTTACTGAGTATTGGTAGACCTCTTACATTTTGATATTTACTGATTTTAACTAAATTTTTTAAGTTTATGTGGCCTAGATGTTTATTCCATAACCAGTTATCTTCAACTTGGCCCAGAAGACAAATAACTTCACTTCTTTCATGATTTGATGAGTCAAAGAGATTGTATATATTGCCATGACTTCTTAGTCCTGTTGCAATTGTTTTACCATATTTTGTTTTAATTGTACAACATTGTGAGTTGAAAGAAACTTTGTACCCACTATCACAAATCTGACTGACAATTAAAAGATTGTGTTTGAGGCCTTTTACATAATACACATCATGAAGTGGTGTATTATCATTTAGGAATAAAGACCCTCTACCTTTTATTTGTATTCTAGAGTTGTCTCCAAACTTTTCGACCCCACCAGCATAATTTTCAAGTTTCAAGAACTTATCTTTATCTCCTATCATTTGGTTAGAACAACCACTATCAACAACCCACAAAGTCTTCTTACTAGAGAGAAAAGCAGTTTGGACAAGCATGGATTGTTCTATGTTATTAACCTGTTTGGGTTTCCAAAGTTTTCTTGTATTTGATTTATTTTGTTTGCACTCATTTGAAGTACGACCTATAACATTGCACTTGAAACACCTGATTGTTTTAGGAAAACCAAAGTATTGATTTTGACCAAAACTTGATAATCTGTGCACCATAAATTTGCAGGTGCTAACTTTATGACTGAATCTATTACAGAAAAAATAATATCCATTGAAGAAAGGATTAAACCTAAAATTGTTCCATTTTTTTTTAAATAGATGCTCCTTATTATCTATTTTTATATTCTGACCTGCAGAATTTGAGCATTCACCTATGTTGGTGAGCTTTTTTTTGTTTCCCTAGCATGTTATGCAAGCGAATAGTTCTTTCATGATCTTCAACTTGTTTATTAAGAGAATTAATGTATTGTTTGAGTGTTAGAATCTCTCGTTCTTTATCTGAAAGGACTGACTTGAGATTCTCTATAACTCTTTTAGATTCATCTAACTCAGTTTTAAAAGAAGTAGTTAAGTTACCCAAACTTTTCTCCTTGGAGGAGACAAGTTTTTTTTAGTTTTTTAATTTCTTGAAGAGCACACAACAGTTCACCTTTGAGATTTATCTTACAGTTCTCAGAGTCTGATTGACTATTAGTTTTAGTAACTATTTTTTTGTTTGTGGTATTAGACAAACCAAATTTAGTCATGAACAACATTTCCCCTTCATCAACCAAAGAGTCATTTGACTCATCATCAAAGTCTTCTCTGTTTAGTGTAAGGGCATTGGGCTACAAAATGACCAGCTCTACCACATCCAAAATATTTTAGAGGTTGTTTGTTTCTGAATTTTTTTTTGAGATTTCGTACTAATAGAGATTCTAAAGAATCAAACAATTTTGACTCACTATCCACATCTACTTTCTTCTCTATTTTGAAAGCATACTCTTTTATTGATGAATTGGCATTATCACCTTTATTTGTTCTTATTTTAAATGCAGTCAATGTTCCTTGAATATCATCTAGGGTAAGCTTATTGAAATTTTTCTTTTCTTGTAAGGAAGAAATTTTTGTTTCATATTTAGGTAACAGAGTTCTAATAACCTTTTTAACCACTGTGAATTCTTCTACCTCTTCACCTAATCCTCTCATTCCATTTACAATTTCATCAATCCTTAGAAAGTAATCAACAACTTTTTCATCATCTTTCATTCTCATTTCCTCAAACTGAGTTTTGAGAGTGAGTATTTTTTACTGTTTGACTTTCTCATTTCCTTGAAAGATGTTTTCAATTTTTTCCCAAATCTCATGTGCAGATTTGCAATGCATAATTTTAACAAAGACATCTTTAGTGAGCCCACACAATATAGCATGTTTGGCTATAGCATTCATCACAATTTTTTTTTTTTCCATTAGGATTTGTTGGTTAGTAACAAAATTGTGTATTTACTACAAACACTATTCCAGACATCTAGGTCTATAGATATCAGATATGTTTCCATTCTGATTTTATAGAATACAAAATCAATTCCATCAAACAATGGAGCTCTAGTAACAGATGACCCCTCTTGAGACATAACAGAAAAAACTTCCAAGACCAGGATCAATTCTAGGAAGATTTAAGAAATGCAGGACCCTAAGCTCTGATACCACTTGTTGGAAGTGGTTTCACTCTGAGAGGGAGGGGGGGTGAATCAAAGTGTAATAAAATTCAACAATAAAAACTTATGAAAAACTTGATAGACCTTTTTACACCAATACAACTTGCTTTAAATCAGAAACAAGAACTATTGATTAAAGATACTCAACCCTTACAAGATCTAAGAAGAAATATTAGGATATATTGACTAAACAACCTACATATGCTTCTATGAGATACATCTTTTACTGCAACTATCAGATGAACTAAAAAAACTTCACATGCAAGTGATGCTGCACATTTACAAACAAAAATTTGCATATAATGAATGACATAAATATCAGAGCTTGACCTAATGAATAAATATGAAAAAGGACAAGATTTTCAAAACATTTTACAAGACACAAATTTCATGAGTGGAAAACCCTCATGGGATATAAAAACCACTTGTAACCTGTCAACTTTATTTCATCTAACAAATCCAACTTATCACAGTGGTGGAGTCTCTGCTCAACACTTTAAAATGTCAACAATAGTTTGAGAACAAATTCAATAGTGAAGTGTTTTGATGGAGTCTGAACTCAACATCTTACAACTTAAGAACCTAGGAAAAATTTTCTCTCAACACTGACCCTACAACTACATTGTATTTGCAGTTCCAAAATCATGATTCATACCAAATCATAGGAATGGTCTATGAAAACTTATTTGAGTACATATTATGTCAACCAAAACTAATTTAACATAATATAGCAGAATGACAAAAAACACTCCCTTATAATTTCTTTTCAAAAGAAAACTTCTTACTCTGTTTTCAACATTCGATGCTCAAGACACTTAAAACAGAGCAGCTAAGTAGCGACTCCTGATTTTTTTCTTTTTTCACACCCACTTCTTTCATATTATACCAAATATATATTCATCCTCTTTTTAACATAAACCAGTAAAAATAACTTCCTTTGTAAAAATGAAATGCTCATAACTGAAGAACTGGCATGCAAACTACTTTTTCAACCGGCTATCAAGAAAACCCTTCTATATATCATTTTCCATTAAACTAAATCCTTTTTTATATATGGTTGAAAGAATACCGGACTATGCCGACAAAAAGTAAAAAAGAAACTGAAAATCCTGATTGCATCTTTTGCTTGAAGTACACCTTCTATGCATGATGACAATAACCATTTCTGCTCGACGATATCACATTCACGACTTGGTGATAAACCAAAAAATAACTGCAACATCTGAAAAATAGTTATCTGGTAGAGCCTTCAAAAACATACATGGCGGCTAGGGTTCGAGGAAATGCTTTCAAAAGAAAGCTAAACAACATGATATACAAGCCCCCAAAAAAACAACAATGATATTTGAAATCCGAATAATATCAAGTGCCTAAAGTAAAAGTTGCCCACGTGCCAAAGGATATGCATTTAATCAAGTAACTCTCATGGACTCCATCTACCAAGTGGAATAGGATATGCATTTAATGAAGTATCCCCGTGAGCAAGTAACCACTACATAAGGAGATACACATTAATCAAGAAGTCAAACATCCAACTTGTCATCTCAACCATCACAAGTCCACATCAAGGACAATAACAAAGATAAGAGACCAACAATTTGCAAGTGGATTTCGGTTAGATGGGCAATCAAAGGAAATGTTTTGGTTTCTTTGCCACGTAAAGTTACATTTTGCTTCTCGTTCTCACTCAAGGAGGATAGTGTCATCATCCTGTCTTCTGGGCCATAGATTTTTTGCAAACATAAACTTCTTTGTATGTGGTAGTCTAGGTTTAAATTGGAGTCACACTTGGTGGGTGCTATTCAAACTTGGGTTCACCTCATTGGTCTGGCTTTGGAGATATAAGATGAGGAGATCATTACTAAGCTAGCTAATTCATTTAGACAATTCATCTCACTTAACACCATAACAAAGTAACATTCCAAGATGGTCTATGCACATTTTTGAGTGGGTATTACTCCAAGCACTATGTTACTTGTGTCCATTGACATCAAGTCTCATCTTGGACCCTGGTCTCAGCCTCTGAAATATGAAAATTCCACTCTTTTATGTCACGTTTGCTCCTTAGTAGGTCACCTATCTAATAAGTGCCATGTTGGAACTTCCAAATCTTCTTCTAAATTCTTCTTCTAAAGGGACAGATGAGAAATCTCAGGGTTTTGTGACCACTGATGCAAACTTCAAATTATTTGATGGGTTCCTCTATGAATGTCCCCATAAATGCTTTGGCTCCAGACTCAACTATGGGCTCTAGTTCATCCCCTAAGGAGTTGGCTGGAGTGAAGGCTCCCTATACTTCAGGGGATGACCACTCTACTCTTGATGTCTCTGAAGAAGTAATGTTCCCTATTCCTCTTAAAGAAAATACTGCCTTGGGGCTAGGATCTCCCTTAATGTCTATTGAGGCCCCTCACACTTAAGGTTTGGTCATGGTTCCTTTTATCTCTATGTCCTCTTCCCTAATTCATGATGGTATGGGTCTAGCGCCTGGGGTTTCACCCCTTATTTCTGCCACCCTTTTCATCACATGGGTTAGCCCTAAGATGCTATGCATTAATAATTGTTTATATGTGGCAATTGGCCAAGTAATTACTATACACTCATTATGTATCCTCGTCAGGGTTTGGGGGCGCAACCCTAAGGAAAACAAAATTATCATTTTTAATGAAAAAAACTGACATTGAAAAAACCCTAAAATAACTGACTTTGAGTGTTGCCCTAAAAATTGATTGTTATAAGCGGATGGAATGTAAAAGGGCATTGTAATGGTATTGTATTAATTTATTGGATAATAACAAAAGATTGGATGGTTGTGTTCAGTGCATGGAGCCCATCTTGGGTGAACCACGTTAAATCTCTGTGTTATCTATATTATGCATTTTCCTTCATCTTTTATGTCTATATCTGTATATAATTATTAATTTTTATTTTCTCTAGATCTACCTAATCCGTAACAATTAGTATCAGAGCCATTTATTTTTGTAAATTGGTAGGGACTCTCAAATTTGAGTGGGAGCAATGGAAGATACCAAATTCAAGGTCGAGAAGTTCAACGAACTGAATTATCAATTATGGAAACTGTAGATGGAGGATTACTTATATGAAAATGATTTGTGGTGAGCATTGAAAGGAAAGACAAAGAAACTAACAGCTATACCAAATGAAGATTGGGATATTCTGGACAAAAAGGCACTGGGAACCATTTGGTTGTGCCTTACACCATCTATGGCATGCAATATATCAAAAGCAACAACATTTGCAGATTTGATGTCGACACTAGCTAAACTGTATGTGAAACCCTCAACTTTGAATAATGTATTTCTTATGAAGCATTTATTTAACATAAAAATGAGTGAGGGAGAATCTATAGCAGGTCATTTAAATGAATTTAATACAGTTACTAGCCAATTGACTTTTGTAAAGTTTAACTTTGATGAAGAGGTTAGGGCTCTCTTAATTCTATGTAACTTTCCAGAAAGAAAGAATAGCTTGGTTATGGCAGTAAGTAACCGTGTCTCTAGATAAACACTTTGAAAGTTGATGATGTTGTGGGTGTTTTCCAAAGTGAGGAAATGCAACGGAAAAGAACATCTGAGACTTCAACATCATCGGGTAGTGTTTTGAATGTAGAGAGTAGGGGAAGATCAAAGGAAAGAGGAAAAGGCTCTGAGCGTGAGAAGTCATGAGGGAAGTCAAAGAAAGGATGCTCTCAATCCATATGAAGAAAGGATTATTGGTATTACAAAAAGCCAAGACATTTATAGAAAGATTGTTGGTATCGAAAAAACAAACAAGGATATGGAAATAAAGATGACAATTAGGAAGTTAATGTTGCAAGTGATACTTTATAAGATGCCTTGATTCTGTGTTTAGATAATCTTAATGATTCTTGGGCAATAGATTCAGGGGTTTCATTTCATGCTACACCCCATAGAAAATATTTTATATATTATGTTCAAAGTGATTTTGGACAAGTGTGTTTGGGTGATGATGAGCCCTATCAGATTGTTGGAAAATGCAAGATAAAGATCAAGTTATAGAATGGAAATGACTTGTTGTAGGAGGTAAGGCATGTCACTAAAGGTGCATTAGTAGTAGCTAAAGGTGCAAAGGTAGGCACATTGTATTTATGTACCAATAATACTTATTCTGCCTTAGCTGCTATAGAAAAATGTGTTGCAGGGACAACAACAATAGATGTTGTAAGGATAGATTCAAAATTGTGGCACCATAGATTTGGGCACATGAGTGAGAAAGGGATGAAAACCCTTCACTCTAAAAATTTGTTGCCAGGATTGACCCAAATTGATTTAGAATTCTATGAAAATTGTGCTTATGGTAAATAGAAAAGAGTCATATTTCTCAAGGTTGCAAAAGAGAAGAAGAGAGATAAATTAGAGCTTGTGATTCAGATATATGGGAACCGACTCAGGTATCATCTCTTGGTGGCTCTTTTTATTATGTTATTTTTATAGACGATATAACTAGAAAAACAGGGGTATATTTGTTAGAATAGAAATCAGATGTTTTCTGAAACTTTTATGAAATGGAAAGCTTTGGTTGAGAATGTGACAAGAAAAAAGTTGAAATATCAAATCTGATAATGGAGGTGAGTATTGAAACAAATAATTTGAATATTACTATTCTGTCATTGGAATCCGAAGGCAGAATATTGTTGTAGGAAACCCACAAGAAAATGGTGTGTGGAAGAGAATGAATATGACCATCATGGAGTGTGCAAGGAGCATGAGATTGCATGTTGGACTACCACTAATTTTAGGTAGACGCTATACATACTATTCTTTATTTGATAAATAAAGGATCTCAAAATCCTTTGGATGGTGGCATTCTAGAGGAGGCATGGACTAGCAAAAGGTAAACTATTCTTTTCTAAAAACCTTTATTTGTGAAGCTTTCTACCATGTTGATAAGGAAAATAGAACCAACCTTGATGATAAATCTAAAATATGCACCTTCATTGGATATGGAATGGATGACTTTGGTTATCAATTATGGGATTTTTAAATTAGAAAATAATTATAATTAGAGATGTTATATTCAATGAGAATGTCATGCATAAAGAACAGATGCATGAAAAGAAGCATGAATAGGTCAAAAGGGAATATGTGGTGCTGGATGAGATTCTTGAAAATAAAATACCATTGGTACCTGATGCTTAGCAACAAAAAAATATCTCACAAACTCTTGTAAGTATTAGATGTTCTATGAGGTTAAGTAGACCTTCTGAAAGATTCTCTCCTTCTTTGTAATCTATTTTATTAACTGATTCTAGTGAACCGGAAGGATATGAAGAAGCAATGCAAGTGGATTCCAAACAACAGTGGGAGCTAGGCATGAAAGAAGAAATGGATTCCTTGATGAAGAATCAGACTTGGGACTTAGTTCTATTACTTGTAGGAAAAAGAGCCTTGCCTAATAAATGGGTTTACAGGCTAAAGGAGGAGGATGGAGGACAAAATTTAAGATATAAGGCTGAAATCATGGTTGAAGATTTATCATAGAAAAAGGGTATAGATTTTGATGAAATATTTTCTCCAATTGTAAAAGTGACTTCAATTAGAATTGTTCTAAGTCTTGTGAAAGCTAGATGTTAAAATAGTGTTTCTCCATGGGGATTTGGAGGAGGAAATCTACATGCAAAAACCATAGGGATATGAGGTCAAAGGTAAGGAGGAGTTAGTGTGTAGGTTGAGGAAGAGTTTTAATGGCCTAAAGTAAGCACCCCGATAATGGTATTTTAAATTTGATAGTTTCATGTCTGAACAAGGTTACCATAGATATTATTCTAATCATTGTGTTTATTCTAAGAGATTAGATAGTGATAGTTATATTATTATGTTACTTTATGTTGATGGCATGGTTGTTGCTGGTGTTGGGTCTCAAATCAACAGATTGGATAGGTTCTAAGGAAATGCCAGTCCCTATGGTCAAACCTTCCAATTGACTCGGCCAACATGTAGAGTGAACCTGTTTGGTTGCTTACTCTCTCACTTTAGGCTCTGCAGGACCTAGGCGGGTATACCTATTCACTGAATGTCTCCAATAAACAGTGCTTTTTATAGCAGATATGTTATCCTAATCTGATATCTCCTGATCTTGAAATGGCATGAGTTCCTTGAATGGAGATATAGCAGATGAGTTCAAGATTGTTGTTATGATAATTGTTTGTTTTGTGTTTCTTAATTACCTCTATAGCTGTTAAAATAACTAATTATGAAAGAAATGATGAGTATAACCTGAGATTTTAGCCAGTGCCTTCTTCACTGTTTGGGTTACAGAGTCATCACAATTTTCTTCAGGACTTATAGTGCGAATCTGTGAGACAGTTTTTTAATTCATCCCTTATGAACTTGTCAGTTACTATTTC
The DNA here is from genome assembly GCF_030272615.1 of Cryptomeria japonica. Lineage (NCBI taxonomy): Eukaryota > Viridiplantae > Streptophyta > Pinopsida > Cupressales > Cupressaceae > Cryptomeria > Cryptomeria japonica. Next base: position 673,078,074 of record NC_081412.1, read on the forward strand.
TTTTAAAACCAAATGAATGCTTATATTATGTGCTGATTGAGTGAATTTAACCCTACCCTTAAGGGACCAGTCAATTAAGCTTTGCAAGGAACGATTACAATCCGCAAGCAGAACTTTTCTTGCAACATTATAACATAAAGCATAGATCTGATCTTAAGAACATGAATAACCTTATCTTTATCAGACAATATCACAGACGATTGCCAAAAGAAAATGAAATAATCCACAACACATATGCAAGGAAACAGTAGATCAAGATTTGTATTCCATTATAGTTTGTACACAGAAGACTTATAGGCTGTTACTGTTTCACTCCTAATCCTATCTAATATCCTCCCTTTTCATTACAAAAATCATTCTCATATATATATGAGGACGAAAGTTTTTTCACGAAGAGACACGACTTTTCAAAATATTAGTCGTTAACTTGAGTGTTTCTAAACTTAAGCAAAAAGAGATTCAAAAACCCCAAATGATGAATGTAATCATCGTCTTTGAATGTTCTGATTCGAGGCGTTTGCTTTTTTAATTCATCCCCTAGCGTAAGGTACTTGAATATCATCTGGTTGACGGTAGGGGCCATATCCTTACTCCGATCAATTTCTGACAAGGCCCAATCCTTGACGCTGACAAGTTCCTTTCGCAAATCCTCCAAGGTTATTACCTCTCCTTCCTTGTAGACGGAAGGCATTCCAACGGGTTTTTCATCATCTAATTCTTTTAAATCTCTTCTCAGCATATCCTCAAGTTTGACATGATTATCCATATACGCGTTACCCTCAGCCTTTTCTTCTGGCGTCATGGTATCGTTATTGCTTAGCACCCCTTGCAATCGTGCTCTTAACCGTTCAAGCTCTGTTAGCGCTTTTATTGTTCCATTGTAAACTATCCAATATGGTTCGACCTGTAAGAGCATGGTGTTAAACCGATGTCCTATGATGTCGTTGACCAATTTGTCCATCTTTTGCTGGATATTATCTGCGCGTTTATTGGCCTTCTCTGCCTGATATTTCCAGTACAGGGCATCAAAGACGTCATCCAAGCTGCGTCCTGCGGGTTATGAGGTGTATTCGCTGATAGGAGTCCCCGTTTCTAATTGCAATACCTTTGCTTGCAGCTTCTGATTTTCCTCCTTGGATTTTTCATATAATCCCTTGTATGTAATGTTCTCTCTGACCAAAAACTCTGTCTGGTCCAAGTTCAATCTTGCAACATCCAGGTTGAGCTTTGCAGTGACCCTAGGATCAGTCCTTCCAACCTGATGAACCATGAGATGCCCAAAGGTTTCTTCTATATCCACAATGATTGGCCTTTTCCCTTTTGGATATAGTGCCCACTGTAGGAGAGCCTTTTTGTCTGGATCATATCCAGAGCCTAGGAACAGTTTATCTACCTCCTGGGGCAATACCAGATGATTCAAATCTTGTTTTTTCAAAAAACCATCAAATAAGAGTGCTGAGTTGATATCCCAACCAGAGAAGATGATCACACCGGCCTCTTTTAATAATTTCCTCCCTTTTTCAGGAGTCATGTCTTTCATGAGGACATCAATTTCATCTTGTAATCTCTTCATCTGTTCCTCCTCTGGTTTTCCAGCCATGCTTCGTTTGACATGAGCCCCTTTGTATTGATATAGAAATGAAAGGAATTCCCTAGAGGAGGCGAATCCATCATCAGCAATGAAGTCCTCATGCTCAGTCATTCTTATGTCAACAACATCCTTGATGTTGATTTCTCCTGTGTCCATGTTCATTTCTATTTCAAAACCAGGAGGATAATCCTCTCTAGGAGAATCAGGTGGGATACTACTGGCGGTTGATCTCGGTGACATGTGAGCTAGGGGTTGACTATCCTTCTCAGTATTAATGAAGCGAAGGAATTGTGAAGGAACTCTGTGCATAATTTCAGCTTCATGTTGAAGCAGCCTTTTAGCTACCTCTAGAGGGTCTTGGAGATTTCCAATTAGGTCTCCATCTATCATTCCCCTTGCCCTTTTCCATTTGTAAGCCTCCCAGACTAACTCACTCTTTCCTTTTAAAGCTTTGGCCTCCTCTCGCTCAAGGTTCTTAATTAGGTCGTCTGGCATTTTGGCCATATGTATCCCAGCTTTGAGTTTCTGTGAGGCTCTGGCAGCTCTTATATATCCTTCGGGATCAAAATTCTCCCTAGGCTCACCCAGAGTCATGCCATAGTAATTTAATTTATTCTGTAATAAATGATAACTCTTTGAACTTTTGACAATGAAATCAGAGAAAACTAATAAACCTGGAACAATAGATTGTTTACCAAAATCAGTTAAATGTTTAGCACTGGCAATAGACAATTGCCTTATAATCTCCAAGCTAGCCACTCTGTCTGGCACCGTAATTGGAAGCATGTGCGGTTGCCCTTCATATCCAAATACCCTTATCTCTGTGTGATTATCATGGCAATACCAATCACCCCAATTATGTTCAATCTGTGACTCTGGAGAGAAATCCTTTGGCCTGAGGAACCTCTTAATTTCAGGGGACAAAGTATAATCCCTGTGTTGTCCAAACGCTGCACTGAGAGGTTTCACAAAGTATTCTTGAAAATGCCAATATTGGTTGTTCATAAACCTCTGGTCCCATGCTGATACCCACAACTGAACCGGCTTCTTCAGACCATTCTTATCATAAGACCTGATGCTGAACTCATCTGGCCAGAAGGTAATTTCTTGTCCACAATAAAGAAGAATATGCATTAGCATGGAGTATAATGAAAAGTGAACATTCACAAGGTCTCCTTTCAATTTTTCTAGCCCATGATTCAAGGCATCCGCAACATAAGTAGCAAAATCAAATGACCTAGGGTCTTTTGATTGAATATCAGCACATAGAACCATAATCCCAATATCCATGAGTGGATGAGCCTCTATGCCTAGTACTTGGGCTGCAGTATAATACGTATATTTGAAATATGGATGGAAGTGGTTGACATCAAATGGCACCTTGTCATTTTTTCCAAACTGAACAAATGACCCACCCACTTTTGGCCTGTGAACAGGTAGCCTCCAAGTCCTGTAGACATTTTCCAAACTAAAGAATTCCTGTGAAAGCTTCTTCATATCGATGCTCTCCTCGACTTCCCAGTCTAGATCAAAAACCATATCAATAGTCTGCTTGTTGATTACTACTAATGTATTCCCTCTGTAATCACATATGGTTTTAGTTCTCGAGTTGTAGCAATTTACCAGAGCTTTCATTAATTCTATGTCTACAAACACATTTGGAACTACTAATTTGCCTAAGTTCCTCTTCCATAGATTACTAATGGGTTCGGGTGCATCCCTTCTTTTGTATCCAAACAAAAATAACTCATGCCCTCTTATCTCAGTCCAAATGTCTCCTAGATTTTCAAATTTGTCCTCTAATCCTTCCTCTTCACTTTTAATCTTTTTGGACCTTACACTAGACGATGGACACTGGTCTAATAAGTCCTGAGTCAAAGCTCTCCCTTCTTTCTTCTGTCTCTTGGGCTTCTCTTCAGGGTTTAACTCTTTTCCTTTCCTACTCTTTTTAGAAGAAGAAGACGAAGGTTCCATAGTTACAGTAAATAAGAGAGACAACACTTACTTGGTAGAATGCTCAACTCTTCTGGTTATCGTTTGCAAATCTCTGCAAGTTCTTCATAGCTTCCAATTTCTTAGCATCGATCTGATTCTTACGAAAATTCACTCAGTTCAACTGCAATTGAATGGGCAACTTGTGTACAGTTAATGTTTCTGCATCTGTAACGGCTACTCAAGTGTTTTAAACTTAATTGCAGATGTGACACTTTTCAACTGAGCCTTTAACTCCTTCGCGGGAAGTACAGTTTGCTCAAAGTGCGCGCGTTTCAAGTTATCGATGAAACCCTTGGCCGAGTGTTTGAATCTTCCATCGAAAGCTTATTCTCTTCAATACAACTGTTTCGGTGAAAAGCTCACGTCGAGAAGCCGCTTTTAAGACTCATCGAAATCACTTTTTCATCGATAGTCCCCTTTTTCGACAAGTTGCTCGTGAGTTTCATCGATGCCATACTTTCGATGAGTTTCTTTCTTCAGTGAAGGCTTATGAGTGTTCATCGATATCCCCTTTTCATCGATATCCTTTTTTATCGATGAAAAAGCTTTTCTTTTGTTCGACATTACGTTCATCGATGAAACTTGTATTTCGATGAATGTATCTTAAGTTTCTTCGGTAACAACATTCCTTCGAAATCACCTTTTGCCTTTTCGCTTTTTGCTTTTACCTTTTCGATGAAACCTGGAGTATCGATGAGCGGTTTCTTGTGTTCATCGAAGGTAACTTTTTGCCGAAATACCTTTGCTTAATGCTTTATATGCCCTGTGTTGATGAAAAGGCTCTTTCGATGAAACTTCTCCTGCAGTGCTCGATACAGTTTACTGGCCGAAATATCCATTAGTCTTCATGCTTATGGAAACATATATTATTATTATTATTTTTTTATTTTCTTAAAAATAGTGCTCAACAGCGGCTCTGACTGAGGATGAAGGCATTTTGAACTATGCCTTCAAGAATCCAGAATCTCTGGTTTGCACAGATATGATGGTATTTACAATGGAAATGGATCCTACCCTACTGGACAGGTGATGCAGAGTGCTTCAGGAGAAGAAGTTCTTTAAGAACTGCCCATGTACTGGCAATTCTTGGACCTCCCTTGTCGTGTTTTGAAGCAAATAAGAATCCTCCCCCCCTTTGTCTATGATCACATATGGGCCGATCCATAAGGCTTCAAATTTACCATGCTTGCCTTTGTCTTGACTCTTGGCATTCCACATTAAAACCCAGTCTCCTACACAAAATTTTTTGTTAGATGTCCTCTTGTCATACAACCTCTTCATTTGATTTTGAATCCTGATATTTTGCCTCTGAGCTTCTATCCTGACTTCATCAAGTTCTACTAGCTGCATTATTCTTTCTTGTAATGGATCTTCAACATCTATTTCTTCTTGAATCATAAATCTATGTACAGGTAGAAGATTATCCAAAGGTAGTCTGGCCCTTTTGCCATAAACCAATTCAAATGGAGACTTTCCTGTGGATTTTTTCACAGTTATCCTGTCTGCCCATAATGCAAGATTCAACTTTGAGTCCCATGCTTTTTTGTTCTGCCCCAGCATCTTTTTAATGATCTTCAGGATATTTTTGTTGCTTGATTCAGCTTGCCCATTCCCCTGGGGGTGGTAAGGAGAGGAATGTGATATCTTAATGCCATATTCATCACAAAAATTGTTGAATTCCTTTGATCTAAAAGACATGCCATTATCTGAGATGATTCTTGCAGGAACACCAAATCTAGTAATAATGTTCTCCATTAAGAATTTTATCACCACCTTGCTAGTGGCCTGTTTGGTAGGTACTGCCTCCACCCATTTGGTAAAATAATCTGTAGCAACCAATATCCATCTATGTCCTCCACTGGATTTTTCTGATATTTCCCCTATAAAGTCTATTCCCCACTGTTGGAATGGTTCCTCAGTCAACATTGGTCTCAACGGGAGTGATCCTTGATACTTTGTTTTGCTTGAGAACTTTTGACAAGCTTCGCATTTTCTGACATATCTATAGGAATCATTGAAGACACATGGCCAATAATATCCGGCTCTCAATATTTTATGTGCTGTAGTCTTAGCTGAGAAATGGCCACCACAAACCCCATCATGCATTTCATGAAGAACTTTGTCTGCCTGGTAGTTGTCTAGACATAATAACAATATCCCATCTCTATTTTTCCAATATAAGTCCCCATTGATAATCACATACTTTGCTGATTTTAACTTCAAAGCTCTTTTCTGACTATCGGTCATAGCATCTGGACATTTTAAGTGCTTAAGGTAATACATGATATCAGTGTACCATGCTGTTTTCTCAATACTGAAATTAGCTTCTTCCCATCCAACCTGATTCACATCAGACTCTTCAATTTCAGTTCCTGTCATGAGTTTGGCCAGCCCTTGTCCTTTGATAACCTGTGAAATTTTCAACTCAATGTTAAATTCTTGTATCTGATTGATCCATTTGCATCTTTTGCCCGTGACCTCAGTTTGTCTGAAGATATCTTTTACTGCTGCATTGGGGACATAAGCAATAACTTCGGCCCCTACTAAGTATGGCCTGAATTGTTTTACTGCTTTGACTAGAGCATAGGCCTGCTTTTCATTTATTTCATACTTTACTTCTGAAGGGCTTAAAGATTTGCTAAAGTATGCAACGGGTTGCTCATATCCCTCTGAATTTTTCTGTAACAATACTGCTGCTATAGTGTGACAAGAGGCAAATGAAAATATTATAAATGGTTTGCCAAAATCTGGGGAAATTAGTACTAGTGCCTCAGAAATTGCTCTTTTGATAGCCACAAAGGAATCAATTGCTTCTTCAGTCCAGTCAATTTTTGCCTCTTTCTTCAACATCCTTACTATAGGTTTCACTATGTCTGCGAAATTCAAAATGAACCTTCTCACAAAATTAATTTGTCCCAAAAATGACTGAATGGCTTTGATAGTTCGGGGGATGGGAACCTCATTAATAGCTTCTACTCTTTCAGGGTCAATTCTCACCCCCTCCTTGGATACTATGTGTCCAAGTAGTTTTCCCTCTTCAACACCAAAGTGACATTTCTTGGGATTCAAGGAAATTCCATATTCTAAGGCTCTTTTAAATATCTTCTCAAGGTGTTCACAGTGATCATCAGCTTTCTTCGAGTACGCAGTCAGATCATCTTGGTATACTACCATGATTATATCAATCAATTCTACAAAAGCCACATCCATTGCCCTTTGAAAAGTAGCTCCAGCATTGGTCAATCCAAATGGCATTCGTGCATAGACATAAGTGCCCCATGGAGTTGTGAAGGCTGTCTTATATTTTTCAGTTTCTCTAACTTTCACCTAATTGTAACCTGAAAATCCATCCATCATGGACAGCAACTCACACCCTGTTACCTTCTGTAGCATATTATCCATATTTGGCAATGGATAGTTATCCTTTAGAGACGATATGTTTAAATTCCTAAAGTCTACACATAATCTAATATCCCCATTTTTCTTCCTGACTGGTACCAAGTTAGAAACCCATGTGGAGTATCTGCATGGCTCAATTATTCCTGCGTCTTTCATCTTTATAATTTCTTCCCTCATTTTTGGTAGCAATGTGGGATTAATAGGTCTCTGCTTTTGTCTGAATGGTTTTGCTTCTGGTTTAAGTGGTATCTCATGTTGAAAGAGATCTTCCCTGTAAGCTTTGAGATCCTCATAAGACCATGCAAACACATGTTTATATCTTTTTAACAAAATTATCAGTTGTTGCCTCATAGTAGGAGTCAATTTTTTCCCAATAAAAACATTCTTGGGGGCTTCTTCATTTCCTAGATTGATTTGTTCAACATCACTTTCTTTAACAGCTGACCCTTTGGTTTCAATCACATCTTGAGCATTAAAAGTTCTCTCTAATGCTACCAGGCCTCTTGGTAATTTATTTGACTTCAGTTGTATAATTTCATGTCCAAATAAGGTCTCCTTACCTTTAGTTTGTTCCACAAAGTCATTAAAATTTATAGCTTGAGCCTGATAATGATCAGCACACTGTAAGAAGTTCAGCAGATCTGCATCATCTTGAAACACTTGCCAATTATACAAGTTGTTAGGAACAGATGGTCTCACTTTCATCTCCACTTCAGATATCCCAGTTAACGTTATATCATTACCTTTCAGTGCAATATTTGCTAGAAAATCTGCCATGATGTTCTTTGATCTATCTATCCAGGTTATCTGAAAAGCATCAAAAAGCTCCATGGTATCCCATACAGCATTCCTGTATTGTTTCAGTCTTAAGTGCTTCGAGGCATATCTCTCCTTTACTTGTGAGACTATTAATTCTGAATCACCAAAGACACTTAGCAATTTGATTCCATGTTTGACTGCTATGTTAAGACCAGTGAGTAGGGCTTCATATTCAGCAATGTTGTTTGTACATTCAAATAACAACTTGAAAGAATATTTGTAAGTTTCTCCTGTAGGTGAAATAAAAAGGATTCCAGCCCCACTCCCTTCTTTGCTACAAGACCCATCAAAGAACATTTTCCATATCTGACCATCCTTTTCAGTTAGACATGACTCAATGGAGATCCACTCTTTAAATTTAGGTTTTGTCAACTGTACCTGGAAGTTGTCCATATCAGTTTGTAAAAAACATACTTGGTTCACTGTTTCTTCCATGTCTTCTATGATATATGTGGACCGAGGTTCCCTGTCAATTTTTATTTCCTGTCCATTTATTGGAATCGTAGCATAAGACAAATCCAGCTGCACATATCCACCAATCATATTTGACCACTGTCTAGACAACAACATTCCATAGTTTGGTGGAACATCTACCACCGTGATATCTATTTTATATGATGCTTCTGGACAGGCTGCTAATCTGAATTCTACATCCTTCATGATACCAACCACTGGGACTGATCTATTGTCCATGGCATAGCACTTCCCAAAGGTAGTATCAACTTCCAATCCTAATTCTTTCATCACCCCAACAGGCATGACATTTATGGCTGCTCCTGAATCAATCATACAATTCTTTACCCTTTTGTTGTTTATCACCAAAGTGAGGTAAAATGGGTCTACTTGTGTTGGGTTTTTGGTTATAGTGGACCCTAAGTATATAACTGGAGCCATTTGTTCATTACTGTCACCTGTTGGGACTTCTTGTTTCTGTTCATTAACCTTTCCTTCTTGGACACCTGAAATCATCTCCAAAGTTTTTTCCCTATATTCAGGAAACCTCATGATTTCCATCAATGGGACAGAGACTTTTAATTGCATTAGTGCAGCTGAGATATCAAACAAGGTAGATTGCTGTGATGAAAGAATTTTTACCGTTTCTTTCTTTTGAACATCAAGACCCTTCTTATTATTCTTTGGTACAACCTCCTTAATCATAGCTCCTTTGTTTATTTGCTTGAGTGTCTCATTAGTTTCTTTCATAAAAAGACTAGTAGGTTTACCTTGCTCTGGATTCACTACCCTATTCCTTAAATCATAAGTCCTTTTTGCTTGTGCAACGGCACAAGTTGTAATTCTTCTTTTTTCCTCCTCAGTAGGGATTCTGAGCTTAACACTTTCATTTTTGCTGGTGGTCACTGGCAAGACAGAGCATTGATCAATATTTATAGAATCTGACCTTCCTTCCTGACTAAATGATATCATATTAACAGTTGAATCGTCCACATGATCTTCATAGCTATCCTCTTCCTCTTGCAACCCTCTTGCTACTGCGCACAAAGAAGAAGCGTGTGGCATATTGCAAGCATAGCACCACATGTCATCATCTTGAGTATAATTCATTGTTCTTTTTAAAGGATCTGGAATTTGTTGATTGTCTCTGTGGTTCCTTTCTACTGGTTTTCCATCCTTCCATGTAGTGTTATAAGGCATGTCATGTAGTCTAGGTCTCTCAGGATGGTAGTATTGCTGTTTCTCAGTTTTGTTTACTCTTACGGACAAATCCTTCAGGGCATTTAAAACTTTGTCAAGCTTATCTTCATCCCTATTGGCCTTGGGTGCTTTAGGATTGTACAATCTTGCATCCTCTCTTTTTCCAACCTTACCAGCAGCCTTTCTATTGTTCTCTATAACAATGGCATCTTTCATAACATCTCGGAGATCTCTTGGGTTTCTGGTTCTCAACTCATAGTTTGTTTTGCTGTCATAAGAATTGATATAGTACAGAATGCTCACTTCAGGTACTGGTTTCATCCTATTAGGGATTTTGTTCAGAACCCTATTGAATCTTTTGTTAAAGTCAATTACTGATTCATTTTGCTCTTTCTTAATGCTGATGATTTCATGCAAAGCAAACTCAGGACTATTATGGTCTCCATACTGCTCCAGGAACAATTCTTTGAATTCTGCAAGATTTCTAATGGATGCATCAGGCAACATTCTAAACCAATCTCTCGCATCTTCTATTAATGACTGCATAAACAACCTGATCTTCACATCCTCATATGGCAAACCGAAATTCTCAATTACTGCATCAAAGGCTTTGCAATGAGCCTCACCTGAAACTGCATTACTTCCTTTGAACTTTGGTATTGCTGTCCTGATTTCATTTGGGATGGGATATGGATACACCATCATTCCTGAAAAATCAAACTACCTCATTTGTTCCATATTTATTAGTCCATGCCCTCCATGAGGATTCACAAAGTTCTGGTTCATATTACCATACAAGGGCATTTGGTTTTGATAAGGAGGAGGGTATTGATTCTGGTGTTGATACTGAAACTGACCAGGGGGTGGATACTGATTATGAGGGATGAAGCCTGTATGTGAGTTTTGCTGGACTGGTGGTGCACCTGATTGCACATGATCATCCCTCTTGTTACCAAACAGAGGATTCTCATAAGCTTTGAAATCATTACCTTTTGTTTTACCCACTCCCTGAGCATATGTTTTCTTGTAGTTGTTTACATCTTTATTAAAGTCATCCTCACCAACATTTATACCCAATTTGGCACACAGCTCCAAACATTCCTGAGTCCTTCCTGAATCTCTCATCTCAGCAGCTGCCTCCATCATTTGTCTGGTTAAATCTGTAAATCTATCTGCAGGATCTGCCATACCTGATCCTGATGGAGGTGGTGTGTATTGTCTGGACCGTGCTTCATGATTTTCAAAACTAGGGGGAATTTGGCATCGCCCCTTTTGAGCTTTATATGCCGCAACCAAATCTTCATTCACCGGGCTTGAAGTTGTTGTTCTATCTTGTTCTTTTAAGGGCGAATGTTGGCTACTTTCATGTTTATACTGGTTGTATCTTTCTCTCATGGAATCATTCATGGGTTCTTTATTTTTGTTCTTTCGTTGAAGGAAATCTAATTGGGATAAAGATTGTCCTTTCACGACCGATCTTGTCCCGTGCATTGAAATTCTTATTTCAGAGTCGCCACCTCTTTCCTACAGGATATGTGTTATTTTTTCTTCTGAGTTCTTTCCCACAGCAGAGTTTTTATAATTCTTCCCCAGCAGGGTCGCCAATTTGTTGGGTCTCAAATCAACAGATTGGATAGGTTCTAAGGAAATGCCAGTCCCTATGGTCAAACCTTCCAATTGACTCGGCCAACATGTAGAGTGAACCTGTTTGGTTTCTTACTCTCTCACTTTAGGCTCTGCAGGACCTAGGTGGGTATACCTATTCACTGAATGTCTCCAATAAATAGTGCTTTTTATAGCAGATATGTTATCCTAATCTGATATCTCCTGTTCTTGAAATGGCATGAGTTCCTTGAATGGAGATATAGCAGACGAGTTCATGATTGTTGTTATGATAATTGTTTGTTTTGTGTTTCTTAATTACCTCTATAGCTGTTAAAATAACTAATTATGAAAGAAATGATGAGTATAACTTGAGATTTTAGCCAGTGCCTTCTTCACTGTTTGGGTTACAGAGTCATCACAATTTTCTTCAGGACTTATAGTGCGAATCTGTGAGACAGTTTTTTAATTCATCCCTTATGAACCTGTCAGTTACTATTTCTTTTAAAACCAAATGAATGCTTATATTATGTGCTGATTGAGTGAATTTAACCCTACCCTTAAGGGACCAGTCAATTAAGCTTTGCAAGGAACGATTACAATCCGCAAGCAGAACTTTTGTTGCAACATTATAACATAAAGCATAGATCTGATCTTAAGAACATGAATAACCTTATCTTTATCAGACAATATCACAGACGATTACCAAAAGAAAATGAAATAATCCACAACACATATGCAAGGAAACAGTAGATCAAGATTTGTATTCCATTATAGTTTGTACATAGAAGACTTACAGGCTGTTACTATTTCGCTCCTAATCCTATCTAATATCCTCCCTTTTCATTACAAAAATCATTCTCATATATATATGAGGACGAAAGTTTTTTCACGAAGAGACACGACTTTTCAAAATATTAGTCGTTAACTTGAGTGTTTCTAAACTTAAGCAAAAAGAGATTCAAAAGCCCCAAATGATGAATGTAATCATCATCTTTGAATGTTCTGATTCGAGGTGTTTGCTTTTTTAATTCATCCCCTAGCGTCAGGTACTTGAATATCATCTGGTTGATGGTAGGGGCCATATCCTTACTCCGATCAATTTCTGACAAGGCCCAATCCTTGACGCTGACAAGTTCCTTTCGCAAATCCTCCAAGGTTATTACCTCTCCTTCCTTGTAGACGGAAGGCATTCCAACGGGTTTTTCATCATCTAATTCTTTTAAATCTCTTCTCAGCATATCCTCAAGTTTGACATGATTATCCATATACGCGTTACCCTCAGCCTTTTCTTCTGGCGTCATGGTATCGTTATTTCTTAGCACCCCTTGCAATCGTGCTCTTAACCGTTCATGCTCTGTTAGCACTTTTATTGTTCCATTGTAAACTATCCAATATGGTTCGACCTGTAAGAGCATGGTGTTAAACCGATGTCCTATGATGCCATTGACCAATTTGTCCATCTTTTGCTGGATATTATCTGCGTGTTTATTGGCCTTCTCTGCCTGATATTTCCAGTACAGGGCATCAGAGACGTCATCCAAGCTGCGTCCTGCGGGGTATGAGGTGTATTCGCTGATAGGAGTCCCCGTTTCTAATTGCAATACCTTTGCTTGCAGCTTCTAATTTTCCTCCTTGGATTTTTCATATAATCCCTTGTATGTAATGTTCTCTCTGACCAAAAACTCTGTCTGGTCCAAGTTCAATCTTGCAACATCCAGGTTGAGCTTTGCAGTGACCCTAGGATCAGTCTTTCCAACCTGATGAACCATGAGATGCCCAAAGGTTTCTTCTATATCCACAATGATTGGCCTTTTCCCTTTTGGATATAGTGCCCACTGTAGGAGAGCCTTTTTGTCTGGATCATATCCAGAGCCTAGGAACAGTTTATCTACCTCTTGGGGCAATACCTGCTGATTCAAATCTGGTTTTTTCAAAAAGCCATCAAATAAGAGTGCTGAGTTGATATCCCAACCAGAGAAGATGATCACACCGGCCTCTTTTAATAATTTCCTCCCTTTTTCAGGAGTCATGTCTTTCATGAGGACATCAATTTCATCTTGTAATCTCTTCATCTGTTCCTCCTTTGGTTTTCCAGCCATGCTTCATTTGACATGAGCCCCTTTGTATTGATATAGAAATGAAAGGAATTCCCTAGAGGAGGTGAATCCATCATCAGCAACGAAGTCCTCATGCTCAGTCATTCTTATGTCAACAACATCCTTGATGTTGATTTCTCCTGTGTCCATGTTCATTTCTGTTTCGTAACCAGGAGGATAATCCTCTCTAGGAGAATCAGGTGGGATACTAGGGGCTGACTGTCCTTCTCAGTATTAATGAAGCGAAGGAATTGTGAAGGAACTCTGTGCATAATTTCAGCTTCATGTTGAAGCAGCCTTTTAGCTACCTCCAGAGGGTCTTGGAGATTTCCAATTAGGTCTCCATCTATCATTCCCCTTGCCCTTTTCCATTTGTAAGCCTCCCAGACTAACTCACTCTTTCCTTTTAAAGCTTTGGCCTCCTCTCGCTCAAGGTTCTTAATTAGGTCGTCTGGCATTTTGGCCATATGTATACCAGCTTTGAGTTTCTGTGAGGCTCTGGCAGCTCTTATATATCCTTCGGGATCAAAATTCTCCCTAGGCTCACCCAGAGTCATGCCATAGTAATTTAATTTATTCTGTAATAAATGATAACTCTTTGAACTTTTGACAATGAAATCAGAGAAAACTAATAAACCTGGAACAATAGATTGTTTACCAAAATCAGTTAAATGTTTAGCACTGGCAATAGACAATTGCCTTATAATCTCCAAGCTAGCCACTCTGTCTGGCACCGTAATTGGAAGCATGTGCGGTTGCCCTTCATATCCAAATACCCTTATCTCTGTGTGATTATCATGGCAATACCAATCACCCCAATTATGTTCAATCTGTGACTCTGGAGAGAAATCCTTTGGCCTGAGGAACCTCTTAATTTCAGGGGACAAAGTATAATCCCTGTGTTGTCCAAAAGCTGCACTGAGAGGTTTCACAAAGTATTCTTGAAAATGCCAATATTGGTTGCTCATAAACCTCTGGTCCCATGCTGATACCCACAACTGAACCGGCTTCTTCAGACCATTCTTATCATAAGACCTGATGCTGAACTCATCTGGCCAGAAGTTAATTTCTTGTCCACAATAAAGAAGAATATGCATTAGCATGGAGTATAATGAAAAGTGAACATTCACAAGGTCTCCTTTCAATTTTTCCAGCCCATGATTCAAGGCATCCGCAACATAAGTAGCAAAATCAAATGACCTAGGGTCTTTTGATTGAATATCAGCACACAGAACCATAATCCCGATATCCATGAGTGGATGAGCCTCTATGCCTAGTACTTGGGCTGCAGTATAATACGTATATTTGAAATATGGATGGAAGTGGTTGACATCAAATGGCACCTTGTCATTTTTGCCAAACTGAACAAATGACCCACCCACTTTTGGCCTGTGAACAGGTAGCCTCCAAGTCCTGTAGACATTTTCCAAACTAAAGAATTCCTGTGAAAGCTTCTTCATATCAATGCTTTCCTCGACTTCCCAGTCTAGATCAAAAACCATATCAATAGTCTGCTTGTTGATTACTACTAATGTATTCCCTCTGTAATCACATATGGTTTTAGTTCTCAGGTTGTAGCAATTTACCTTAGCTTTCATTAATTCTACGTCTACAAACACATTTGGAACTACTAATTTGCCTAAGTTCCTCTTCCATAGATTACTAATGGGTTCGGGTGCATCCCTTCTTTTGTATCCAAACAAAAATAACTCATGCCCTCTTATCTTAGTCCAAATGTCTCCTAGATTTTCAAATTTGTCCTCTAATCCTTCCTCTTCACTTTTAATCTTTTTGGACCTTACACTAGACGATGGACACTGGTCTAATAAGTCCTGAGTCAAAGCTCTCCCTTCTTTCTTCTGTCTCTTGGGCTTCTCTTCAGGGTTTAACTCTTTTCCTTTCCTACTCTTTTTAGAAGAAGAAGACGAAGGTTCCATAGTTACAGTAAATAAGAGAGACAACACTTACTTGGTAGAATGCTCAACTCTTCTGGTTATCGTTTGCAAATCTCTGCAAGTTCTTCATAGCTTCCAATTTCTTAGCATCGATCTGATTCTTACGAAAATTCACTCAGTTCAACTGCAATTGAATGGGCAACTTGTGTACAGTTAATGTTTCTGCATCTGTAATGGCTACTCAAGTGTTTTAAACTTAATTGCAGATGTGACACTTTTCAACTGAGCCTTTAACTCCTTCGCGGGAAGTACAGTTTGCTCAAAGTGCGCGCGTTTCAAGTTATCGATGAAACCCTTGGCCGAGTGTTTGAATCTTCCATCGAAAGCTTATTCTCTTCGATACAACTGTTTCGGTGAAAAGCTCACGTCGAGAAGCCACTTTTAAGACTCATCGAAATCACTTTTTCATCAATAGTCCCCTTTTTCGACAAGTTGCTCGTGAGTTTCATCGATGCCATACTTTCGATGAGTTTCTTTCTTTGGTGAAGGCTTATGAGTGTTCATCGATATCCCCTTTTCATCGATATCCTTTTTTATCGATGAAAAAGCTTTTCTTTTGTTCGACATTACGTTCATCGATGAAACTTGTATTTTGATGAATGTATCTTAAGTTTCTTCGGTAACAACATTCCTTCGAAATCACCTTTTGCCTTTTCGCTTTTTTCTTTTACCTTTTCGATGAAACCTGGAGTATCGATGAGCGGTTTCTTGCGTTCATCGAAGGTAACTTTTTGCCGAAATACCTTTGCTTAATGCTTTATATGCCCTGTGTCGATGAAAACGCTCTTTCGATGAAACTTCTCCTGCAGTGCTCGATACAGTTTACTGGCCGAAATATCCATTAGTCTTCATGCTTATGGAAACATATATTATTATTTTTTTTTTTTTATTTTCTTAAAAATAGTGCTCAACAGCTGGGTCTAACATGTAGCATATAAATGAACTTAAAAAAAATTTAGCAAAGTTATTTTCTATGAAGGGTTTTAGTGCAGCTAAGCAAATCCTTGGTATGATGATTTCATAGGATAGGAAAATAAAAAATTAACTTTTTCCCAAAATGAGTATATAAAGGTGTTGAAAAGGTTTAACATGCAGAATGCAAAAGTAGTTGGTACATATTTGGCTAGTTATTTCAAATAGACTAAGGAGATGTGTCCAAAGACACCAGAAGAGGTAAATAAAATGTCTGACATCATGTATTCATCAGTTGTTGGCGGTCTGATGTATGCTATGATATGACCACAACCATATATTGCACATGCAGTGGGAGTTGTGATCAGGTTTATGAGCAATCCAAGAATGGAATGTTGGAATGTTGTCAAATGGATTCTCAGGTATTTGAGAGGTACTACTAGCAAGGCATTATGTTTCAAAGGATCAAATGCTACTCTATGAGGATATGTTGACTCCGATCTGATAGGTGATATCGATACAAGGATGAGTACTATAGGGTATGTTTTTACTATAGGGGGAACTATTGTTAGTTGGATTTCTAGACTGCAAAAGGTTGTTGTGGTTTAAACCACTAAAGTTGAGTATGTAGCTTCTACTGAAGCTAGCAAGGAGATGATTCAATCATAATGTTTTCTAGAGGAATTGAGCTAGATGTAGGAGGGTAGCACATTGTATATTGATAGCCAGAGTTTCATTCATCTTGCAAATAATTTTTCTCTTCATTCAAGGACAAAACACATTCATCTCATGTACCACTTCATACTGTGTGTTTTGGAGGATCGCTAGTTGCGGCTTGAGAAGATTCACACAAGTGACAATCCTATAGATATGTTCACGAAGGTAGTCCCATGAGAGAAATTGATTTCCTCCTTAGTTTCTATCAACATTATTAATTGAACATCATGGGATTAAGGAATAACCGATTCTAAGAGTTATATCTAGTGGGAACTGCAAGTTCAACAGTGTCATATAGGACTAGTCTCTAAGTGGGAGATTGTTTTGTGTGGAGCCTGATCAGTCTCCAAGTGGGAGATTGTTGATATGTGGTGACTGGTCATGCAAGTATTATACACTTGTTATATATCCTCACCAAACCTTGAGGAAATTTTTCCTTCCATTTTTGTTGGAAAAGATTGATATTGAAAAAAAAAAACCCTAAAATAACTGACTTTGAGTGTTGTCCTAAAAATTACTTGTTATAAGCACCTAGAATGTAAAAGGTTATTGTAATGGTATTGTACTGATTTACGAGATAATAAGAAAATATTGGATGACTATGTTCTATGGGTGTAGCCCATCTTGGGTGAACCACATTAAATCTCTGTGTTATCTGTGTTGTGCATTTTTCTTCATCCTTTTTGTTTGTATCTACATATAATTGTTAATTTATTTTTTCTTGGAATCTACCTAAATCCTAATAGGACCCCCCTCTAGAGTCCCTTGAATTCCCACTAAAAGGCCCTTTTCTTATTTTGGGTGTGTGGGTGTTTGTGGTCCTCAGATGAAGGACAAAAAAATGACTGATGTTGGGATAGATTTAAAGGTTGGTAGCAAGTCTACCAAGGAAATTCAGTAGTCAAAAGAAGACCATGATGCTACTAAAGGATTTCTATGTACTTTGGAGCAGTATTTATCCTAGCTTTCTTGTAAATGAAGATCCTTTCCTGGAATTTTAGGGAGCTTAATGGTTCCCATAAATAAATATTGGTGAAGAACTTGATGAAGGATTTAAAACTAGGTATTTTACTTCTTCAATAAACTAAAATAAGCTTGGATGCTTTTTTCAAGGTCTATATTTTCTTTAGAAATTCTCTATTGGTTGTACTTTTGATGCGGATGCAACATCAATGGTTTTGTAGTTTAATGGAAACCCCATTTTCTTGAGGGGCCCTTCTTTTTCCAAGATAAATGTTTTCGGTCTATCAATTTTGTGAATAAGTTGACTCAAGTAAAGCGGAATCTTACTAATGTTTATGCCCCCAAATAATGTAGTTGTTAGAAGATCCCTTTAGGAATCTCTTATCTCCCATGGGTACTCCTTCCTTGATTCTCATTGGATTTTGATGGGTGACTTCAATTCTCTGGTGTTCCCCTGAGGGGAATTTGGGGGAGTCCTAAACTTTTTGAACAACATGTAAAACTTTCTTGAGTTTCTAACAAGGGTGAGCTTTAACGATCTTTATCATGAAGGTAGAAATTATACTTGGTATAATCTTCTCTTTGCAAATAATCTCATTCAGGTGAGGTTGGATATGTGTGTGATCTCTTCTTCATTGGATATTTCAAGGATCTGTCATCTTTCCTCTTTAATCTGATTTAGCTCTGATCACTACCTAATTATTTTGTGGTGGGACTCGAATGGTTCTAATATTAGGTTCCATTTATTCTTTGAGATCATGTGGTCACACTTTATTCGCTTTAAAAATTTTGTGACCCAATGGTGGAACATTCGAGCCCAAGGTACACTACTATGTTTAAATTTTCTCATAAGATGATTCTTCTCAAAAACAATTTGTGTTCTTGGAGTAAGGTGTCATTTGGAAACATTTTTGAGTAAAGCATAGACTTGAAGGTCTAGGTAAATTAGTTTTAAATAGAGATTGAGGATCTTAATGCCTCCCTAGATAAATTGGACAAAGATAAATTCATTCTTATGGATCTTCACAACCTGGTTGTTAAAGAAAAATTATGTTGGAAACAAAGGTTAAGGGTGCAATGGATCAAGGAGGGTGATAATAACTCTAAATTTTTTCATGAATTGATAAGGTGACATATGAAGAGGAATAGAGTTTAGGCATTATATAATACTAATGATTTTCTTCTCTCCAATTTTGAGGACATTAATTGGGAAGTGACCTCACATTTCAACTCCTTAGTCAATCCCCAATCGATCCAAGACCCAATTATCTTTAAAAATTTAGAAATATTAGTTTAGGGTATTCCCACCATTATTAATCAGGAGGACCTATGTTTTCTAGAAAGGAGAGCTTTTGATGAAGATGTGAACAAGGATATTTTTTCCTTGGTCCTTTCAATCTCTTGGTCCTGATGGCTTCCCCCCACTCTTAGTTTAGGAATACATGGCTATTATGGGTTAGGATGTTATTCTTGCAACAAGGTATTTTTTTGTCGTTATCAAGTGGCCTTAGGCAGGGTAGTCTACTTTCTCCCTATATGTTCATTTTGAGGGCAAATGTTCTCTATCACAATATTCACAAGCTAATTCAATAAGGTAATGTCAAAGGTATTAATCCCTCCTCTGATTCCCTTGTCATTTCTCACCAACTATTTGTTGATGATAATATTTTACTTGGGGAAGCTTTGGTGGTGGAAGCTAGAGGATGGTTTTCTTTACTCTCTAACTATGTTAGAGCTTCAAGGAAAAAAGTCAATCTAGATAAAAGTTTCTTCTTTTTCATGAGTGTACCAAATGAAATTCAACTCCGCATTACCAAAATTTTGAATTGTCAAACTAGTTTCCTTCCATTGTCTTACCTAGGTCTCCTTTCAACTACTAGGAAGGCACCAAACTTGGTCTAGTTTGGCCTTCTTAAAAGAATTAAAAGAAAATTGGTAGAATAAAAAGGTGCTCTTCTCAATAATGTGAGCAAGATTCAGCTCCTAAAGGCTTCCCTTCAAAGCTCTATTGTTTATATCTCTCTATTCCACATACTAATGTCTTGGACTAAGAAACTGGACCAAATCCAAAGAAGATTCTTATGGTCAAGAGTTGAACAAAAGAATAGAATGTCTCTCTTTGATTTGGAAAAGGCGTGTCTTAATAAGAGCTCTACTAACCTTAGTATTCATGAATCTCACTCCTTGAATACTACCCTCATGACTAAAGTTACGTAGAGGTTGTTTTCTAAAGTGAGTGACTAGTCTTCTATCATGAATCCCAAGTAATTTTACAGAAGGGACAATTACTCTTTTTTATCTTCTTTGAGTCTTCTAAATGGATTACATATCTAGAACAATTTATTAAATCTAATGATATAGTTTTGCAAGGTGTCTTGTGGAAAATTGGTAATGGTAGAAGAGTGAGATTCTAGAGGGACCCTTGGGCTTCTTCTGTCCCATTGGAGTTTCATCCAATCTACTCTATTATCAAGGATATTTTGATGGCTAGATTTGGTGTCCTAGTGTGTGATTATTGGATTCCTAGATCTTCTCCACCCCACTGGAATTTGGATATGACTGACTTCAACTCTTTGTAGAGAACTATGGCTTTAGAGATCCTAAATATTATCAATAATGCTATTTTTCTAAGAATGGAAAATGGTGATAGACTAGCTTGGGTGACTTTTTTAGAATGGAAAATGGTGGATCAAGTTTTAAACTAGCTTTTCCTCCGGCCCCCCTTTCAAATTTAACTATTCCATCCTATGGAAAATTAGTATGATCCCCAAAGTGTGTTTATTTTGGTGGAATCCATGTCATGGTTGAATCCTCAGTATTGATAATCTTAAAAAACATGGCTTCCCAATTGTTAATTATAGATGTGTTTTGTGTGAGTACTTAGAAATCATTAATCACATCATGTTTCACTATATTTTCTCTTGGATTATCAAACAAAGGATTGTCAATATCTTTCATAGTAACTAGATTTGACTTAAAGAGTTGGTGGATTGTGTTTTCATTGGGTGCCCCCCTTAAATCACCCCCTTACTAAAGAGATTTGGTGTCAAGATTCTTCAAGTCGATATGGTTCTTGTGGAAAGAAAGGAATAAGAAAGTTTTCATGGACAAGAAGTGTTGTTGGGAGGAGCTTGTCAGTACCATTATCTCCAATGTCAAGGAAAATCTATGCAACTTCATTAAAGATACACACTCTACCACCCTCCAATTTGGATTAAAAAATTGTCAAATCTTGGGACTTAATTGAAAGTGTCGCTGGATTCACAAGCCCGCCTATTAGATTCAAAACTTCAATAAAATGGCATCCCTCCATCCCCCAATTCTAGTTGGCTCAACTAAACTTTGACAACTCATCCCAAGGAAACCCAAGTTGGATGGGAGGGGATGGTGTTGTTTATGACCACAGAGACAATGTTGTGCTAGCTTAGATGGCAATTTGGGAATTCAAACCTAAAGCTTTGTAGAGATGAACACCATATATTATGGACTAACTATCATTAATGAGAAAAGGTAGGATATAATTATTATCGAGGGTGACTCAAGAAACACTATCATTTTCCTTGAAATTGAAGATACCCAAGATTGGAAATTGTAAGGTTTGGTGGAAAAATGTAGATTCTTGATTTGTGGTTTTAGCAACATTGGCCCAAACCACATGAGGAGAGAAGGTAATAAGGTTGCGGAAAGGTCAGCATCCTTAAGTCCATTTTTTGAGAATTTAAAAATTTGGATGAATCCTCATGATCTTTGGATTTGGTTTGGAAAAGGATCTACAAGGATATAAAATTTAATGATGGGATATAATTTTAAAATTATATTTTACATTCTAACCACCCTTATGGTAATTCACTTTTTTCTAGCTCAACAAATGTCCTATTTGAAAAGAAGTCACACTTCTCCTCATAAGTTCTATGGTACCCAAATTATTGGTTTTGATTTTTCCTACTTGGTTTCTGCTATGAAGCTAAAAATGGTAGATATTGTTGAGACTTAATCCACATTGAACTCAATACCTGTGATGAATTCAGGTGCAAGACAAAGCTTTGGCAGAAAGTGATCAAGGAGAATTTAGATAGTTATATAGAAGACATACATGGTTTCAACTTAGGGCTTTCAAAGTGCTTCATGGAGGCTTGGCAAAATGGTGAGTTGTAGATTGTCAAGACAACCATTAAAGTCTTGTTGAAGTTAATTGTGACCATTACTAGGCTCCTACAGGACCACATTACTTTTCCCAAGAAGTCGAAGGGCTCATAAAAGGAAGAATTCAAGAGATTCTTTAAGGAGGGAAAACATTTCTCCAAATTGCAAAGTGGTTACAATAGAGAAGAGCTCCTTGGCAAATGGAAGGATGCAACCCTTCTTTTAATGAAATTCTTCACCTTCGATTGTTGTTACAAAATTTCAGATGTAGATCTTCTCCATGTTAAATCACTTGAGGTATGGTATTCACATAAAATTTTCTTATTGGGTCTACTCATATATTTCCCAATCTTTTGCTAAATTTAGGTCCAAGAAATACCTACCTCTTTATAAGGGTTTAATCCTTAGGCTTTAAAGTTTTCATCTTGCTTTAATCCCTTCATGTCAGTCCCCTTCTAACCCCACTATTCCCCTACCAAAGCCAAATTTGGGAATTGGAATATTTGGGGCCTCTATGACTAAAACATCCTCGACTATTGGCTTCTTCTTTGAGCCCAAACTCATACCCACCCATTTTAACCCTAGCAGAGAGGCGAAGAAAATCCTTCTTCTGCCCCACCACCAAAAAAAGTGGAGGTGGTGGAGTCTAGTGAAGAGGAGGAGGTTGAGGAATATGATCCCTCATCTGGTTCTTAATCTGAGTGGTCTCACATCACCTTTGAGAAAGTGGCCCATTTTCCCTAGAATTAGGAGACCTCTTACCCTTAGAAGCCACCAATTGAGGCTGCGACTACAAATATTAAAATGGAGGAAAATGTGGAGAGGTTGAAAATGATTATTAGATGGATCCTCTTGTAATTTGATGTGGCAATCAGAAAAATAAATAGAGTGGAAGTGTTTGCTGAGGTGCTCGAGCAAGGGTGTATAAGTGGGTCATGGACTTCAAACATGAATGGGTTTGGGAAGTAGCAAGTGACATGGTTGGGAAGTTGGAGAATTGATAGAAAATAGAGGGGAGATTGAATGAGCTATATGAGAAGGTGACACGGCCAAAAGAGAACAAGATAGTTCAAGAGTGAAAGAGAAATAGAAGCTTGTGTTGGGAAAGATCAAGGAAATAGATAAATGTAGTCCAGAAATGGTGTTGAAAAACTCTGCTTCCCTCAAAGCCATATAGGATGAGATTGATCAGAAGAGAGCCAAATGGAAGTGTCATGTGTTGTCCCCTTTTGCATCAATGGAGCCCCTTGCTTCCAAGATCAAGGACACCCCAGATTCTGGTACCCCTAGCTCTGTTAAATATTCAAACAAGAAAATTTCCTTTTTTGATAAAGTCTTTAATTTATATAAGCATTGGTAGGAAGGCAATGCCTCTACTCAATAGGCCATCTCTTTGTGACTTTGGTGGTTGGCTAGTTTTTGTTGGATTTATTATGGTCTGTGTTGCGGGCTTTGTTTCTGGTTTAGTTAGTGGCTTTTTGTTTGTCTTGTTTTTGCTAGGTCTATTTTTTTTGTTAGGTGAACCCCTCTCATGCACCTTAGGTGGCACTACTATGCAGCTTTGTAAAAAATTATAATGGTACAGGTCTATCCCGCTTTTAATTAATCAAGACTTTATAATTAAAAGTGAAAAAAACAATTGAAAATAATCAAATATTATCGATAAACAAAATTATTGTTAATTAGATGATATACTTTTTTAGGGGGAAGCCCCACCTCAAGTGTCTTACGCTAGTTTTTGTTGCTATTGTCGGGAGTTACTTTTCTCAAACATATGCTACATGGCCCAGTTGCATCCTAATTTACATGTATTTGAATACATAAAAGATGCACTATATTCATCATCCTATGGAATTTAGGTTTACTAGCAACATATGATAGAAATAGAACTGCACAGATTGATTCTCTTCAAAATGTATCAACTAAATAATTTATGTATTGATTTGTTGAAAAATAATGCATACAGATAGTAAGAAAAAGCTTCCACTATTGAAAAAACTAGGACTAACATAGAATATCACAACTGTGTAAGAAATATACCACAACATCTAGAGAACACAAAGATATTTCTAGACCAAAAAGCTAACACATCCTTCATGCCAAAAACATATCTAAAGAAGATAACAATATCAAACAATATCAACAACACTTTTTGAAACTGAATACTTCCAGAACAACCAATCAAAATAACTATAACACCAATACAAAAGATAACTTTGCACCAGAGACATCTTGAACCAAGAACTCTTTGAAACTACAAGTTTGACATCAATGATAACCATTGCAACACAATATTCCTCCTAAGGTTAGACCTATACCCCTTCCTCATGTTGGACCTGGTCTCCTTCCTACACCAAACATTCCTCCTTTATATGGTGTAGTTCCACCTCCTTTCTCTTATAGAGAGAAGAGACCTACCTCTCCTCTTGTTCAACCTAAAAGACCTCAACCCAAACCTCCAACTACTAGAGATGAAAATATTCCTCCTTCTCAGTCTTCCACTAAGACTTGACAGAATTGTTATGCAAGAGAATGCCAAGGAAAGCATTGTGCTAAAGCTCATGAAGTTGTGCCTCAAAACATTCAATCTCCCAAAACTCCAACAGTTGACATGATTTCGTTTTCTCCTAAGAAAGATGTTGAACCTAAATCTCCAAGTCATAAGTTGCAAAAAACATGTGATGGTCTTACTCCTATTCATGTTCGCGCTCCTCTTTCTATAAATATTGTGAAGAAATAGGTGACAATGCTATTCATGGTGGAAATAAAACTCCTAATGCTTCTTATAGTGACTATGAATATGTTGAGATGGACAAAAATTTATCTACAGATTTAAAAGCCTTAATCCTAGCTCCTAGAATTGAACAAAGTGACTTAACACATGACCATAGTCCTTATTTGGATCTTGTGATAGATCCATCTGTTGTGCTTGATGTCACTCCTTTGGCGAGTTTCCCACCTTCTGGAAATAGTGATCAGCAAGATCGGGAGGTGGATGTCATGCTAGACCAGCTACATTAGCATCATAGATCCTCTACCTCTCTCTCTTTTATTGCTCTTTTGTCATCATTCTTCTATGTGTATACATGTTATTCTATGTTCCCTAGTAATATCTAATTGAGGATGATGCAAAGAATTAAGATCTCTTTTGGTCTCTTTCATGTTGACTCAAAAGACACTTGTGTTCCCTTTCTTCCAAGGTAGTTTCCTTTCTTTGGGGAATGGTGACTATTCTATGCACATATACATATGATATACATGAGTTATCATACAACATACTGACCTCGAGAAAAGTGAAACTACCTCATGATTTGTGTTTTGTGTTCATTATCCTTGGGTTTATTCCTCTATTGTGGGCTAAATCCTTGTGATAAAGTGCTCTCTCTCTTTCTCTCTTAGGTGTATCCTACCTTAAATCAATCGCTCCCAATAAGGTGCACATTATCACTTTAATGTAGGGACATACACTCCACTCATATTTTCCTTCTTGATACTTAAAATTACGTAGTGAACTTGGCTTTGCTTTGTAATTTTTGGTATCCTTGCAAGTTTCATGACTCATAGTGAGGGAAACCTTGCTACTTGCAGTCATGGTTATTCCCTCTTGATCTTCCCTTTTAATTTTTCAATCAAAGTCGTAAGATCCTTAGTCCACTGGGGGCTTGCTATACCTTGCCTCCTTGATGCGGTGAAAGTCTTTCAATCTTGTTTCCTTTTACTTTACTAGTAGTATTGGTGTACTCTTATACTCCTTCCAAAGTGGGGGCTAAATGTAGCATCATAAAATTGTGACCTTGTAATTTTCAACCATATTTGGGTCTTCACATTAGCGAAATGAATCCCTAAGCCTACTTGGAGACTCGAGACATGCTCACACTACCCGAAGCCTACATTTCCTCACACCTTGCATTGCCTTTTCCTTCTCTCTATCCTAAACTAGGGAAGGATAGGGGCATGGTGTCCTTTTCCTCCTAGGATAGAGCCATGGCACCCTTATCCTTGGCCTATTTTGGGTCCCCTCCATTCAAACTTTGCATTGGGCTTTGCAATTTTGAAGTGGTAAAAGTTTCCGTATGTCAGGCTAAGACGAAAAATCAGTCCAATAACCCTAATTGATGGATATATAAGATGTATTTTTTCCTCCTACTTGCATAAGAAAAAATGAGGTGAACAAGCATTATTGTCATTCAAGAATTTAAGCATTCAGAATTCAAGTATCCAACCATCCATTGAGCATCTCAAGTCTCCTTTCAAGGCTAGTTGTTTCTTTCAAGTCAAGGATTTGACGATTGAAGTGGAGATCTCTTTTGACATCCAATTCTACATATCCTTTCAATAAACTCTATCAACATTTCAATTGCATCCTCTCTAGAGGTGAATTCAATTTCAGTCATTTACTTCTATTTACTTGCAATTACTTTTCATCATTTGGTTAATTCCAAAACTGGGGTTTGACCTGAAGGCAAACGCCCAATCCCAATAAAATTTCCCCTTTTTTATGTGTGTAGGTTGCAGGTGCACAACTTTATTTCAATATTTGGACTTCATTTTCAGAGGCGGGAAAACCCTTTTCGACATGCAGATTTTTCAGAGGACTGAGTACACTTTCAACATGGTCCCAAAACATTTCACCCAAATTTGCAGGAGGGCTTCGTCTTGGCCTTTTACTATTAATTCCAGGTGCACAACTTCATCCCACATTTCTATCTCAAGTTATAATCAATTATTTGTCACTTTTACACTTAGTCTTAAATTGCATAATTCCCATTCTAAAAGAGGGGTTAATATCATCTTCTAAATTCATTGCCAATCACTTAGCAATCAATATATTTCTATTGAGATTGGATCTAGTGAATTCTCCCCCTATTTTAAATGTAATGAGTATGAGAGGTTGAGGAAAATCTTTTGAGAAACTTTCACTCCTCTTGAAGAGAGCAAAGCTTTCCTCTTGATTTCTTCATCACCCTTTTTTACCCATTACAGTATGTATGTATGTATAAGTACACATACACACATATAATATTATAATATTTTTTATCATTAGATGTACACAGATCAACAACATAAGTTATACTAACACTACTACAAAACAACTCATCGACCTTATCAATGGCAGAAGCGGGAGCGGGAAAGGGAGCGAGAGCCCAAATTTCAAATCCTCGGCAAGGTGGGAACCCTGGTTCCAATGGTGAGATCAGCCAGATCAATGACGCTGGTCCTATTGGTGATAAGGACAAGCCCCTAGACCTCCCAGTCACTGTTGCTGACTCACAGTTTGATGGTACTCTGCTTGAGGTGATAGCGGATTCATCTAGGTATCTAGGGGAAGGGTCCAATGGGGGGCCCATTCCACGACTCTGTGCAAAGCGGGAGGGAGAAAATGAAATGGTCTTCCCTTTTTGGAACTAGACCAAATGGTAGATCCTCCCTTCCTCCTGTTAAGAATATTTTTGACCCTTCTGGTGGTAAGTTTTCTATCTCCATCCCTGACCAGGTTCTGGACCATAATATCAATAGTATGTTGAACTCCTTGGTAGGGAAATTTATGGGTTTGTGCCCTAATATTGAAGTTGTCAGGGCCTTTGTCAAACGAAAATGGGCCCTTAAAGGAAATGTTGAAGTTTCGGCACTACCCAAAGGTCTTCTATCTTTTTCCTTTTCATGTGAAGAAGATAAGGTTAAGATCTTGTGCGGGAGCCCCTAGATGGTAGGAAAGACAACTCTGGTTCTTAGAAAATGACATCCAAAACTAAACATGAATGATTCTCTCCTAGCCCAAGTTCTAGTTTTGATAAAGCTTCCAGGATTGCCTCTTGAATATTGGGCAGAAAGTATCTTCTCTGGAATAGAAAGTTCTTTTGGCGAGCTGCTCTCTATAGACCCAGTCACTGCTTCAAAAAGAAGATTAACTCATGCAAGGTTCTATGTTGGAGTAGCCCCTGAGGCAAATATGCCAGAACAGATAGACCTAGTTTCAAAACTAGGAACCTGGAAACAACATATCGAATATGAAACTATTCCTTTTGTGTGCTTCCACTGTAAAAAAGTAGGTCATTGGGCAAAATCCTGCCCAAACAAGCAAAAGGTGGAACCCAAGCAGCCTCAGATTGAAAGTCAAAAGTTGCCAGAGAAACGGGTATGGCAAGTCAAAAATATAGAAAATAAGGAAGAAAACTCCAATCATTTTCTTCCTTTGGGGGAATAGAAGGAAGCCTCAAACTCTATCTTTAGTCCCACAATACAGGAAGCAAAGAGATATGAAACAACCATAGCCAGTCCCATAAGAACAGCCCAAAAAAAGGAAATGAAAGATCAAAATGATCCTCCAAATGAGATAGTTGAAGTGGTTGATGACACATATGAAAGCAAGGCAGTGGAAGAAAGAGATTACCAACCTCAGGAAGGAGAGATCCTTGATCCCCAAGTTGAAAGGACTGACTTTTCTCTAGCCATACCAAGTTTTGAAATTCAAGAAGCCCAAAAATGTGCAATTTTGGGTATGAATCTTTCAAATTCGGATCAGAACTCAAGAATAGTGAACAATGTTTCAACTGACTCCAGAACTCCTAAATGGGGTAATGAAGAAGAAATTTACAAAATCCTCATCAACCCGAAAGTGGCTCCTGTGATAGAAACGGAATGGAAGCAACCAAAATACAGGAACAAGAAAGAAGCAACTCCCTCAACATCTCTAATAAGGAAATCCAGCAGAATAGCTCAAGTTGATGTGGGATACATTTCCTCTTCCCTAGGATGGCCCTCTAACCACAAAGTTAGAGACAAGGAGGCCAGCAAGAACATAGCAGATGGAACTCAAAAAACTTTCAAGGAGCTAGGAATTGGTAAGTAGCTATGAAGATAATTTCTTGGAACATAAGGGGATTAAATAATCCCCATAAACATGATATTATTAGGAATATGATAAGAGATAGCAATCCTGAAATTTTTCTTATTCAAGAAACCAAAATGAGTAGAGAAAAAGTTGAATCTTTGAAGTTCTTCAAAAATGGTAATGTTAGTGGGGGCAATTCTGAGGGTGCTTCTGGAGGCATTGCTACTATTTGGAATCTTAACACTGTTAAAGGTCAAGTCATTATTCAGGAAAGTAATTTTTCTTGTATCAAATTTGAGCACCTAAAAGATGGTTCTTCATGGGTTCTCACAAATATTTATGCTCCTAATACCTTAAAGGCTAGGAACTCTTTTTGGAAGAAGATCAGTCAGGCTAGGGACAACTTCAAAAATCTCAGTTGGATGGTTATGGGAGACTTTAATACACCTTTGAAAGAGGAGGAAAAATTTGGAGGCAATCCTCCTTAGCTGGAAAGTAGGATGGCCCTCATGGATTTTATTAACTCCCAAGCTCTTAATGACTTGGAGATACAGGGTTGCAATTATACTTGGACTAACAAGCAAAATGGTAATGACCTTATCCAAGTGTGTCTTGACAGAACTCTCATTTCTGATGATTGGTATAGTCAGTACTTATGTTCTTTGTCTGCCCATATTTGGGTTGGATCCGATCGTTTTCCAATCACCTTCAATGCTGAATTGATCAATAGAAAGAGAAACTGTCCCTTTAGATTTGAAAAAATGTGGACCCTTCACCCCGACATTAAAAGAAATATTCAGAAATGGTGGAGTATCCAAGTTGAGGGAACAGCTATGTTCAAAGTTGTTAAAAAACTCAAAAGTGTGAAGGACAACATTTGACTCTAGAATAAAACCAGTTTTGGGAATATATTTGAGGCTAAGAGTAAAATTCAGGTAAACCTTAAAGAAATACAAGACCAGATCCAGAAGGATGGTTTCAGTACTGTGTCTATTGCTGATGAAAACGAGATCCTTAAGAAATACCATGACATTATTACCAAAGAGGAAATGTTTTGGAAGCAGAGATCGAGATGCATTTGGCTCAAGGAAGGGGACAAGAATACAAGATTCTTCCATATGTCAACTATCAAGCATAAAGCAGTCAATAGAATGAACAAGCTAGTTGTGGACAGTGGGGAGCTGGTCAAGGAGGATGAAATAAGGAATGAAGCTAAGAGGTATTTCTCGGACCTCCTAAAGAGGGATCACAGTCTGGATGCTGAAGCCCAATCCTCTTTTCTTCGGAACATTCATTGTCTCATTGATGCTCAAAATAATGCCTTCCTCTCTTCCATTCCCACTATCTTTGAAATTAAAAATGTTGTTTTCTCCTTTGATGGTAATAAAGCACCTGGACCTGACGGTTTCCCAATGTTCTTTTTTCAAGATTTTTGGGATATTATTGGTACTGATGTTGCCAATGGGGTTAAGGAATTCTTTGGGGCTATAAAACTCTTGAAAGAAATCAATGGTACTTTTATTGCTCTCATCCCCAAATTCAAGGTGCTGACTCTTTGGACAAATTCAGACCTATTAGCCTCTGCAACTCCTTTTACAAGATTATTTCAAAGGTCCTGACTACTAGAGTTTTGTCTATCCTTCCTACCTTAATTAAACACCAGCTAAATGGGTTTGTTCCTAGAAGACAAATTCTTGATTCCATTATTACAGTTCATGAGAACATTCACTCTCTTGTTAGAGCTAAGAAGCAGGGCCTCATCCTTAAGCTTGACCTCTCTAAAGCCTATGACAGGGTTGACTGGTCTCTTCTTCAGAAAGTTCTCACTTCTTTTGGGTTTGCCCCTAGAGTTGTGGATCTTTTCTCTTAACTTACTACCTCTGCATCTTTTTCTATTCTTGTCAATGGTTCTCCTTCAACTTTTTTCCAAGCCTCGAGAGGTCTTAGGCAAGGAGATCCTATCTTCCCCATCCTTTTTATTATTTTGGCAGAATGCTTTGGTTGGACCATGGATAATTTGGTGCAGCAAGGGTCCTTTAAGGGCCTCCAACCTTCTTCTGCTGACCTTATTTGTTCCCACCAATAGTTTGTTGATGACACAATTATTATGGGGGAATCAAGTATCTCAGAAGCTAAAGTACTGAAGAGTACTCTGTGTGAATTTGCCTCTGCTATGGGGCAGCTTATTAACTGGGCCAAAAGTGATGTCTTTTTCATTAATACTCTAGAGAGAAGACAACACAGGATCAACAGAATTTTGGAGTGTAAGATTACTGACCTTCCTGCTACCTACCTTGGACTCCCCATGGGGATTGCCCCTCCTGATTCCTTCTAGAGTTCTCTAGTTGACAAATTTCACAAAAAATTTGTAGGTTGGAAAGGGGCCCTCTTAAGTCAAGCTGATAAGCTCCTTCTCCTTAAGGCTACTCTTCAAAGTATTCCTATTTATGCTCTTAGTCTCTTCAGAATTCCAGTCAAGTATGCTAAAGCAATTAAGAAAATTCAAAGAAGATTCCTATGGTTTGGGGTGGAGGAAAAGCAAAGAATGTCCTTGGTGGTTTGGGATTAGGTCTGTAGGCCGAAAAGCAAAGGTGTTCTGGGTCTCAGGAGGATTCATACTTTAAATGAAGCTCTCTTATCCAAACAAGCTTGGAGATGGATTCATTCTAATTTTGAATGGTGTAAAATTTGGAGAAGTAAGTATTCTCTTCTATCTTCTTCTCTCTCTTCTTTTCTTAATTCGGATTTTAGCATAAATGGATCCCATATTTGGAACCATGTTTCTAAATGTAAAGATGTGATTGCTAAAGGAGTGATATGGAAACTTGGAAATGGCAGAAAAGTTAGATTCTGGGAGGATCCCTGGCTTTTTGATAAACCCCTAATGGATTCCCATGAATGGGCATCCTATGCCCCTTCCTGTATTGGCTCTTTTCTCTCCTTAGTGGGAGATTACTGGGAAGGGAACAATTGGCAGAACATTGATAGCATCCACCCTAGCCTTTCTAAGCTCAAGACCCATTTGTCTGCTATATGGTTGAATAATGAAGAGGAATTCTTGATTTGGAAACATGATCTCAAAGGTATTTTAACTATGTCTTTGATGTATTGTGCCCTATCCCCCCCCCCTCTTATAAATCCTTTCTGGTCTAAAGCTTGGATTAAAGGTCTCACTCCCAAAATCAATTTTTTCTTCTGGAATATTCTCCAAAATAAGATCCTTACTGTTGACAACCTAAAAGGAAGAGGTTTTTCCCTTCCAAATATGTGTGTGTTGTGCTTCCAGGAGGAAGAGTCTGTGGACCACCTTGCCCTCCACTATTCCTTCTCAGCCACTGTTTGGGAAAGTTTCCTCAAGAGTTTTAGTTTAGCTTGGGTGTTTCCTAGTAACATCAGAGATTTGTTCTCCTCCTAACAAATTCAATGGACTGACTCTTTTCTGAGATGTATGTGGCAGCTCTCTCTTCCTCACATTTTGTGGGGTCTTTGGAAAGAAAGAAACAACCAAATCTTCAAGGATGTTTCCCTAAATTAGGATACTGTTTTCTAGAAAATTCAATGGGCTATCCAGGAAAATATGGGAATCATGGAGGGTCCTTGTTACTCAAATAACCCCCTGGAGTCAAATATCTTAAGGACTTGGAATATGAAGATCACTGATGGTCTTAATCTCAGATACAATAAAAGGCTTGAAGCTAAATGGCAAACCCCTCCCCAAGGCTAGCTCAAAATCAATTTTGATGGTGCAGCCAAAGGAAACCCAAGTCCTTCAGACTGTGGAGCTATTCTTAGAGATCATAGAGGTATCTGCAAAGAGATGATTGCTGCCCCAATTGGAACCCAAACCAATCATAAAGCGGAAGCTATGGCAGCTCTTCAAGGCATAATCCTAGCTAGAAAATGGAATTGCCCCTATCTATGGATAGAAGGGGACTCAAATAATATAATAAAGTGCCTCAATGGGACTTCAAAACCCTCATGGTCAATTCATAACATAATCATCTCTGCTATTGACATCATTAGAACCTTTAAAAAATGTCATATATCCCATATCTATCGGAAGGCCAACTGTTCAGCTGATTGGGCTGCCAATGTGGTGGTTAAGAATGAGACAATTACCACGTGTATGGGTGAGAGTGGACTCCCCGAATATGTTAGACAAATCATAAGTGATGAACGCTATCGAAGTACCCCAAAGACTCTTGATTGATATCGTAATAATGAAAATTACTGATGTAAGAACTTCAAGTTATTTCTATAATGAGAAATTCACTCATAATAACATTGATGCCATCAATACCTATTTTATAATCAATCAAATCATTAAGGCCAACAACTCACATGCTTTCTGGGTTTTATTTTTAGCTCTGAAAAGATCTTTGTTTTACCAGCTCTACAAGTTTCAAAATTTGGATGTGAGAAGCTACATCATGGGTGGAAATAGGAGATGTTATGAGCCAAGTAGTTGCAAGGAGTGGAAATAGAAGGAAGAGGTGTGGGGTATTTTGTAGAAGGGTGGTCTTTCAAACTTCATAGAGAGACTCCATGACTGTGATGGAAGGGTAACTAGCCTCTTCTGCAAAAACTGGAAGAAGGGCATGCTAAAAATGGGTGACCAAATGGTCGAAATTAATGAAGATTTAATTGCTAAAGCTATGGGTCTCAATAGGGAAGGTTGTAAATTCTATAGAGACAGGAAGGTTAGTAGGGAAGCCATTGAAAGGTACCTAGTTACTGAGAAAGAGAAAAAAAGACTAGTAAAGTTGAGTAAAACCTATTACCCACCTAGGGCTTTTGACAAACCCTGGCGATAAATTCTCTTTGTTTGAATGTGGTATATAACTCTAGATGGTAGGTTTAGAAAAGTCTATGGGTATCATTTTGTTCTATTAAACCATTTTAGGCATAATGATAAGGTGAATTTTACTTATTTCTTGCTTTTCTCAATGAATGCTTCCCTAAAAGCCTACAAAGAGAATCCTCTGGGTGATACCGCAATGCACCAAGGTCTTATGGTCCTCATTTATGACCATTTAAAGGCCAATCAAATTAACCAAATGCAGCCCTCTGTGGACTCTGAGGAAGATATGTCTGATTCTACTTTTTTAGAGGAGGAGGAATCTGACAATGATTCCTCATCTGATAATGAGAATAGCTCTAATGACTCAGAGTATGAGAGTAGTAAGAAGAGGAAATCAAGACCCTCATCTTCTAAGGGAAAAAAACTTTAGAGAAAACCCTTGATTAGCATCTCTTCGGAAGAAGAGGATTCAAATTATTCTAAGGAGAAGAAGAACCCTAAGGGGTTCCTAAAGAAGAAAAGTAAAAACCAAGCCCAGACTCGAAAAAAGAATAAGAAAAAAGAGGAGACTGGCAAGGAACCAGAAGCTGACAAGCAAGCTAGGACCCTGGAAGCCAAGCATAGCCTGGAAAAGGAGACAATGGAAGAGACTCTCAAGGCTGCCGATACTATTTCCACCCTCCATATCCCTAAAGATGAACAAGTAACCCCTGGAAAAGTGACTCCCTCCTCTGGCCCTCCTCCCGAGGCCTTGAATGGGTTTATGAAAACTATGGAATGGCTCATTGATGGTTACAAGAAAGCTATGGATGACTGTAAAAAACAATGCAATAGAGTCTTGATTCTGGAGACCATTAATATTGGAGAGGGGAATATAATGGCTGACTATATCGAGGATCTAAAAAACACTATTGCTAAAGTGGAAGACATCAAAGATGCTTTTAACCCCAAGTTTGAGAAGATTGAAAAGGAGATGCTAGACAGAAAAAGCCTTGCGGAAACTAGTGAAAAAACACTCTCGGATACAGTCACCAAAGTGGAAAAAATTGAAGAGGGCCTTAAGAACATCACGAAGCAGAGTCTTAGTATTCTGAAAATCTCAGCTAATAATACTCATACCCTCATCAGTAAGCTTGATGATGACAAGGAAATCTATGAAATTGACCTGGACGCTGAAGGAACAGGGGAAGCTCAAGGTCCTAGAACCCGCACCAGAGGTAAGAGGAAGGAAAAGAAAATGAACAAGGATCTAGAAGAGATAAAAGCTATCAGGGCTACCTATGATGAGCTGGTGATAAAGGTAGAGGACCTGCTAAAGAAAATTTCTATGTAGTGTCTCCTCGATTTCTTTGTTGTGTTTTGTTGTTTTGTTGTTTTTTCTATTCGTTGGTCTTTTGGCCAGTCATTTTGTATGCGGTCTTTAATTCCTCTTGCTGCTCTTTTTCTATCTATGATGTAATGGTTTTGGGTCCTTAAAACCTATTTTTTAATCAATCAGAACAACATAAGTTATACTTCAAGTAGAAGTTTTGGTATGTCCAAATTTCAATGAGTGAATGGTTAAAATAACACAAATTTTGATTTCAATATGTGGCCTATTTTCATCAAATGGTTATTGGATTTTATTTTCATTATGATAGCAGAGATGGTTTTAATTGATATAGTTGTGATGTAGACATTTGTGAATTGGTAGGAGATTGATGCTAGTAAATTTGGTAGGGATAATGGTGTCACAGACTCTACTTATTCCTTTGTGTCTTTTTTGATGTTAGTATATTTTTAAGGTGTGTTGTATTGATTTCTAATTCTTAGGGGTAATGAATCTTTTTAATTGACGGATAATGATTTTACTTTTTAATTTGGGAGCTCTTATTTTAGCAATTCAATTCCCTAATTGTGTGAGGGATATTTGTAACAATTGGGCTATGAAGTTAGCCATGAAATATCTAGTGGTAATGTAAAGCACAAGAACAAGAGAAATAATATGTGACAAGAACAATCTATATTCTCATCAAGATGCAACTAGTTGGATCTACATACCATGTACATAATGTTAGAATCAGAGATCACTAAAAGGGGGGCTGAATCAGTGATCTATCAGAAATCAAATCCACAAACTTATTCTTTATCCACCGGTTAGTAATGCATAACAAAAAAGAACACAAACAAGCACCAAATAAACCACAAATCCACAACACCAAAATTTTTTACATGGAAAAATGGAAAGGGAAAAACCACGGTGGGGGTAGTACCCATAATATTCATATACTATGGCTAGGAGTACATAAATAGGGAATGCACTTGCATTCAAGATCACTGCCTAGAGCTCATTGCTCAATTACAATGACCCAGAAGGCTACAACCTTTAGGGAAGCCTCACTGACTTACAATTTGATTACAATGAGAAAATACAATGAAATGAACTCTGAAATAGTATCTGATAATGCATGAATGAGTTAAGAGGGAACTAAAAGATAGCCCTCTTTAATTACAAAATTGGAATATTATAATATTTTATTACAAAATTATAATATTATAATTTTTTATTACCAAATTGTAATATTCCTTTGTACATATTCTTCTTTTCAAGTAATCCCAATCAATGAAATTATTTTTTTAGAAACAATATCCTTATAAATATAGTTAGTTACAAGATATTTCGATTAAATACAAGATTTCTTACTATGCTCGCTCTGCAAATACTTTGTTTCTATCTTAGTCGGATATCAGATTATCTGTAAACCAAATTCGCATGTGAAATTGTGCTCAATCACATCAAAACAGATCACCACAATAGTATTACACCAAAAACCAACCACCAATTTGATCTTATATATCCAATTTTAACAAAAATAATCTCCTTCAATTCGGCTTCAAGAAGTGTAATGTGTAGCTCCATATTAGCTTTAATCTTTAATCAAAATATAGCTCCAGACCAAAAGAGTGTAATCAAACACCTCCTAAAGATCTTCTCATTCACCAAGATCACAAAATCAATCACCAAAAACACCACAGTCATCAAAACTCTTTTCTAACCAAAACATCACTGAGATAGTCCTGTTTAACTGGTTAACTCCTCCTTTTGGATAGGAGGAATCATGACTGCTAGATCAAATATCCAAGAAGAGTTTCTATCAATGATAATCCTAGACCAATAAGCAACTACCAGAAGTCACCGGATGAGTGTCAATTTCCAAAAATCTCTCGCTTTTGCATTGATGGAAACACTCATGAAAAATGATTAAGTGTTGAAACCTGTGAAACTTGTACACCAAATGAAAAAACATTAAGGTTCCCCTTAGATCAACAATTCAAAAATCTGCATCATGTAACTATACACTCCATACACAATCAACCTGTACATTTTTCACCTTATCTCCCCCCTTTGATAGAAATGTCAAAGATAGGGTGTACAACAAGATCAGGAATGCACTTGCATTCAGGCTTACTGCCTAGAGCTCCCTTCTCAATTACAATGACTTGGAAGGCTACAAACTTCAGGGAAGTCTCACTGACTTTCAATTTGCTTACAATGAGAAAATACAATGAAATAAACTCTGAAATAACATCTGATAATGTATTAATGAGTTTCGGTTAAGCACAAGATCTCTAACTATGCTCGCTCTGCAAATACTCTAATTTTGTCTCAATCAACTACCAAATTATCTGCAAACCAAATGTGCATGTGAAACTGTGCTCAATTGCACCAAAATGGATCGCCATAATAGTATTAAACCGAAAACCAATCACTGATTTGATCTTATATATCCAGTCTTAACAAAAATAATCTCCTTCAAGTCAACTTCAAGAAGTGTAACATGTAGGTCCAAGTTGGCTTCAATCTTTACTCAAAATATAGCACCAGACCAAAAGAGTGTAATCACATGCCTCCTAAAGATCTTCCCATTCACCAAGATCACAAAATCAATCACCAAAAACACCACAATCATCAGAAATCTTTCCGGACCAAAAAAACACCAAGATAGTCCTATTTAACCAGTTAACTCTTGCTTTTGGATAGGAGGAATCATGACCATCAGATCAAATCTCCAAGAAGAGTTTCCATCAATGAAAACCCTAGACCAATAAGCAACTATCAGAAGTCACCGAATGAGTGTCAATTTCCAACACATAAGCCTACTTACAATGGTAAGGCAATAGGGAAAGAGAGCACATAATAAATGTAGTCACATAAATCTATCTTTTTGTAGAGCATCAATAAATACATGTAGTTGAAAGAGATGTGAGGGTAGGTAGGAATTAGTTATAACTCAACCACCCAACACAAGTAACTATGCATCCTAGGAAAGGACAATTCCATCTAGAGTGAAAATGCTCCAACTAGTCCTATGCAATTCCCTATGTAAGCTTAAGTAAAGTGTAATTATATATTAAAGATAAATGAAATGAATTAATTACACCAACACCATGTTAGAATAACTAGTGGACAACTAAGAAGGGGGGGTGAATCAGTTGTCAATAAATTATGAAACCTTAATCACACAAAAACTTTTATCAAAATGAATAAACCAAATATCGAATTAGAAAACATAGCAATTAAGCACAAACATAAATCAAAGAATAGTTACCATCCATCCACAACACATAACACCAAGATTTGTACGTGGAAAACATGGTAAAGGGAAAAACCATGGTGAGAAGCCTACCCACAGTCAGATAATACTTCTGCGGTAAGTATGTGAATACAATAAGAGGGGCCTGCACATGTAGGAAGGCCAATGGCCTAGAGCACACTGGTCATGACAAAAGGAGCCTCACTAAATACAAAGAAATATAGACTACAATCCAGAAAGATGAGTGCACTACAAAAGTAGCATCTTCTATTCTTGAATACAGTTCCAGTTAAGCTTAACACTGGAGGTCTAAAACCTCTTTCACAAACCTAGCTCGATCACCTATGATCAACCAAAACCACTACATATGATTATAACCTTAATCGCACACAGATAATCCCATTACCATCTGTAACCATGATCTAGAAAGAGATCTTACACCATATATATACCAACCTGGGACCTAAACAATTAGGTCAGCCACCTAAAAGATGATACAATAAATTTATTACATAAACGCGCAATCCAGGTTGGCCTAAGACCAAAACAACATGAATCAATTAAATAAATTTAGGGTTTAGTGGCCAACCTAGTGGAAAGTATTATTTATATTGATACAATTGATGTTCATTGTGTCGATAGTCTTAGAGAAGAGCATGAAGCCGTACCAGAGAAGAGTGATCTTCCTGAGAGTTGCAGATAGTGGAGCATAACTGGATCTGATTTAGCAAGTTGAAAAGTGCAAGTAACAAATCACTTTTTCACTATTGTTTCCCAACAGTTGCAGTAGATTAAATCCCTTAACCGAGTAGGTCCTAATAGTCCTTAATCTTATAAATCCCCTAATAGGTTAGCTCTTAAAAAGAGTGGTAAATCCTCTCATTAGGTTGAACCTAACAGGTCATTAAGCTCCTAGCAGGGCTACACATCCAGATCCCTTAACTGGGTGACTCCTAACAGGGTTTTCTCCTAATAGGGCATATTGTAAGCTTCTAATAGGGCGTACTTCAAAAGAATAAAAATTCTTGTGGGTACTAAATCCCACCATGGTTATTTTCCCTATTTGGGTTTCTAAGTCAAAAATATGGTGTTCATGTGTGGAAATATTTTCACATGATATTATTGATTATCTTTAGCTTATTCATTATTTTTTAATACACCGGTTATAGCAATTTATTAGAGATTTATCAGTGGTTACCGATATTGTTTAATAAATTGGCATATGTGGTAAATGAAGTTGGATTTGTTGTAAGTTTGATTTGAGTTTAAATTTTCAAATTGGTGTTAATGCCGATTCACCCCCCCTCTCAGTATTAACTGGATCCTCATAGAATTAACAGTGTTCTTCTAGTCATCAACATCTCCAGCCTAATCTGCATTTGTATATAGACATAGTGTAAAGTCATCATTTTTAGGATACCATAAACCATATTCAGTGGTTCCTTGTAAATACCTAAAAATCCTTTTCACCACACTCTCATGATTCTCTCTAGTGCCACTTTGATATCTTGATACAATACAAACTACATTCATTATATCCGTTCTAGTCTGAGTCAAATATAACAAACCTCCAATCATATATTTATACCTTGTAGGATTTACCGTACCTAATACATCTTTCTTTGTCAATTTCTTAGTTGTAAACATAGGAGTACTAACTGGTTTTGAATTTTCCATACCAAATTTCTTTAATAACTCTCTAGCATACTTAGTTTGATAGATGAAAATACCTTTATCAATCTGAGTAATCTGCAAACCTAAGGAAAATTTTCATTTCCCCAATCATAGACATCTCAAATTCATTCTTCATATTATTATAGAATTCCATACATAACTTATACTCGCCTCCAAAAATGATATCATCAACAAAGACCTCAACAAGTCATCATCAGTGATCTTATAATACAAATTACTATTAGTATTACCTTTAATGAAACCACGATTCAAAATATATTTGTCCAATCTAGCATACCAAGCTCTAGGGGCTTGTTTCAATCTATATAAAGCTTTGTTTAACCCGCAAACCATGTTTTTGTCACCTGGAAGTGAAAATCCATTAGGCTACTCAATATAAACTTCCTCTTCAAGATCTTCGTTCAAGAATGCACACTTGACATCCATTTGATAAACCTTGTAATTCTTATGTGCAACATAAGCAAGAAATAATCTCACAGCTTCAATCCTAGCTATCGGAGAAAAAGTCTCATCATAATCAATTCCTTCCTTTTGAGAATATCCTTTACATACCAATCTAGCCTTATTGCTCAAAAGTTGTCCATCCTCATTCAATTTATTTCTTAAGACCCATTTAGTCACAATAACATTCTTATTTTTAGGTTGGGGAACTAAATTCCATGTGTTATTCTTTTCTATCTGATCTAATTCCTCTTCCATAGATTTCATCCAATATTCATCTTTATATGCTTCAATAACTGATGTCAGTTCAACTTAAGAAATTAAACATACCTTATCAGCTGCCAATCTTCTTCTTATCATTACCCATTTTCTCTTGTCTCCAATGATCTGATCTTCTGAATGATTTAACCTTACATACCTAGGAGTCTTTTGACATTCCATTTCCATGCTCTGATCTTCAGTTATGGTTGAATTTTCTAATATTGCCAGGGTAATTGGTTCAACAATCTATTCTGGTACAGGTGCTACCGGTTCAGTTATGATCATCTCCACTTCCAGTTCTTTCTAATAAGTTCTGATTTGACCTTTGTACTGCTCATCCACTTTGACATTAGCACTCTTCAGAATTATCTGCAATCTTTTGTTATAACATCTATATGATTTTATTTTATTAGGATAACCAAGAAATATCCCTTCATCACATCTAGGATCAAAATCTCCAATGGAATCATCTCTTTTGATATAGCATTTACTACCAAATATTCTGAAATACTTAACTATAAGTGTATGATCAAACCATAACTCATAAGGTGTCTTACTAGTGTCTCCTTTGATATGAACTATGTTGAATGTATATACTGCCATGCTCACAGCTTCTCTCCAATAGATATGAGACAAATTAGCTTCCATCATCATAGTTCTAGCTGCATCCAAGATAGTTTTGATCTTTCTTTCCACAAAACCATTCTACTAAAGTGTCTAGAGTGCAGACAATTTTCTTCTTATCCCATTGTTCTCACAATAGTTGTTAATTCACCATATGTGAATTCACCACCCCAATCCAACCTTAAGAATTTAATCTTCAATCTTGTCTCTGTCTCAACTTTATCTTTAAATGTTTTAAACTTTTCAAATGCTTCAAATTTCTCCCTTAGAAAAGTAACCCACATCATTCTAGAATTGTCATCAATGATTAGCATGAAATATCTATCTCCTTAAAAAAATTTATTCTAGCAGGACCACACAAATCGGTATGAATAAGATCAAGAATATCATTAGATTTGTCTAGTATACTCTTAAAATAAGTTCTGACTTGATTTCCCATTTGACATTCCTTACATACTAGATTATAGGGCTTCACAATCTTAGGTATATCTCCAATAACATTAATTGAACTGGTCTTTACAATGCAATCAAAATTTACATGACATAACCTCATATGTCATAGCCAACTCTCATCAATTTGTGCAATCAATCATGTCTCCTCACTAGATCTCAAATGAAATATGGTATCTTTAGTCTGAGTGTTGGTTGTAATCTCCAATCCAGATCTATTAATTATTTTGCATTTTTTTGTCTTTCAACTATAATTAAAATCCCTTATCCACCAATTGTCCTACACTCAATATATTATTCCTTAAACCTTGAACATAATAAACATTATTAGTGTTATTCTTACCATCCAATGATATAGTTCCTCTTCTTCTCATCATGCATGCTTTGTCATCTACAAATCTAACCAGACCACTATCAAATTCTTGCAAAGATAGAAACTTCCTTTTATCTCCAATCATATGATGTGAACATCCACTATCTATCACCCATTCATCCTTGTCTTCAACTTTAGTATCAATATCCTTCTCTTCATGTGTCGAAGCATCTTCCTTGATAACTAAGTATACCCATTACTTTCCATTGTCAGATCCACTAGCTGAATCTTGTGCTAGTTCATCATCAGAATTGGTCACACCTTCCTCATCCACATAGTAGCATGATTTGTCTTTTTTTTGTGTACTTATGCTTGTTCTAATAATCATGGTTAGGCCTAAAAGATGCTTTATCTTTCTCCTCAAATCTTGAATTCCTCTTAGGACATCTAGATGCAAAATGACCTATATTATTACAAGAAAAACATTTAAAAGTTGATTTTGTTGGAATCCAAGAACACCAAGAGAGGGGGTGAATCAGTGTTCTACCAGAATGGTCAATTTTAGCCTTATTAAAATGTGCATACACCAACCGATATATCGATAAATACAAAATTGAAAGAAGTAAGGAAACTAATAAGCCAATCACATAAATTAACCTCAAAGACAAAATTATACATGAAAAACCTCAAAGAGAAAAAACCACGGTGGGATTTGTGACCCACAATATCTATCCACTGGCCATATGAAGATATTACAAAATATAGGGATTTGCAGTTGTAGGAAGGCTTATAGCCTAGAGCACACTGCTCAATCACAAAAGGAGCCTCACTAACTACATACAAATCTAGACTACAATATGGAGAAATGATTGAACTACAAAAATAGCATCTTCTATGCCTGAATATAGTTCCAGTTAAGCTTTGTCTATTTCGGTCTAAACCCTAAACCCTTTACTGGAATAACCCTTACATAAATATCCTGACATACATGATCTCTCTGATATATTTTGCATTACCTATCCATCCATATTCGCATCCATACCATTACATATCAAATCCTATTATATTACAAAATGATCTAACCAACTGACCTATATACCCTTTACAATTCATCATGCCTTATGTTAGCTAACAAATATAATTACAATGTCAATATACATGTCAGATAGATAACATAAATACATGAATATCAAAGACAATTGCAGATGTCAAATCCAAAAGATCTCAACCTCCAATACCGATAACCTGATTCTAAACCATGTCGATTTGCATTGCCAGTAACCAGATAATTCCATTCAACCTACCAGTGTCAGTGTCAGTGAAGTGTCTTTCGGTACACAACTAACCCAAAATATGAAGCCTGAATAAATTGCCATGTTGCCATTAATGACAACATAGTGAAACCAACCAATTGAGTGTTAATTGCCAACAAATTTTCCTTCATACTTACTCCTTGCTAGACCTTTAGGTACTCTTATAGAAAATAAGGCTTCAAGTTTCTCAAACTCTTCATCTTCTTTCCTCACTTCCTCCAGTTCCTTCACATATAAATATTTCCAATCGCTCTTATCGGTTGATGATGTAGATGCATGAAAATCATATTCAGTCTTTGCAACTCCTTGAGGACCAATTTTTTCAAGATCAAAGGTAGATAACTTTCCAAACAAGGTATCCCTATTAACAAATGTGTTAGACATTGTTCTTAAGTCATTAATTGTAGTAGCCTTCATCTTATAAGTCAGGGGCAAAGTTATTAATACTTTATAAACAATCTCATCTTCACTTAGAGATCCACCACAACACTGAATTCCCATAATAATTTCATTCTCTTTCCATAAAAGTAGTAATCCTTTCATCTTCCTCCATTTCTCAGGTTCTCATAACTCACTCGGTAACCATCAAGTTTAGAAATTTTAATTGTATGGTCACCTTCATTCAAAGTCTCCAACTTATCTCATATAGCCTTTGCAGATGATTTGTCAGTTAATCCCATTATTTGTTGATCAGAAAGTGTACTCAAGAGGGCTTCTCTAGCTCTACAATCATTTTCAATGTTCTTATCCAAGTTTTCCAGATTAAGATTTCCAGATGCCAGATCATAAGGAGTATATCATTTCTTAGTTATATCCCAAATCTCTTTCCCAATACATCTCAAATGAGTCTCCATTAGAATCTTCCATACTCTGTAATTTGTCAAATCAAGCTTAGGAGTTTCTCTTAGAAAAACAATTACAGATGAACTATTAGATGCCATAGGATCTTCCTCAATTGGTTAAGCTTCTACAAAGAGGGCCATGCTCTGATACCAATTGTTAGAATAATTGGTGGACAACTGAGATAGGGGGGTGAATCAGTTGTCAATAGATTATGAAAATTTAAGCACACAAAACCTTTTACCAGAATGTATAAACCAAATGCCAAATTAGTAGATATAGAAATTAAGCATAAACATAAATAAAATAAAAATTACCATCCATCCACAATACATAACACCAAGATTTGTATGTGGAAAACCTGATAAAGGGAAAAAACATAGTGGGAAGCCTACCCACAGTCAGATAATACTTCTGCAGTAAGTATGTGAATACAATAAGATGGGCATGTACATGTAGGAAGGCCAACAACCTAGAGCGTACTTCTCATCATAAAAGGAGCCTCACTGACTACAATACAGAAAGATGAGTGAACTGCAAAAGTAGCATCTTCTGTGCTTGAATACAGTTCTAGTTAAGCTCAACACAAGAGGTCTAAAACCTCTTTCACAAACCCAATTCAATCACCAATGATCAACCAAAACCTTTGCATATGATTACAACCTTATTCACACACAGATAATCCCATTACCATTCATAACCATGATCTAGAAAGAGATCTTACAACATATATATACCAACCCGGGACCTAAACAATTGGGTCAGCAACCTAAAAGATGATATAATAAATTTATTACATAAACTCGAAATCCAAGTCAGCCTAAGACCGAAACAACAT
Organism: Cryptomeria japonica; assembly: GCF_030272615.1. Classification (NCBI taxonomy): domain Eukaryota; kingdom Viridiplantae; phylum Streptophyta; class Pinopsida; order Cupressales; family Cupressaceae; genus Cryptomeria; species Cryptomeria japonica. Next base: position 673,122,904 of record NC_081412.1, read on the forward strand.
GAATCAAATCAATAAATCCAACTAGTAACTCATCGGGAGCATCAACCAACATGTTACACAAACTAGTCCATAAGCTAGGAGAATAAGACTAGATCTAAAATAGGTCACCATAAACCAAATCCAACACCACCAATCAGCTAGAACATGAAAAAGATAATCAATAGCATCCCATGAACCATCTAAAATCTGCACCATCACCATTTATCAAGTGCATAAAAATATCTTCAACAAAGCACTGTCGATAGAACCCTTACCGTTAACCAAAATGCTTACTAGAATAAATAATAGCTTCTAGATCATCAAGTCCTGAACCAATTCAATGTGATATGCATCAGGAACACATGAATGACCAATCCAAACCAATTCCACAAAGCAGAGCATACCAGAGAAGAGTCTCTAGATTAACATCATAATCCATCCACTCTACTGGAAGCTGGTAGACATTAAAACATCTAGTGTTGACATCAATAACAAACATCGATGCAACACATAATCAATTCCTCCAAATTTCCAACATACCCCCCCAAAGTGCAACTTAAGGGAATGTATACTCAAACTAACGATGCAAGATGGGTCCTAGCTACTAGGCTATTATAGGCACCCATGTTAATACAATACAATCTCTCATAAATGGTGAAAGAGAGAAAAAAAACTAGTTGGAAATAACTCCCCCCAAAAGAGAGAAGAAAACACACAACGCTATCAATGAAGAATGAGGAGAAGAAAACTTCATTTGAGAAAAAATTCCTCCATAAGAGAGAAGAAGAGAGACAATGAAGCCCCTCTTAATGTAGAATTGTCTACAATGATGCTCTAAGATGCTGAACAACAATCCTCCCCATTAGGAAGAAATGGAGCCAATCTTACACCAAGAATGTCAAAGTGTGGCAAATCCAAGTACTAAAGTTGATGAAGAATGATCGATGAATTACTTGCTACATAAAAATGAAGATCAGACATGGAAACAACCTATATGGGCATCATCTGGATACTCAAACTACGTAAATTCTCATTTGAGACATATATTGTCTCACAAGATAGTTCCTAATCTATCGAGTATAAAGTACATAGAAGTGTGGCACTTGATATCTGTTGGTTAATAGATTTGCCTTTCCTTTAATATTTATATATTTTAAAATGATGACTCATGTGTACCCTTCATGAAAAATAAAATGAACCAATAGTTGGGTGAACCAAGTTTTGTTTTACCCTCTGCATAAGAGTGCAACTCCTCATAAAATATTCAATGAATTTTTATGCAAATAACTTAGAAAGAAACACAGCTTTCACCAAAAAGAAAGAAAGGCTTTCACATTCATTTGTCAACATAAAAGAATGCTACAAGATGATTGTCAATAAATGTAAAGCTCACAGACTTTACTCCTACACATATCCATTCAGTATAAAAACTTATTCCACTAAGAATACTCAATGTAGCATAAATGTTGATTGATACTCGCTCATACCTCATAGGACAAGGGGGATTAGAATCATTTAAACAACAATGTAGCACTTTAAGAATAAAAAAAGATCACTAAATTCATAGACTTATAAAGATCTGGTAATGAAATAAAATATTCTGCACATAAGTATACATCCCAACAGAGATTTGAAGATCGAATCAAAATATCATTCCATTCATGTACCAGAAATGTCTACACTAAAATTCAAAGAAAATTTAGTTTGTTCCTTTAAATCAAAGTTTTTTTGGACCTTAAACAAAGCTTTCTTAATTACATTTATAGCCTCCAGGCCAATAGTTTGTTTGAAAATAACCCTTAACTCTTAAACTCTAACCTAGAGTTAAAAAGAAATTGTTTGCTTTGAACTAGATAAAACTTAAATTTACAACAACCCTAGACAGGATGATAGCTCATCCATAAGTTGATCAAGACTCCATCGTGGAAGAAGATACTATTGATTTGTCATGTTTTGTCATGGCAGAACACACATTTTGCCACTCCAAATGTGTTGTTGAGAATTTGGGATAACCTGATAGTGAGGAAGTCCAATGTGTAGGATGTGTTGTTTCCAAACTTCTTTGTCCATGGTCACCTACATAAATTTCATTTTATGCACTTCCAAGTGATCAAAAGTAGACTACTAACATGGATTCTATCCTTGCCATTTTGGAAAAGTCATTTGTAGTTAGAGACTTCATCTCTTTTATAAGCTACACCCTTTCTTTAAAGGTTTTGACCATATCCATCATTGGTTCAATCGTATGTCCATCCTCCTTCAAGATTTGAATGTCAATGCATTTCATATCTTTCTGCATCGTATCAATAACTTGTTTTAATCCTTTTCATAGATTGACATATTCTTCATGACCCTGTTTAGTGATAGAATTTCTCCATTTGACATTCTTCCTTGAAACATACAACACGTTGTCATCCAGGTTTTCCATTGGCTTCTTAGTTAGGAATTTCATTACGCCAAATTTCTCCACATCATTCATCTGCACCAAGACTGCTACCCATTTAGTTCTTTCTTTTTCCCATGCAGTAGCTTCCAGTTCCAGCTCTTTACTCACAGTTATGGCATTATCATATACCTTGATCAGGCTAGAAATATAGTATGTGCCCTATTGCACTATAGAATCAAACCACTCATCAAATACTTCAACTCTCATGCAGCTTCTCATAACTTTATCTAACATTTTTTGATTCACTGGTGATTTGGGATCAAAGGACAATGTCATATGTGTTAGGGGTTGAGGACTCAGGTCATGTATTGCGTTAATATACTCTACCATCTGGGTAACAACTTGTTTTAACTCCCCTTTATCCTTCTCATCTTTCCAAGTCTTGCATATCATTCTCTTTGTAGAGGATTCTAAATTTTTGGCATCTACAACCCTTGAAGAAACTCCTAGGTTGATCTTCTCAACCATAAAATCATTCTCAGTGGCTTTTTATGGATCTCTATCTTATATGGGCTTAGATAATTCTGCTACCCAATGACCTATTTCATCATCGACTACCATCATTGCCTATGTCTTGAGCTTCTTGGGTTTAGATATTTTCCCAAGGCACTTGCTTACCATATCCTCCATGGGAATTATAATAGGGACAATACTGCATTTCTTTCCAATTGAAGCTCCAAGCCAATGAGATGTATTGGAAGTTTCTTTTGGTGGTGGTGTTTTCTCAACTGGTAGGTTGACAACAGTCATAGTTCTCATCAGTTTTGGATCTTCTTCAAGTTTTTTCCATGCATCCATATCTTGCCCTGAAGGGTTACTTAACACTTTTTGATCCATGATCACCTGGGTTTCTTTGCCTGAATCCAAGTCCACAACAATTTGATTCATCACTGGTTCTTTGTTCTTCTTTTTGCTCCTTGAGAGAATAACTTAAACTGTTGAAGAACTCAGTGGGGACTTCTTTGATCTTCTAGTTTGAACCTCTCCAATAATAGACCTTGTATCACCTGCAACATCAACAATTTTGTTAGAGGAAGAAGTGGGAATTTGTGTTGTAGCCAGTGGACCAACTGTTAATTCATGAGGAGTGACAATCGACTCCTTTCTAAATTTTTGGTCTCTTAACCACTTCTCCGTTCTTCTTATGACATTGAAGGATATGGCTTGAATATTTTCTTCTTCTCTTCTATCCTAGTCAATTTTAGGAATAGGTTTCCCTTAGACCCTTTCATTATAATCAGGATCTAATACATCTTCCCCTTCCTCTTCTTGTACTCTAGACACATTAATGGACAACCTCTTTTTAACCACCTATTGCAGTGTAAATCTTGACCACAATCTCCTCCTTACTTCAAACTCATCACAACAATTTTCCTAGTAATCTTCTAATTGAGGTTCATGGGAGAAATGGTCATCAACATTTAGATGTTCTACAACATATCTCCTACTATCAAATTTTTGTTTGGCAATGTAGGGCTACAAATTCATTTTCTTGAACTCTAATTCTAGGTTCAAGGCATTAGATATAGATTTACAACTATAGTAACTAGGTTCAATTGAGAAGACAACCCCGAATTTTCCCTTTGTCCCTAACCTTTTGTCAATGTGAGCTAATTGTCTACAAACCTCAATAAGAAGATAATTGTCAAAGGCATACCTAGGCAATTTGAATGGTTCACCTTCAGATCCCCCCACTCTAATGTAAGTAAACCTAGGAAACTGGATAAAGTAGCTTCCATATATACTAACCAGCTCCATGGCCTCGGCTGATATTATTTTATTTATGTCTCCCTGTAATTCAAAGGCAAACCTTCCTACAAAGACATCATTCCACCTTGTGAAGTTTTCTGCATGTCTCTATTGTTCCAAGTAAGGGTAATAATTATAGACCTTCATGTCATCCTCCCAAAGCTCATTATGCAACCTTGACCATTCTCTGGTACAAGGCAATATATAAAATAAATATGAGGACATGTAAAAACTAGACATTCCAACAAAGTTTCTCAAACCCTTATGGAGTCTTTTGACAATAACCTACGCCCAGACAAGGTATTTCTCACCAGGTAACAACACCTGAATATGGAAGTACATCCAATCCTCCCAATAGAAAGAGTGTGAATTCCCTTTGAGTCTGTGTAGCAAAATTACAATATCTTGCACCTCCATGATGAAATGTTCTCTAGTAAGAGGCTTGGGTAACCGAGAGCCCCCTTTCTGAACCTTTAGAAGCCAATTCCTTGCAATGACATTTTTGTGTGTGTTTTTCTTCTCAGAGAAAAATGTATATGAGGTTCCAATTAACCAGTCTTCGTATGACTCTTTATGAGGGATTCCCATTACAGCCATCATTATTTCTTTGTTAATTTCCACTAACAGTTCACCAATGTTGGTCCTAATGCACCTTCTATTAGCACCATATCTGTTCATACATGCTATTACTAAATCTAGACAAGGAGTGGCACTTGGGAAAAAAATAGCTTCAATCAGGCCACTTCTAACTATTCTTTCCATCATTGAATCTGCCCTAGGGTTTTTAGCTTTTTCAAAGAAATCTCCTAAGTCAGCTTGGGCCAAAGACATGTCACCCAACTCTAGAAGTATACTAACTAGGCATGATGTCTGACCAAGCTTTGGAAGATTTGACCTCATAATGGGTGCTTTTGCATTTATTAAATAGTTCCTAAACAGGACAGAATTATATTCCAAAACAAAAAAATTTCCTACACTGACCGACCTTCTGAGCTAGTAACAAAGTAGAGGCAAATTATCAAAAATCACCTGTTACCACCATGAAATCTATGAAATCCTCAGAAGTATGAAGTTGAAATTACCTTTGACATCTTTCGCTCCTTCAACAATAACAGCTACAACTTTCACAATTTGAGAATTCACATGTTAAGAAGCAGAAAAACTGAGTAACATCTACACACACCTCATAATGATTCATTCAAAAGTGTGAGATAACCAATGATATGATTAGAACCTAAAAAATTTATTAATTACACATCAATTCTACACAAATGGTTTACATTTTCATGATTTATTTTTAAATTTAGAATTTTAAATCATAAGATACCAAGAATATTCCTTTTTCCACGCCACCTTTAGTGTTATTAATGTCCTCAAGGCCAAACTTGGAATGAACCTTTGAACTTTGACCCACCTTGCAAGGAGTTCAATGGTTCAATTTCAATCCAGAGAAAACAAAAGAACTCTCAACTTGTGGCTCAACAACACTGGGAATGAGCGAAGACCCTTAACAAACATAAAGGAAGACTTTGAACCTTGAACCTTGAACCTATTTAGAAATGGTTTAAAGTTAAAGTTCAAGACCGACTTAACACATTCACGTTCGCTCTCTTAACAACATAACAAAGCCGTGACTCACACAAAGGCACCAGTTGAACCTTGAACCTTTAAACTATCTGCAAGTTCAACTAATGGGTTCATTGGAGCAGAAAAGGTGAAACATAAAGGAACAAAAGGTACATTATTAAAGATGGATCAAACCAAATGAGGGAAACAAAATTAAATACACATTATTTTGTTCAAAATAAATAATGGGGTAATAATATCCTAGTTTGTATGTTCTCATTTGATCTACAAATTAATATGTCATGGTCTAAGAATTAGTTTGCAAGTGACAATATGACAGTTTGCAAGAATGCATTGCTTTCATTTGCCTTTAATTATTTTGGGTTTTCATCTCAATTATTTGTCTATGTTGATGTTAGCTAATGTTATGTTATGCATCTGCAAGAGCTTTGGTTGTCCACATCATGTATTGAGTGAGTTTGGTTGGTGTGTTTTAAATTGTTCCATCCTTTGGAGCCGACCTATGTAGTTATGGTCTATGTGGTAGCATGAAGAGTTGTAAGAATTAATCAGGGATGGATAGGAAGGTGTTGTAATTCTTCACATGTTCCATTTTTCCTTTCTTTATTGCATTGCAGATTGTTTTTGGGATGACTATTTATATCCTACATGTCACTTCTAATTAGGTTGATGTAATTGATATTTCTTGGTTACAAATGGTATATAATGATGAAATATATTTGGAGGATTATACATGTTGTATGAGTGAGATTCAAAGTTGTGTATGGTGTATCTTGTATCTGTGAAGCTTCACAAATGTAGTTAAGCAATGGTGAAGTTTGTTTCAAATTTGTAACAACAATGGATTGTATTCAAAATATTAGATGATGTGTTTCTCCATAGATCAATTATTTTGATTTATTATATTTAGATATTTTGTATCTTGCAATGAATAAGTAATCTTCAATGGTTCCAATTGCATTGTATATTTCCATAAGGTTGTGCACCTTAGTCTTGGAAGCCCAATTCAAGAGTAGTGATTTTCCTTTGCCTTGAGCCTAAAATTTTGTAACCTCTTTCCATATTGTGGGATATTTATCTCTGTATTTTTTCTCTAATTGGGGTTTCCACATTAAATCTTGGTGTTCATGTGTGATTTCTCTTTTGTATTTTAGTTCTTTTCTTTGTAACATGTTGTAATTGTAATGAATGCTTAAAGTTAGTTAATTTTAAGATATGTTCACCTCCTGCTCCTCTTAGGATCCAAAAGTGTTCAATAATTTGTATTAGAGTAAAATTATTGAAGAAATATTCTAACAATTAAGGTATATCTGGTATTTGAACATAATGTTTGAATCTAAAGATTTGGATTCTTTACAATTACATGATTGGGATATTAAAGTAGTTGTATATCCTGATGATAATTAAGGCTAGCTCTATAAGATCTCGATGATTATCAAGAAAAATCTCAAGAAGGCAAAAGAACATGTTTTCCATCTAAATAGGCAAAAGAACAAAGTGATAAGAACCTGAAGATCATATTCTGCAACAATATGCTTAATGAGATGTTAAGCAAGTAGAAACCATCCTGGACAAAGGTATAATTAGTTTTGACAAAGGTTTCAATCTAGTTTGAAACAAGAAGAATTTTATGAAGCCTCCTCCTGATTAAACTAGGTACTCATCATCATTTAATGGTAACTATTTTCATGCAATAAACTTGGAGAATGAGTGAATGTAGAAGTCAAATCAGATCTCAACCATTTATGGATCAATGCTAAAATTTCAATAAGTTTGGACATAAGGAAAATGATTGTAGAAATAAAATGGTAAGGAATGGATATGTGAATACAAACCATGGTTGAAATGTTAAGTCTCTCAATAGATATTGGTATACATGCAAAATAATTGGGAACAAGGATATTCAGTGAAATTCTAATGTTAGAAAGAATAAATATGGTCTACAACAAGTTATAACTTGTTATAACTGGAATACATTAGGACATATCTCTAGGTTCACCAGAGGAAAGAATGAGATGTGTCATCTAGTCCAATAAAGAAGATTAATGTAAATGAAGAAAATGAGATGTAGAAGACACGATTTAAGAAATATGATGAGAATATTGAAGGAAAGGCTATGGATGGGTCAGTACCTTCTAGTGATTTTCAGAGCATTATGGATGTTTGTAGTAATCCATAGAGGTGTGTGACATTTTTGGCAAAATAAAATATCAACTTTTTTAGTATTGTAATAAAATGCATTTAAGGATAAAAAAAACTAAAGTAGATGAAAGTAATCCATATATAGCTTATTTTTTTCATTTTGATCACTTGTGATCTTGTAAATTTTAGAGCTATAGTGCGCTAAAAATATTTCTGGTGCAAACCCTACTGACTGTGCGATAGAAGTATTTTTTAGAGTTTGTGTTGTTTAGTTTGTTTGACCAAGATGGCTAAGCCAATTGTTATCAACATGTCTCTAAAGCTACAAATTCATTTCAAATCCTATCCATTTATGCAATGGATAAAGATATAGAAGATTCTTTATTGAAGGTGTTGATAGATGTAGTGTATATAGAGGATGTTAATGCTTACATCCATGTGCCCTTAATAGAGGTTAGTTATGTAAATTTTAATGATTTGTGAATATCACTAGTAGAAGATCACTTGATGATATTTAAACAATAGTATAAGCACATTATGGAATGGGTATGAACATATAGAAGGGTTTTCTTGATTTCAACTATGAGTATGCATGGATAAGAATATTTTATATCACATTCATATTGATGTGATGTATTTGGTGTTACTACTTATTATAGTTTCCATTAGTTTTATATCCAAAGTCATTCTATATACTCTAGTCGGTTACTACTACCGAAACATTTAGTCAGTATGCACAGAATTGTCGGTTAAAGAACAAAGTAGTCACAGAGCCCAATATTAACTGAGCTGTCTACCGAGTAACATTCCATGTTTACTGAGCAGCAATAATGATACACTGAGTTGATATACACCGAGTGAAATGTTTTACCAGATTCATTGAACCTAGACACACATGTGGAAACGTGTTACAAGATCAAGGAGCAAAAGAACCCTTATCACATTGGAAATTGTACTTAAGGATTGTGTATGATGTTGAGGTCATCTAACCAATGAAATATTTTGTATGGTTATTCATTCGATAAATCATGTTTGTAAGCGATGCAATGAACCAGGTCACTGACATAAGATATCTATTTATATAGCATGGATTAAGGATAAAAATGTGACAGATAGAGAGAGATATAGAGGTGTGTGAAGCAAGACATGTGTGATACATAAGAAAGCACTGAGTGTTATGATTGTTATAGAGACACAGAGGTCACTGAGAAGGATTTCAGAGAACAGTCAAAGAACAGAGTAAACAGAAGGGTTTACCAAGTTACTTCATGGGTTACCAAGGTATGCTATAAGCAAGGTAATCTCATTTTGAGCACATAGAATCTGCTATAACATTCTAGATGTAAAGTTGCAGATATTTGTAAAGAATTTATTGTAATATTTTGAAGTTGCAAGTGAAACCTTTAATACGGTAAAAGATTCTAACAAAGTCTATAAATTGTAAAGCCTTTAACCAAGTGAAACATTTAGAATAAGTGTTATAAAATCCTTTAGCAAGGTAGATCTAATGATCTTGGTACTCCAAACAAGGTAAGCTATCAGAAATAGTTGAACATGTAGCTCTAACTAAGCACTCTTTATTATTGCAGTAGTGAAGTTGTGGGTGACATCCCCACCACAATTTTTCTTTCTAACCAAGAGTTTCTGCGTAACCAAAATATATGTGCTATGGAGTGAATCATGTATGATTGTTATTTATTTGTTTTAGCTTTATGTTATGTTACAGCAGTTTTTGGTTTATGCATAATAGTGAAGATGTTGTTTAAGAAAGGATTTGAAGTACTGATTCACCCCTCCCCTCTCAATACATTAGCTTTCGATATTGGGACTAACAATTGGTATCAGAGCTTGAATCTTGGAGAAGGGTTTAACAACCTAAAGAGAAAGATCTTATCAATGGAAGGCTATAAACAATCTTGGAGAATTGTGTATCTATAAGAAGAGTTGGATCATGCTAATCAAGTGATTGTAGACATGCAAAGACAAATGCAAAAATCATTGAAAGTGAGAAGAAGATTATCTGATGATTTACAGGACTCTCAAGAGCTAGTGGAACAAATTGAAACATCATCTGAGAATAGTATATTTGAAGAGACTGAAGAGATGATTGTACAACTAAAAGAAAAGAAAAAAGAAATGACTAATTAGCTTAAAGCAATGAAAAGAGGGCATGAACATTTCAGCACACAGATGACTGAAAATCTTGATGCATTGAGGACAACCGAGGATAAAATAAGAGATCTAGAAAGAGAAAAATAACTGCTTGAAGAATCAATATCTGAAAAGAATGAAGAAATCACAAGGTTGACTAGAATTCAAAGTAATCTGTCAGATCAATTGGGCTGTGCACATCATGAAGAAAATTTGAAAGATGATGAGAATCAAGCATTGAAACTTGAAGTATCAAGGTTGACCAATGAACTTGAAACAGAAAAGAAATCCAAGGAAACACTAAAAAGGAGTTATGAAGCATCAAAGATGTTGGATGAACAACTGAATACAAGAAGACCCAACAAAGATGCAGGACTTGGTTATAAAGGAAAAGACTCTACCGAGAAGGGAATTCATACAACTAAGAGAGGAGAATCATCAAAGCAAGCTGAAAATAAGAAGAATATCAAAGCAAAGAAGCCTATTTGCAACTACTATGGAAATCAAGGTCATACTGCTAACTTGTGCCAAATCATAAAAGGTAAGCAATTGAATGTCACTAAGTATAATGGTTATTGTTACAATTGCAAGAAATATGGTCACACACCTAACCAATGTAGGACAAAGTTTGTTAACAATTATCAGAAGGCAAAATTCAAAGGGTTTTGTAAAAACTGCAATAGATATGGACATAGTACCGAGAAGTGTTGGTTTAAGAAAAAGAACTATATGTGGTCTGCACACCGAGCAAATGCTAGAGGTTATCAAACTCACACAGATCCTTACCAACAATATTCTACAGTACCATGGGATTACGATACAAGGATATGGTGTGAATGTTGTGGAAGATATGGACATATAAGTGCCAACTACTTTATAAGGTTTGGAATGAACAACCAAAGATCATGGAGAAATCCTAGTATGGCATATTTTCATTGTCACAAAGTTGGACACTTGGCTAGAGATTGAAGAGATCAACCTAGAGGAGATATTGAAGAAATAAAAGGCAAATTATAGATGATTTGGAAAAAGAAGGAAATTGTGTCAAATGATGAAAACACCTTACCTACCAAGTTAGGTGCACCTATTCCAAATTAATCAGTAAAGGTATGAAGGGACTACATTCTTTCAAAGGTCAAATCTCAACAGTTCCTATTTCCTCTTGTATTTAATACAAAATCTGCATAATTAAAGATGCATTAGAAAATTTGAGGTTTTATCAAGTCTTTTTGAGCAATAGTCAAGTCGGTAAAAATAGGAAGTCTATCTAGTTGGTAAATGCAGGAAGTCTTGCTACTCGGTAAAAGCAAAAATTGGTTTTAGGGAACCAAGTGCATTTAATGTCTTTTGACCTAACTGCACAAAGTCCAATAAGGTATATTGTGTACTTAAAGATATCGCGCTATCATTTTTCACTCACCAAGTTTTTAGAAAGCAGAGCAAACCGATTCAAAGGCGATCAAACCACCTCCCGAGCAAATTCAAAGGTATTTACATCAATCACAACACATTATCAAGATAGTTTACCAATCATATCAAGTTATTATTATTTGCTAAGTAGGAAGTGTCTATCATTTGAAAGTCTTCAAAACCTAAGGATCTTTTGTTAAGTATTTATCTAAAATCTGCCATGGGACCTAAGATCCAGAATCTCGTTGTTGTTGAGAACATCGAAAAGCCCTCACTGAAATAATCTTTAACTCCCAAAATTACATCTGAACTAGATGACAAAACTGCATTTTCACTCATTCCGAATAGATTTTTATTAGTTGAGGATGTGAGATTCTTCACTAAGTGTTGAGTTGAAGAACTAGGTCATGTTGAAATCAAAGACACATATGATGAATTGTGCACTGATGGTAAAATGGATAGCAAATATGAACACATCAAAATAAAGGGATTAACTAAAGCCCTAACCTATCCCCATGTATTCAAACCCCAATGGGTCAAGTTTATTCTAAGTAGAGATCATGATGACTTCATGTGGCTAGAAGAGCAACTGTTTAAGATCACCAAGGAAATCATTCATTTGATCATCAGTTACCCTATTTATGATCATGCCTGAGCTTAGAAAATGATATCACAGAAGGAACTGATCAGTTTAACCAGAGTAGAATCTGATTACAGGGGACTAAAACTGAACAATGTCACAGATGCAGAGCTAAAGTTTTCCATTAGAGTAATAGGTTATTGTTTCTTCCAATCAGCAAGGGAAAACAGTGTACCCTATGCAGCAGTAGACTTAGCATATAAAATTGTAAAGAAAGGCATGAAAATTGATTTATGTGAGGTATTGTTGAAAAACCTATTTGAGAATCTCAATACCATAAGGAATCCAAAGAAGAACAATTCGGCTAATACACTAAAGTTTGGATCACTGTTAATATGCATGTTTTTCTATTTTGAGAAGTTCTTTCCATCAGTCGGTAAAGTTGTTTGGGAGCTACACCAACAAATCACCCATCAAATCAATCACTTCATCAAGAAGCTACATGATAATTTTAATGATATTATGGATGATTACTTTAGCAAGTTTCAAGAAAGGATGCATAACAGGTACTGAATTCCACCCAAGCTAGTGGAGAAATACAGGGATGACATATGTTTTGAAGTGGACACTGATTATTTCTATGTTAATGTTGTGGAACTGAGAACTCAATATTTGCCACCTATGGGTTACGAAATTGATTTTGATATCACACAATAGTAGATAGATGCTTTTCTGACATTACCAAGGCATGCTACTGAGCTGAGGTATAGAACATATGAAGAAGTGAAGGAAAAAGTAAAAATGAGCATTGTAGTACCCAAGGTTACAAGGAAGGAAACAAAGATGATTAAGACATTAACGGAGAAATTTGGAGAAGGTTCTTCCTCCAAACCTATCAAGGGCACTATAGTAATCACCGAAGAGGAATCTAAAGCCCAAGAGGTAGCTATAACAGTGAGCACCGAATTGCCTAAGGGAAAAGTGTTGAAAAGAAAGAAACAGGATACATCCCAAGTATCACCGACTCCTCCAGTAAAGTGACCTAACACAAGAGCATCTGCAGCATCACTGAGTAAGAAAACAAAGAGTGTTGCCACACCTAAGGTAACAAAAACTTACAAGAAATCTACTCGGAGACTCATTTTGGCTAAAGAGTCTAGTGACACCAAATCTGAAGATGCAAGTAAATTTCAGATTGTCAAGAGCAAAAAGGTAAATGTACATAGTGTTGAAAACTTTTGTGCTAATCTAAAGCAATATGGTTTAATTGGAGCATTCAGATATGTTAAATATGAATCCAGATATGATGATGAAAAGAGACAAATAGAAGAAGCTGTCATCTGCACACTATTGAAATTCCGATTGGCCCCATTAGAATTATCTAAGTCACTTCCAAATGAATTATATTTGCATATTGACAACAGGTGGAAGTATGCCATGGACTTAGAGAAACAGATGAGAGAAAGAAGTTTGGTACATATTTTCCCAGACATGTTGGTAGATGAGATCACCGAACATCTAAAAAACTTCCACACAAAATTCCTAGTCAAGCAAAGAGCCTTGAAATTGATGAATGGCCTTTACTTGGATGTAGAGAATGAGACCAAGGAAAAATGGTAGGAAATCTTTCACATCAAGAATGCTGGTGAACAAACTAAAGTTGAAATAGTTGATGTCACTGAGAAAGATCCTAATATCACCAAGCAAGACCCTATTGACACTATACAAGTAGATGAGGATATCATGGGCACCAAGGCACCTGAACAGGAAATGATCGAAGGCAATGCATATGCCAAACTGGTATCTAGTGAGTCAGTTTTGGAGCAAGTTCAGCCCTATCCTCTGGTCACTTAGTCTACTTCAACTGAGGCACCTTAGGATACTGAACAAGGGATAGAAGGTCACAAATCTACAGAAGGAGAAACTGCTTCTCAAGCCACCCAGGAACAGTCTTCACAAGCTCCTTCTAGCACTGAAAATGTTACATATGAGACCCCAAGCACTGAAGCACTGAAGGACACAACAAAGGATACATCAGAGGCTAAAGGAATCAACCAAAGTGTTGCCTCTACTGAGCAACCTACTGAGGGTCAACAAGCCTCACAAGCCATTGTTCTAGTTCAACCGATGAAAGGTAAAGAAAAGAAGATGAAAAAGCATAGTTTCAAATTAGATTTGTCAAAACCAATAGTGTTGCCCAATGTTGATATTTCCAAATTCAAAGGGCAAGCACTCATTGAATTCAATGAACTATGCAAAGTCAAAGCCAAACAGGAGAAGCAAATGGATATTCAAAAGAAAAATAAAGAACTTCAGAAGGTGAAAGCACTCTTAACCGATATGCTACCTGAAGCTACAGTAACCAAAGATGCAGCCATCCACATTCAACTAGATGAACTCCTAACCCAGATAGTGACATCTAGAGTAGATGCATCCAAATATTTGAGCAAGTTAAAAGACAAGGAGCTCACTGCTAAAATGATTGAAGAGGTACAGAAAGCTATTGTCATTGGCAAAGTTAAACTTGTCAAATTTATTACTGAGTTGACCCCTCAACTCAAGCACATTCTTTATTTATTTCAGAAACTCTGTACATTTTCTCTATTCATTAAGGACATAAAAAATAAAACAGAAGTAATTGAGAAAGATATCACTGATCTCTCTAATAAGTTGACCATTGAGCCACATTCCATTCAGAATTTTTATACCAAGTTACAACAACTCATGGCTCAAAAATTGGAACTAAGGAATGAAGAACACAAGATAAGGATGGACATAAGGACACTTAAAACATTATTCCTTCCTCATCTTTCATCCATCCAAGAGCAGCTCAACAAAGCTACATTCCTATCCACTCAAAAAGAGGGAAGCACCTTAGATGGACTAATCTCACTGTTAGCTGGCATTACAGCTCAGAATTCACTTATGGACAGTGTTAAGGATGCCCTCTCTGCTGCCCTTACTGATGCAAAGACAAAGTACAAATCCATTTTTGACCAGTTGCCACCACCAAATGGTAACTAAGTTTTGATGTTTGTAAAAAAGGGGGAGTGAGTATAGCATCAAAGTATACAGGGAAATGTAGTATACAGGGGGAGTATATATCAAGCAGAATAGAGTATTCAAATGCAGAGTCAGTTTTGATAGGGAATAGAGAACAGAGCAGTGAATTGAGCAGTTAACATAGAACATTGATCATTGAGCATGCAAAATCAGAGTTTTGTACAATATATTGATAAGGGGAGTATATCTAAATATACTATTTCATTGACTAATGTATATACTATCTGTTTAGTCAAATTTTGTAAGTATATAGATTTTTGAGTTATGACTTTGAAAGTAGTTTTGTCAAACATCTCAATTAATGTCAAAAGGGGAGATTGTTACTACTTATTATAGTTGCCATTAGTTTTATATCCAAAGTCATTCTATATACTCTAGTCGGTTACTACTACTGAAACATTCAGTCGGTATGCATAGAATAGTCGGTTAAAGAAGAAAGTAGTCACAGAGCCCAGTATTCACCGAGCTATCTACTGAGTAACATTCCATGTCTACCGAGTAGCAATAATGATACACCGAGTTGATATACACCGAGTGAAATGTTTTACCAGATTCATTGAACCTAGACACACACGTGGAAATGTGCTACAAGATCGAGGAGCAAAAGAACCATTATCACATTGGAAATTGTACTTAAGGATTGTGTATGATTTTGAGGTCATCTAACCAATGAAATATTTCGTATGGTTATTCATTCGATAAATCATGTTTGTAAGATGGATGCAATGAACCAGGTCACCAACATAAGAGATCTATTTATACACCATGGATTAAGGATAAAAATGTGACAGATAGAGAGAGATATAGAGGTCTGTGAAGCAAGACATGTGTGATACATAAGAAAGCATTGAGTGTTATGACTATTACAGAGACACAGAGGTCACCGAGAAGGATTTCAGAGAACAGTCAAAGAACAGAGTAAACAAAAGGGTTTACCAAGTTACTTCATGGGTTATCGAGGTATGCTATAAGCAAGGTAATCTCATTTTGAGCACAAAGAATCTGCTATAACATTCCAGATGTAAAGTTGCAGATATTTTTAAAGATTTTATTGTAATATTTTGAAGTTGTAAGTGAAACCTTTAACAGGGTAAAAGACTCTAACAAAGTCTATAAATTGTAAAGCCTTTAACCAGGTGCAGCATTTAAAATAAGTGTTGTAAAATCCTTTAGCAAGGTAGATCTAATGATCTTGATACTCCTAACAAGGTAAGCTATTAGAAATAGCTGAACATGTAGCTCTAATCGAGCACTCTTTATTATTGCAGTAGTGAAGTTGTGGGTGCCATCCCCACCACAGTTTTTCTCTCTAACCAAGAGTTTCTATGTAACCAAAATATATGTGTTATGGAGTGAATCATGTATGATTGTTATTTATTTGTTTTACCTATATGTTATGTTACAACAGTTTTTGGTTTATGCATAATAGTGAAGATATTGTTTAAGAAAGGATTTGAAGTACTGATTCACCCCTCCCCTCTCAGTACATTAGCTCTCCATGAAGGATTCCATTAGGGATTTGACAAGATAGGAAGGGTTTTCCTGATTTCAGCTGTGAGTATGCATGGATAAGAATATTTTATATCACGTTCATGATGATGTGATGCATTTGGATTGGCCAAACAATATTAGGAAGGATTCCATTAGGGATTTGACAAGATAGTACTCCTTCAACATTATCCCTGTGTTGAAGATGGTGAAGAATGAGGCAACCACTAAACTAACTAGTTCAATGTTTGATATAAGAGGGTTGTGACTATGGAGGAAATAATTGATTTGGGTGTCTAGTATGTGACTACAAGTGTGGTGTATAGGATATACTTTAAAAGCTAGGAGGATTTTTCCACTATTACTGCAATCTATAATAACTATTGGATTTTAGTTTAAGGTGATAATTTTTATATATGTGAGCTTTTGAGACTATAGCTACTAGATAACCTAGAGAAGATGAAGAACTCAAAGTATTTATTTAAGTATGGTTCCCTGATCGTATGTTTGGAATTTATGTTTATGAATGAGATTATGGGTATAATAAGTAAGGTATGAGACAAGTTTTATAATATTGGGATTCAAATTAAATAGAAAATTAAGAGTTTAAATAAAGACAGAAGCATAGAAAATCCTATATTGGGTGTGGTTTAGGAATTTTTAGGACAAGACGCAAGAAAGAGAGAGGATTCCTTCCAGATTGGTGAGGAAGTATAAGAATGAGATTACCTTTTTGGTCAATAGGGACCATTGTTATACTAATGATGTTGAGAAAAGGATTACTTGGCTTCTAGAGCTACCTTATAAAATATCAAAGGAGTATGTGGAAAATAATATAGAGACCTTATTGTAGTTGTGAATAGATCTAAGTGTAGAAAGATATGGGACTATAGCTGAAACACTAATCAAAATGATCCTAAAAAATTATCAAAAGACTCATACAAAGATAATGGATAACCTCTACAAGAAGATTAACCTACCCACTATGGTTGAATCTTTTGTGAAGCAAGCTATTAGGATAACTAGGTCTACATATAACTCTCCTTTAGTACATATTAGATCCTTTGGAGATCTTGTGAAATTTGTAACAATTTAAAAGAAGAGTTAAAGGCATATGTGGAAGGTAATAAGAGAGAAATCTAGTCCATAGACCATAGTTAAGGAATTGGGTAGTAATAGTATAGATGAGGAAAAAGACTAGGAGAAGTTTGTAATAAGAAATGGGTCCAAGAAGATAGAAGGTAAATTTATAAGGATGATGTTCCTCTTATTTAAAGAAAAAGAACATTGGTCTCCTCGATATAAAACAAGTAGCTAAGAAGAATAAGGTAATAGTTGTAGAGAAGAAGAAAGAAAAGAAGATAATAAAGAGAAGGAAGAAGCCTACTATCACTTTGGTTGATCCTAAATACTAGCTTCTTTATCTTAAGAGCTTGGAGAATACAATTTATTAGCATGATTCTTTGGAGGTGTCTACAAGTTTGTATAAAGATTCTCCTTTTGTAGACAAAGTAATAATTGATCGTATTATTTTATGGTATTTGATCATATTCAACATGAATGTTATTGATATTGTAGATAAATTGTCAGTGGAATTGTTAGAGGTCTTGACAGAGAAAAGAAGGAAGTAGTAAGGAACATTTTCAACATCTAGATTCATGCCTTGGATATGGTACACCATCCCTTATCTTAGGACGATGGGACAAATATCATTCAAACTCTTAATGCAATGCTCAAAACTAAATAGAGAGTCAACATCCTCATGGATGAGGATTCAGATGACTATCAGAGGGTAGTTAGATAGATCTAAGAGGTAGAAAAAAAGTTGTGAAAGAGTTGAAGAAGAGTGTGTCTTATCCTCTAAAGAAGACAAATAATAGTACTAGACTGGTGGTCACTAAATTTGGTGCTCCTAGTGGTGGTAATGCTAAAGATGATTCAAAGAAGAAGATTGATGAGTAGAATGATGATAATGCAGGTTCAAAAACAAGTTCACACAATCTAATGGAGGTAGAAAAGGGTGTGGAGATAGTTGTAGAGAATATTCTAGAGAAGGAGAACTGTCTAGAGAAAGAACAAGAAAAGGATATGGTGACAAAGGAAGAGAAGGCTATGGAACCTAGTGGAGAATTGTTCAGACCTTACAACAATTAAGTTTTAGATTTTTTGAGCCTATAGATGTAGTTTGAAATAGTAATCACATCTGAGGTACTCTAGGTACCTATATCTCAAGGTAAGATGGACCTTAATTGGTGGTCTCCCATAAACATACTTCACTTGGGTAATATATTTCACCATTATGCATGTTGGCATTTTGCAGTCTTATGAGAATAGTTCATGTTGTCATTGATGGCAACCAACTAGCAACCAACTTGAAATCATCTGTCAACCCACAGGTAGTTACTAGCATTGGAAATAGACTTCTACATTCACCAACAGGCACTTCACCGGAAACAACAATAATGCATACCGAGACTCAAAGCCGACATGGAATAAAATCTTGCTTATTTTTTTATATTGTAATTATCTTTTGTAAAAGCCGACATGGCATATTGTAAAAGACTCATATATATGTATGAGATCTTATAGGTCATTGAAAAATAGAAAAGAGAGAAGATTATGAGAGTGGATATAATGATACATTTTGTATAAGGTGATATAGTTGATAACGAAGGTATTTGTAATAGACTGAGCTTAAACCGGTACTGAACCAGGCATATTTGATGTTGATCTGAAGCAGTACATTATATTGGATTTTGAAAATCCATTTTGTAAGTCAGTGAGACTTTTGTTTTGTGATTGAGCAGTGAGCTCTGGGATGCTAGCCTTCTTGCATGTGTAGGCCCCTCATTGTAAGTAATATTTATTCATTGGCTAGTGAGTGAATATTGTGGGTCACAAATCCCACTAAGGTTTTTCCCACACTAGGTTTCCTCATTAAATATCTTGTTATGGTGTGTTCTCTATGTTGACTTTGTTATTCTTATTTGTTGCATTAATTCTTATTTACCGATACACTATTTTGGGATACAAAGTTCTAAATAAGTTTAAATATTTTTTTAACCGGTTAGACACTGATTCACCCCCCCCTCCCCTCAAAGTGTCTTTGGTATTGTCATTGATTCTAACAATTGGTATCAGAGCTTGGTCCTCTACTTTCAAAAGTCTAACAGCTTGAGGAGGATTCTGACACCGTTATAGATGGAGAACTTAAGGAAATAATTGGAAGGAGCTCTTGTAGACTATGATACAGAAAAGGTGAAGAACATCAGATTGGAGGATGAACTTAAAACTTCTCAAGAATTCATTTTGGCACTACAAAATAACCTGGTTATTGCAAAGAACAAAAGAAAAGAACTTCATATGTAGATGCATAATGAGGATGATGAAAAGAAACTCTTAGAGAACTTGCAAACAAGTTGAGACAAGAAAACAGTACTGAAGAGGGGAAAATAGATTTGAAGGTCAAATGATCAAAACATAACGAAATAAACATGCAGAATGCTAAAATATCATTAAAAGACCATTTCACCTTGCTATTTTACCTTCTCCTTTGGATTGAGCTTGATGAAGTGAAGGTGCCCCTTGATAATGCTCCACTTGATGTGCTCCTTTGGATGTTGGATGTGGATGGCTCTCCAATGTTGTGCACAAGTGGAATGGATTTAAAAAATGATAAGGATGAGATGATCAAGTTGCTAAGATGATTTCCTGGGCTCAAAAGGGCAGCATAAGCTTACTGGATTTCAAGATGTGTAGAATGAAGGGATGGAGCCCTATTTTATAGGAAGAGGAGAGGAAAGCGAATGGCTAGGATGAATTCAAGATGAAGGGCTAAGAGTTACTTGTGACCTCACACAAGCTCCAAGAGAGGGTGTGGAGACCAATAAATATGCCTTAAAGGCATTTTGTATCTCCACACTCTACAAGATGCATTGGAGGAATTAAAAATTCTCCAAAAAAGGATATCATGGGGATTAGAGGAATAAAAAGGAATTAAAAATTCCTTGGGAGAGGGGATGCCTAGAGGAATGTGTGATTTTGAAAATCTTACATTCACCTAGGAAAAGAGCATTTAAAACTAGTGGCTGGATGAAAAGGACAAAGAGTTGACTTTGTGGCTAATCATGATGATTAACCATTAACGACTCATTAGGAGGGGGATTAGAGGAAATGTTAGGTGGGATTAATATTTGTAGGAGAATTTGACTAGGAGAGAGAATGAGTGGAGGGAATAAAAAATTAGAAGAATAATGTTAAGTGAGTTTAGGGAGTTTCTAGAAGAATTTATTATGTTAATGATGAATTAAGAAGATGATTTGTAGGAACCATGTAGATTAACTAATTAATTGAAATTAATTATCTAAGAGGAAGATTTGTTAGGGTTTGATTTTTTAGAAGAATAAAGAAAGGGATTGATTTATTAAATAAATCAATCACATGCTATAGTGACAATATTAATTATAAATATTGAGAGGAATTTGAATTAACATAATTAATTAATTAATTATGCGAGGAATAAAAAATAATTAAAATAATTATTTTTATGTGTCTACAAGTACTATGAAGAATGAAATGCAAGATATGACTATGAGATTTTGTAAAGACATTGAAGATAGAAACAAAAATGAAGAAGACCTGACTAGGAGACTCAATGATGCTAGAAATGAAAATCTGAGACTTAGTCATGAAAATGATATGTTGAAGACAAAATTGATTCACATTCAACATGATAAAGCATAGCTCATGAGACAAAAGGGAATTTTGGAAAATGAGTTGGCTACTGCAAATCAACACAAAGAGAAATTCAAGAAAAGTTCAGAGGAGCTTGATAACATGCTGAAAAGTCAAAAACTTAATGGAGATACTAATGGACTTGGATTTGATGTTGGATAATGTTTCGGTACTACAAACAATCTAGATTAGAACAAACCGGTAAGACAAACTAATGCTTATAAATTTAATGGTGAATGTTTCAATTGCAACAAATATGGTCATAGAGACAAGCAGTGTAGATTTAGAAACAATTAGAATATCAATGCACCCACCGGTCAATGTTCCAAATGCAACAAAGTTGGTCATAATATAGAAAACTACAGAATGAATATGAAATGTTATGTTTGTGGAAGATATGGACACTTATCTAATCAATGCAGAACACAAATCGGCATAGGATATGAAAAATCTATTCAGAGGAATAATGTGACTTGTTATGCTTGTAACAAAATTGGACATATTGCAAAATTTTGAGGAAGCAAGACTTCACTGACAAATAATAAAGGATCCATTTTGAAAGGCAAAAAAAACGTAGATGAGGTAAAGCAAGAATTTTAAAAACAAAGGATTAGGAAGAGAGATCACAATGTTGATGAGATTATCTCTGTATGTGGGAAAAGTGTGGTATGATAAAACTTAAAATGTGAAAATATGATTAAATTACTAGTCCACACACACACACAAGACTTCTTGGTGTAAGCTATGGAGTAACATAATATTACTCAGCTTCCCAAGGAGGGTCCCATGGTTCTCTATCTCACAATGTCCCTCAAACCAACGTTTTTGCTCTCAGATTACTGAGCAAAATGGTTTAGGGATGGCAAATATGAGAACGAGAGATGCTTTGATAAATTTTAGTATGAAATGGATGCTAAGCTATGTATGATCTTAGAAATGCAATAAACTAGATGATAAGATGACAAGGTTAGTATGAATACTATCCTAGCATACTATATTTAGTCTATGATTGAGCTAAAATGATAAAGAAATTACTTTAAACATGCATATTTAGTCTAATTCTGATCTAAAAGAGGCTAAATGATGAGCATAAAGATGATATGAAAGCTTGAAAGAATTTGAGCATAAGTGTAATACTTCAAATTTGGAGGATTCTATCTATGAAAATGGAGGAATGGGAGCTCTATTTATAGTCAAAATAGGGCAATGGATGGTCAGGATTGAATGGTTTAATCAAGGGTTGAATTTGAAAGTTGGGGATCCATGTTTGCAAATTGCACCAATAAAATGGTGACAAATGTCAACATAAGATTGGGTTAAAAAAGGGGTTGGAGACATTGAATGCCTAAGAAGACCTCATGGTTATCTAGAGGCTAAGGGTCAAGTCGAAGTTAGGATTACCCACTGGATTAAGAGTTAATCCAAGGATAAACCTTTGTGCAAATGATTAAGAGATAATCATGGTCAAAGCAATAAAGGCCTAATGAGACCCTTGGGTTGGGTAGAGGTTGAGTCAAAACAAATGTTTTAACCATGTAGAAGGGTTTGGGTTAACCATTAATGGTTATTGGAGACTTTGTGGATTAAGTGGTTGAAGGTTGGAAGCTTTCAAAGGTTATCAAAAACTTTGAAACATTTAGTGGTTGAAGGTTGAAAGCCTTTAATGGTTATCAAAGACTTTGAAGCTTTGAGAAGTGACTTCCCTTTGCTTAGGGATGTGACAAATTTTAGAGGAGGGGTTAGGTTAATTAGAAGTGATTAGAAGATTCTAGAAGGGATTAGAAAAGGGTTTGGGATTTTGCAAGTGGATGGGGGGATAATAGGATTTAATTGATTTAAATGATTTAATTCAATTTGGTTGCAATTTGGGGAAATTAAATAAATTAGATTTATTCAATTTAGGATAACTATTTAATTAAATTTGAATTTAATTAAAAGTGGCTAGGGGGATTTAATTGAATAAAATGATTTATTCATTAAATGATATAGTGAATTTTATTTAAATAAATTGAGTAATTTACTTAATAAAATAGAGGAATGCGGGTAATTTAATTAAATTGGATTTAATCAAATAGGAAAATGAACATAAAATATTCATTTAGGAATATGGTCATTTTTATACGTCTACATTTTGCCCCTCTTTGAAGTGACGTGTGTGCACATGTTATTTCAAAGAAAATGATGTGTTTTTGTGATTTTTGATCAAATGCAATTTTTGTGTCGCTCTTGTGATTTGTAAGTCATGCCCCAGATTTGATATTTGATGGTGGTGCCCCCTCGGGAGATAAATCAATATTTTAGTTGAAAATTTTTGATTTAATTTGAGGAGTTGTGTATGATGTGTATGATTTCGTGCATGTGAAAAGTGTGCAAATTGATTCATCTCCCGATAAGTTACAAATGTTTTGGTATAGGGGAGACTGCGACTATATTACAGGTCCAGTTGGCTAACCCTAATCTCATTTTCCTCCTATAAAAGGGGAAAAGGGCTCAAATTAGGTTCATTTGTGCTTTGTTGACTTTGGAGAAAGAGAATTTTCTCTGGAGAGAAAATGCCGATTCCCTATCACAGACACCGATTCGAGCGCATTCGGAGGTACCGGAGACCTGTAGCGCGTGGTCCACTAGTAAGTCACCATTTTTGACCCTTTTTTGATTTTTGATTTTGTCATTTTTAGTCATTTTTTTAATTTCAAAGGTCGGGTTTTTCGATTTAGCGCATCTAGGGTCTACAGTAGCACATACGATGTTTAGAGTAGCGCATCGAGTTCAAATTTAGGGGTCGCATCCGAAAAGATAGGTTAGCGCATAAAATTACTAGGTTAGCACGTGCAGGTAGAATAGCGCATGGAAAGTGTCGGGTAGCGCGTTCACTCAGCAGGTTAGCGCATAGGGGTGACCTAGTGCATAGGGGGCGCAGGGGTTCACATAGGAAAGGAGGTTTAGCATGTAGGGTTAACCTAGCGCATAGGGCCAAACGGGTAGCGTGTTGGGGGGATAGATTAGCGCGTAGAGGTATTCTAGTGCATAGGGTAGGTTAGGTGGCGCATGAGGGGAAAAGATTAGCCCGTAGAGCCAGTCTAGCACATAGGATAGATAGATTAGCGCGTAGGAAAAGCAGCCTAGCGCGTGGTAGGTTTTTAGTGCATTGAATAACTGTTTTAGCGCATCTGAATAATTTTGCAGAATTGGCCGATTGGAAAATTTCTTTTGTTTGCCTTGTGGTCGTGGGTTTGAGCCCCACGGTGGGCGCCAGAAATGTATGGTGGAAAAGTGGGCTGATAAAACTTAAAATGTGAAAATATGATTAAATTACTAGTCCACACACACACACAAGACTTCTTGGTGTAAGCTATGGAGTAACATAATATTACTTAGTTTCCCAAGGAGGGTCCCATGGTTCTCTATCTCACAATGTCCCTCAAACCAACTTTTTTGCTCTCAGATTACTGAGCAAAATGGTTTAGGGATGGCAAATATGAGAACGAGAGATGCTTTGATAAATTTTAGTATGAAATGGATGCTAAGCTATGTATGATCTTAGAAATGCAATAAACTAGATGATAAGATGACAAGGTTAGTATGAATACTATCCTAGCATACTATATTTAGTCTATGATTGAGCAAAAATGATAAAGAAATTACTCTAAACATGCATATTTAGTCTAATTCTGATCTAAAAGAGGCTAAATGATGAGCATAAAGATGATATGAAAGCTTGAAAGAATTTGATCATAAGTGTAATGCTTCAAATTTGGAGGATTCTATATGAAAATGGAGGAATGGGAGCTCTATTTATAGTCAAAATAGGGCAATGGATGGTCAGGATTGAATGGTTTAATCAAGGGTTGAATTTGAAATTTGGGGATCCATGTTTGCAAATTGCACCAATGAAATGGTGACAAATGTCAACATAAGACTGGGTTAAAAAAAAGGGGTTGGAGACATTGAATGCTTGAGAAGACCTCATGGTTATCTAGAGGCTAAGGGTCAAGTGTAAGTTAGGATTACCCACTGGATTAGGAGTTAATCCAAGGATAAACCTTTGTGCAAATGATTAAGAGATAATCATGGTCAAAGTAATAAAGGCCTAATGAGACCCTTGGGTTGGGTAGAGGTTGAGTCAAAACAAATGTTTTAACCATGTAAAAGGGTTTGGGTTAACCATTAATGGTTATTGGAGACTTTGTGGATTAAGTGGTTGAAGGTTGGAAGCTTTCAAAGGTTATCAAAGACTTTGAGACATTTAGTGGTTGAAGGTTGAAAGCCTTTAATGGTTATCAAAGACTTTGAGGTTTTGAGATGTGACTTCCCTTTGTTTAGGGATGTGACAAAGTTTAGAGGAAGGGTTAGGTTAATTAGAAGCGATTAGAAGATTCTAGAAGGGATTAGAAAGGGGTTTGGGATTCTGGAAGTGGATGGGGGGGATAATAGGATTTAATTGATTTAAATGATTTAATTCAATTTGGTTGCAATTTAGGGAAATTAAATAAATTAGATTTATTCAATTTAGGATAGCTATTTAATTAAATTTGAATTTAATTAAAAGTGGGTAGGGGGAATTTAATTGAATAAAATGATTTATTCATTAAATGGTTATAGTGAATTTTATTTAAATAAATTGAGTAATTTACTTAATAAAATAGAAGAATGTGGATAATTTAATTAAATTGGATTTAATCAAATAGAGAAATGAACATAAAATATTCATTTAGGAATATGGTCATTTTTATACATCTACATTTTGCCCCTCTTTGAAGTGACGTGTGTGCACATGTTATTTTAAAGAAAATGATGTGTTTTGTGATTTTTGATCAAATGCAATTTTTGTGTCACTCTTATGATTTGCCAGTCGTGCCCCACATTTGATTTGATGTGATGCCCTAGATTCGATATTTGATGGTGATGCCCCTTCGGGAGATGAATCAATATTTTAGAAAATTTTGGATTTAATTTGATGAGGTTCGTATGATGTGTATGATTTCGTGCATGTGAAAAGTGGGCAAATTGATTCATCTCCTGATAAGTTACAAATGTTTTGGTATAGGTGAGACCGTGACCATATTACAGGTCCATTTGGCTAACCCTAATTTCATTTTCCTCTTATAAAAGGGGAAAAGGGCTCAAATTAGGTTCATTTGTGCTTTGTTGACTTTGAAGAAAGAGAATTTGCTCTGGAGAGAAAATGTCAATTCCCTATCACAGACACCAATTCAAACGCGTTCGGAGGTACCGGAGACCTGTAGCGCGTGGACCACCAGTAAGTCAATGTTTTTGACCCGTTTTTGACTTTTCATTTTGTCGTTTTTAGTCATTTTTTGAATTTCAAAGGTTGGGTTTTTCGGTTTAGCGCGTCTAGGGTCTATAGTAGCGCATACGATGTTTAGAGTAGCGTATCGAGTTCAAATTTAGGTGTTGTGTCCGAAAGATAGGTTAGCACATAAAATGACTAGGTTAGTGTGTGCAGGTAGAATAGCGCATGGAAAGTGTCGGGTAGCACGTTCACTCAGCAAGTTAGCGCGTAGGGGTGACTTAGTGCATAGGGGGCGTAGGGGTTCGCATAGGAAAAGGGATGTAGCGCGTAGGGTTAACCTAGCACATAGGGCCAAATGGGTAGCGCATCGGGGGGATAGATTAGCGTGTAGAGGTATTCTAGTGCATAAGGTAGGTTAGATGGTGCATGGGCAGAAAATATTAGCGCGTAGAGCCATTCTAGCGCACAAGATAGATAGAATAGCGTGTAGGAGAGATAGCCTAGCGCGTGGGTGTTTTTTAGCGCATGGAATAACTGTTTTAGTTCATCTGAAAAATTTTGCAGAATTGGCCGATTTGAAAATTTGTTTTGTTTGCCTGTCGTGTTTTAATGAATTTATCCAATATGAGTGTTTGTATAACTTGTTTTGATTTGTGAGTTTCCAAGTTATGTATAGATATCAATCTGTTGTATTGATCAGAATATGATGTATTTGCATGGTCTGTTTCAAGTTCAATGTGTATGAAAGCCTGAGTTGTATTACAAGCCGATATGGGTTGAAAACTTGAGTTGTTTTACAAGCTGATATGGGTGGGAAACTTGAGTTGTTTTACAAGTTTATGTGATTTTGGTACTTGAGTTGTTTTACAAGTTTTGATATGGTTTTTGAAAACTTGAGTTGTTTTACAAGTTTGATATGAAATGATAGGTTTTTGAACTTTGATAGAGATGAGAAAAATGTTTCATTTTGTTGATGTAAGTTTGATTTTGATATCTTTGTTTTGATGTGGAAACTGATATTGGATTTGTTTTGCTTGTTGACAGGAGCGATTGGGCATGGTACAGTTGAGGGAGAGATTTCCCAGACTGTGGACATTGATACCACGATTGTCACAGGCGGATTTGGATATTATTAAGAGATGTCGATTGACCTCTCTCTTGGATATGCTTCGGTTCACTATGAATTGGGGGCTGTTGACAGCATTGGCAGAGAGGTGGCATAGTGACACGAACACCTTCCATTTTGCTACAGGAGAGATGACAGTTACACCAGAGGACTGTTACCAAATTTTGCACATTCCTGTGGTAGGGGCACTACTACCCTATGAGCAGTCAGAGGAGGGTGGCACAAAGGCACTGCGTCGCATTTTCCAGGATGACACAGTTTGTGGGTATGAGATCCCTTGGTAGGAGTTTTTGGATCTAGACTATGCACCACTGCCATCTGTACTGGCAGGATTCATTGGGGGATTCCTTTGTCCTGATCGTAGGTCAAAGAGATTTTCAGTGGGATGGGGGCTAGTTTTGGAGCAGATGGTGACACAGGGCAGGAGATTTTCATGGGGGTCAGCGATGCTGGCTCATCTATACAAGAGTCTGCATGAGGTAGTATACCTCAATTACAGCAATTTGTCAGCTGGCGTGACCCTATTATAGGTATGGTGTTGGGAGCATATTCCAACAGTGAGGCCATTAGCAGATAGGGATAGGCCCGTAGGTACAGCATATGCCTACAGATACAGAGGTCTAGTTGTCCAACGTAAGCTGGGCAAATTAGAGCATTGGAGGAGGGTTTTTTACGATATTGATATGGTCACCTGGCGACCGTATACAGGCTGTGAGGTATGGGCAGAGGATGGGCTGGAGATGCCCTTTGTATTTATGACGAGGTACCTGATTGGGAGGACCCCGTTCGTTATAGAGAGATTCCTGGTGACCCGAGTTTTGAGACAGTTCAGGCGCCAGCAGGGTATACCTCAGGGAGCATGCCTTTATGCATGGTGGCAGCAGGATATAGCAGATTGGGGGCCGACCATTGATAGTGTGGTGGTGATAGAGGAGTTTACAGGGTTGGCTGGGCAGATATGGGACTATGCCCCAGAGATCCAGGATGCAGGCATGACAGATGAGTTTGCCCGTTTGTTTGTTGCACGAGCGGTGGCCAGGATCTTTGAGTCGGAGGAGATGAGGCCAACATTTGATTCAGAGGAGGAGGAGGGAGACGGGGGAGATGATGGAGATGATGGGGATGATGGAGGAGGAGGAGGTAGGGGAGCCAAAGGGAGGCGGGGAGATAGAGGGAGGAGAGGTGTGGATAGAGCTGTTAGACAGGGGAGGATAGACAGGGGGAGAGGAGGATTGGCTATCGGAGCCGGTGGAGAGGGGAGAGTGGGGGAGGTGTTAGCTGCCGTGGATGGTGTAGAGGAGGCCATGCGACCAACTCAGAGGAGGAGGACAGATGTGCTCCTACCTCCAGCACCGAGGACAAGCTGAGTGGGTGGGGTTCCTCCAGCACAGGTACCACTACGGGTTCGAGTTCCGGGACATATGAAGGATGCCCAAATCCGGACCTTGCAGATTACCATTTAGCAGCTACAGGCATAGATTTTGACCTATCAGCAACAGATTTCTCAATTGACCACTGAGAGAGATACCAAGATAGAGCAACGGGGACGAGCGGAGGAGGTGGTGACTAGTATGCAGAGAGCAGCAGCGGGTGGTCCCATGAGAGACACCCTTAGAGAGTTGGCGCTGAGAGCACAGGAGGTGGAGTATTATAGGCGGCATTATGAGGTGGTAGTACCCAGGGATCGACGAGTGCAGATTTTTGCACAGTCGAGATCCAGCCGATCTCGAGCTACTGGATCATGGTTGGAGAGCTGAGGGGTGACGGGGCCACTGAGACAGGACCCTCCTGGAGATCCAGGGGCAGGTGTATCTAGAGCAAGACCATCTCCATCAAGGGATAGTCATACTTGAGAGACATGATCTCTGTTGTATTTTTTTTAGCATTGTATTCATTGTACTGGACACAGTTTTGACACATTTTGTACATTTGGATCATTTTTGAGATATATATATATATATAGATGGCCCCATTTTTGATCATGTGATGTGTATATGGATGCATGTTATGTGAACTACTTCCTTTCTATATGATGATGCAATGTTTACATAGATGATATAATGTGTGATGCAGGATGTATGCTTGTATATGCTGTGAGATGTATCTTGAAAATGAGATGTATGATTTGATATGCCACTTAATGTAATACGATATGTAATGATGGTAAAATGATATGCAAACATGCTTAAATGATATGTAATGATGTTTAAATGATATGTAACTACTGGTAAAATGATCTACAACTATTTGTAAAATGAGATGCAACTAATTGTTTTTGGAGCATCCCTCATTCTATATTTGTCATCCGATAGAACCATATGTTTGCTTTCTTTATAGATATCATCACTGAGCATTGATTTTTTTTTAGGATATGTTGAAAATTTATACAAGCATAATGGTATAATTGAACCATAATGACCTGAGTAAAATTTTCATGATATTTAATTTTGTAAGATAGCACAAGCGTCAAGGTATAATTGAACCAGGACGACCTGAGTGCGCATTGCATAAACAGACAAGATTAGATCATTTATATGCATGAAATGGAATCAGGCCTTCAGTGATATATAATGTATCACATCTCGAGGCAAATATTCACATAGTACAAGTGATCACTGCCCAGACAGAAGACTAAGAAAATATTGGAAGTTCCCCATGATCTCTAGCTTTGAAGCATCTTACGAGATAAGGAGAAGATTCCAATAATTAAAAAGTTTAAAATGCAAAATAGTCAAGACTTTTATGCGATAATGCAACATTTAGTACTTTAGAAAATCATCCATCCTTGATATTTTTGTGAATTGTTATTGTTTTGATTTGGCGATGCAGTGTAGTTTTGTTTGTTGGATGTCATGCTTCTGTGTTTTGCAATAGTTGGAATGTCTTGAATATTTTGCAAGTGTTTGAACAAGTTAATGCCCCTAGCTGAGTGTGCCTCCTTATGTGAATATGTACAGTGATTTCCAAGCCATGGTGGAATGCAGTAAGAGGATAGATACAAATGGATTACCCAGGATAGTGACTACGCTAAGTATGTCCTGAATGAATATATGCTAAGTGTCGGGCAATGGCTGATAGGGTTTTGATGGATAAAATGACATGGAAATAGATAGAGGAGCCGTTCTTTCACAAGGGCGCTTGTTTACCAGGTTTTCACCATTTGTTTTTATTGTACTTTGTTTTTGCTTTTTCTGGATGTTTTTTATTTTTTATTTTTTTGATTGTTTTTGTCTTTTTTCGTGCACTAGGCTACTTAAGTATAATACTTCTTCAGATGAATGCTGTTAGTTGGGTCGTCGAGCACATCTCCTTCTGAAGTTGTAAGTTGATAGGCACCTGATCCATAGGCTGATATGATGACATAGGGACCCAACCAGTTAGGTTCAAATTTCCCCTTCTTTTCTCGATCTTGCTGATTTCTTGGGTTTTCTTTAAGAACTAGGTCACCAACCTTGAAGTTGCGAGGGATGACTTTATGATTATAGCTCCTGCACATGCACTACTGATATGCTTTGAGATGAGTATAAGCATGCTGACATCTTTCATCTAATAGTTCAAGTTCTTGCAGTCGGTTAACTCGATACTCTTCATCGGGGATTAAACCTTTCAAAGAGACTCTGAGAGATGGAATTTCTACTTCCAGGGGTAAAATAGCCTCTGATCCATATACAAATGAGTATGGTGTTGCTTCTGTAGGTGTGCGGATGCTGGTCCTATATGCCCAAAGTGCTGGATTGAGTTGTACGTGCCAATCTTTGCCTGCATCATTCACGGTTTTCTTTAGGATTTTCAAGATTGTCTTGTTAGATGCTTCTGCTTGTCCATTGCCCTGTGGGTAGTATGGTGTAGAAAACCGATGTTGGATTTTGAATTTTTCACATAGTTCCTATACATCTTGGTTTTTGAAAGGTCATCCATTATTTGTGATGATGGAACTTGGAATACCATATCTACAGATCAGATAATTGAGGATAAAAGAGGCAATTTGTTTCCCGGTTACTGTGGTCATGGGAATTGCTTCTATCCATTTGGTAAAGTATTCTGTTGCAGTTATGATGAACTTGTGTCCATTTGAAGATGAAGGATGAATTTTGCCAACCAGGTCTAGTCTCCACTGACAAAAGGGCTAGGATGTTGTAAATGGTTGTAGTTCCTGTGCGGGTGCATGTATCAAATTGCCATGGATCTGGCATTTAGGATATTTCTTGGTGAAATGATATGAGTCTTTCTCCATTGTAGGCTAGTAGTATCCCATCCTGAGAAGATTTTTAGCAAGAGTAGTGCCACTTGAATGTGTGCCACAAATACCTTCATGAAGCTCATGTAAAGAAGAATCAGAATCATTACGATCAAGACAACGAAGAAGAGTACCATCTAGACCTTGACAATATAAGGTATCAGCGGTAAGGGTATAATGAGCAGCTTGTCAGATAAAGTTACGTTTTTGGTTACGGGATTGGTCAATGGGTAAGATATTATGTTTGAGGTAGTCATATATTGGTCCATATAACGGAGAATCTGAACTAGTCAAGGCATAGATAACTTGGGATTCAGAGTGGTCATAGGTGGGGGAGAACAGTTGCTCTACCAGGAACTCATAACAACTTCGTTGTTCTAGAATTTATAGTAGTGAAGCGATAGTAGCCATTGCATCGACTGCTTTGTTGTTCAATCTTGGTATTCGTTCGAAGGTAATATGCACAAAATACTATTTGAAGTCATCCACCATCCGTTTGTAGGGTAGTAACTTATCATCCTTTGTCGTATAGTTGTTGTTGATTTGATTAACAACTAGTTGTGAGTCTCCATAGACTTTTAACTCTAAGATTTTCCATTCAACAGCCACTTTGATGCCTATAACTAATGCTTCATATTCTGCCACATTATTTGTGCAGGGAAATATAAGCCTATATGATCTTGGCATAGTGTGTCCTTCAGGAGTGATGAATAGAATGCCGGCCCCTGAACCATGTTGTGTATAGGATCCATCAAAGTATAGGGTCCATTGTTTAGGAGAAAGACCAAGAATGTCCCTGTCTGGAAATTCAATCTCCATGGTTTGTTTTCCTGGTAGTGGTGCTTCAGCCAGCTGATCTACAATTGCTTGTCCTTTGATGGCTCATCTTTCTGTCTAGTGGATGTCGAATTCACTGAGAATCATGACCCATTTAGCCAATCGGCCTGTAAGAGTTGCCTTGCTGAGTAGATACTTGAGAGGATCAATTTTAGCTACTAGCTTAATGGTGTGTGTTAGCATATAATGTCAGAACTTCTGAGATGCAAAGACCACTGTTAGGCAAGCCTTCTCAATGAATGTATAGTTGAGTTCATAGCCATTCAATGTCCGACTGATGTAGTATATAGCTTGTTCCTTTCCTTGTTGATCTTCTTGTGCCAAAAGTGCCCCTAGTGATATATCTGTTGTTGAGATATATAGTATAAGAGGCTTTCCTACAACTAGTGGTACTAGAACTGGTGGATTCATCAGGTACTGTTTAATTTGGTAAAAAGTTTCTGCACACTTGGCCTCCCATCTGAACGGTACATTTTTGTGTAGCAAATGGTTAAATGGCAGACTTTTATCTGCTAGTTGAGCGATGAATCGTCTGATTGATTGAAGTCGTCCTTATAAAGGTCTGAGTTGACTGATATTCTTTGGTGGTGGCATGTCCATAATAGCTTGTACCTTTACTGGATCAACTTCAATACCTTTAGCTGAGACTATGTAGCCCAGTAACTTGCCTGATGTAACCCTAAAGACACATTTCTTAGGGCTGAGTCGTACTTGGAATTTCTGCAATCAATCAAAGATCTTCGTTAGGATGTCGAGATGTTCAGCTCTGGTGAAGGATTTAGCTAGTAAATCATCCACATAGTCTACCATAAATGTGTGCATCATATCATGGAATATTGTTGTCATTGCTCTTCGATAAGTGGCTCCTGCATTCTTTAAGCCAAAAGGCATAACATTCCAACAGTACGTTCCCCAAGGACAGGTGAATGCTGTTTTGTCTTGATCTTCAGGAGCTATTTTGATTTGATTATAGCCTGAGAAACCATCCATTAGTGAGAGAATTGCATGGCCTGCTGTGAGATCTACAATTATATCGATACTGGGCAGAGGAAAATCATCTTTTGGACAAGCTTTGTTGACGTCCCTGAAGTCAGTGCATATTCTAATACTACCATCTGGTTTTGATACTAGAACGATGTTGGAAATCCATTCTGCATAGTCAATGGGTCGGATGAATCCGACATCTAGTAGTTTCTTCAGTTCAGTTTTAACCATGAGTGCCACCTGTGGATTCATCTTTCGTAGCTTTTGCTTGACTAGCTTGACTCCTGTAGAGATGGACAAGTGATGCATGATTAAGTGTGGGTCCACTCTAGGCATATCAGCATATGACCAAGCAAAGTTAATTTGTTGTCCTTTAAAGAAGATGATGAATGCCGATCTTTCTTCCTCTGTTAGAGATTCTGCAAGATGTATGTTTCTGGCTGCTTCTGTGGTACCGATGTTGATTGATTGAGTGGGCTCAATCAATATGGGTGATCGTTCATGAAAATTTTCAAGAAGAGTGTCAAGTCTCCTATCGTTAGGTGCCTTAAAAAGGTTTTCACCTTCAAATGCATCCTTTATTTTTACTTTTTTGGGATCTAGAGCTGCCATTGACTGGTTGTTAGCATCAGATCCTTTATTTGAGGTATTTTTGCGACTGAGAGACTTGGCACTCCCTGATTGATAGACATCATTATTTTGTTCACTGGTAGAGCCTGTTTCTGGATTTATGGTACATAGGTAATGGATAATAGATTCATCATCTGGGAAAATGGGTATATCATGGGTTTCAGGTTCATTCTAGTTGATGAGGTCAGGAAAGACAAGTGGTAAAGAATCATTGGGTGGATCAAGTTCTGCTACCGTAAGTGTTAGGATAGAGTTTTCATCGTGATGGGTCTTGGTTTTAGAGTAGCCCAGGGTTTCATCGAGGTCTTCGATGGTATTATCTTCCACATAGACTTGTTCATAATGTTTCTGTTCACTTTCCTTAGCGTCATAGATATTTTGTGGTCCAAATTCAAGAGGTCTATCTTCTGCATTATGTTCTTCTTGAGAAATGGATATGGAATCAGTATCATCTGGGATATTTGTAGTAGCATCGGAGTAGGTACCCCATTCATATTCATTGGAATCTGTCTCATAGGCATCATCCCAGATTCTATCTATGCTACAAACAGGTATGTTGTATGGTGAAAACAAATCTTTGATGATGGATACTATTTTGATATTTTGTGTTGATTCTGTATCCGATCCATCTTCCACTTGCTGGATTTGTTCATAGACTGTGCTTCTTCGAGGAGGAATAATGGTATCTGGAGATGACAGGATTTGTTCTTGACACATTGGTGTTTGAATATGGGCTACAGCTACAAACAGGGCCTTCTTATGACTTAGAAGTTTTTCCTGATGTAACTTCTGATCTTGACGCTCTCGTGCCTTGCGGATTGTTTCTGCTAATTCAAAGAGTGCTTCCTGCCAGGATTCTTCTTTGTACTTCTTCTTTTCCTTCCATTGAGGTTTTGCAGTTGTGTGTGGTGGTCATTTTAATAGGAATGTGAGTTTAAAACCTAATCCTGCTTTATTTCTACTAGGTTGTGAAGGAAGATCTATAGGTTCTGTGACTCCTTCCTTGTGCTTCCCAATAGGTCTTTTACCACCATATCCCATTTGCTTCATGATTAAGTAGCCTTTTTCATACAGATGCATTGGTAGAACAAGGTCTAGAGCGGCTGCTCTATTATCCTCTTCTTCATCTTTGTATAACTAGCTAAGAACATCCTTGTCTTCTGATTCATGTGCTAGAGTACCCAATTGGATGAAGGTACCATCAAATTTAGTGATGGGCTGAGTAGCCAGTTGTGTTGATGTAGTAGGTAAACCATGTGATCTAGGTGATGTTGGCAATTTGGCCAAACATAAAGGCTCCAGAGAATATTCCTCCATGCCCTGGTCTTTGATTTGCATTTTCTGCTTGAAGTCTCCCCATAAGGAGTTAGGCTTTGCTGTTTGTAGACCTGATGTCAAGGATCACTGCTTTTCTCTATTATGAGGAACTAAACTATCTTGGGCTGCCCCCATTGTGTTGCAATGCTGGAATGGATTATGATATGCTGATATGGAGATTTCTTGTCCATCATAAGGGAACTTGACACACTGGTGATAGGTAGAAGGCACTACTTGCATTTCATGTATCCAGGGTCATCCTAACAAGATATTGTAGGTGAGATCAATATCTAAGACCTGACATATAGTATCCTTTTGTACTGATCCTACTTGAATAGGTAATATCACTATTCCTTTAGAGGACCTTTCCTCATCATCATATTCTTTTATGATAATCTTTTTGCAAGGATCAATAGATTCTTCTGAGAAGCCTAATGCATGGATAAGCTTTAAAGTACATATATTAAGTCCGGCTCCTCTATCTATTAAGACTCTTTTTACTCAGTGTTTGCAAACAATGACTTCAATATGGAGAGGAGTATTATGCAAATGACTCAATGAAGTATTATCATGTTCTGAGAAGGTGAGGTTATGAGGTTCTATCATATGGGCGACCATGGTTTGAAATCTGTCTGTATCCAAATTTTGAGGTACATTTGTTTCCAATAGTGCTTGCTCCAATATGTCTTTGTGCTTCGGTGATAGTTTTAATAATTCTAGGATAGATATCTGAGCTGGAGTCTTGCGTAGTTGGTTAACCAAGTCATATTGGAGTTTTGGTGTGACAGTTGTAGGTACAATATGGCCTTTCAAGACATATTTCTGAGTTCGGGTTGTTACATTGATAGATTCATGATCATGCCGATCTCGAATGGTTATGACATTCACTTGATGGTCTTCAGCTGATATGTGGTTGATTGTGTTGTTGTAGATGTGATTAATACAAGCTCTGTGTGTATCATCTGAAGTTGATGTGCCATCTTTGTTGTAATTTGGGAGTGGATTTTTGAAGGCTCCATGATCACTATTTGTTTTGAGACCATCCACTGTTAAGTCACCTCAATCAATCATGTCCTGTACTATGTGTTTTAATCTCATGCACTCGTTTGTTCTATGACCCTTGTTGCGATGGAAATCACAATAATGTGAATCATTCCACCAAGGTGGTTTGATTGGGGGTTCATAATTGTTGATTGGAGGCAAAGAAAGAATCTTGTTTGCCAAAAGTTCTCGGAATGCGGATTCTAATGATTGTCCCAATGGTGTGAAGATACGCTTTTGGAAATTGTTCACGTTGTTGTGTGAATTGTTGTTAGGCCCTGGATTCATTTTTTTGCTTTGATTATCGTTGGCGTTGTTTGTGTTGAGTTGTCCTTGAGCATTGTTTGGTGCATATGTGTTAGCACTGGGAGTAGCATTTTTAAGATTTTTCGGATTTTGAGGATTGCCGGATAATGTAAGCACTGGTTGCTTAGATTTGGGATCATATAGTTCATTGTTGCCTTCATTTTTGTTTCGAGTCCAAAATCAAGATTTGTCAAGGTTGGCGTTGTTTTGATTATTGTAATTTGATGAGTTGGTTCCTTCCTTGTAGAACTTGAGTGTTCCCTTTTTGACACAAGCTTCCTCTACTTGAATGCCATTTTCAATTAATTTGGCGAAAGATGGTATGCATTGAAGTTTGAGTCTGTAACTCATTTCGGCATTTAAGTTATCGATGAAGATTTCCATTTTCTCCTTTTCAGGAATATCTCAAGGATATCGTGATACCATGCGTCGCTAACGTTGAAGAAATATCATGAATGTTTCATTGTTCTTTTGTTTGGTATTGCAGACATTTAGCATGGTTATGGCATGTTGGATGTTGTAGGAATAGTGGGTTATGAATTTGTTAACCAATTCATCAAATGATCTGACAAGTGGTGTAATCTTGGATAACCATTCTATTGTTTGTCCTCCCAGGCTTCTTGGGAATAACCTCATCAGATAAGTGTCATCATGAGAAAATTCAAGACTCATGGTGCAAAATTCGCGAACATGATCCCGAGGATCACTTTTCCCATCATATTTATCAAATTTGGGAACATCTGAGTTTAGAGGAAAAGGTACCATGTTTAATCTTCTGTCAAATGGATAAGGACAGATTTCATTTGTAGAGTACCGCACTGTTGTCCCTTGTTGCATATCTTGTATTTGTCTTTGCAATATTTGCATTTGTTGAGTAAGAGCAACCAAGGGCGCATTATCTTGTCGAGGGATGAATTCTTCCCTCGTATTTGTTCTTAACTGAAAAGGTGTGGTAAACGGTATGTGTTGTTCTGGAGTTTCGAGCTCAGGTATACGCATTTCTGGTATGTGTTGTTCTGGAATGCGAGCTTCTTCTTCTCTTTGTTGTTCATGATATGTATATTGTTGAGACCCGATTTGAAAGACATTTGCATTGAAATCTTCAGGAAGTTTAATGCCTTTACTCGTAACCATGAGCAGATACTTTTCTTTGTCATTTTCCATAATTTTTTTTATGAGTTTTTGGAATGAAAGATTTTCTTGACATTCCTAAAGAATTGCGTCAGTAATTTCAGGCTCTTCTGAGTGTGGAATTTCAAAAGGGTTTGACAATCTGCGATTCATACTTGATTTGGCGTGTCTCGCTTTGTTGGTTCTTTTGAGAGCGAGTAACAGGCATTTTAGAAAAAACTTTCAGTGATGAAAGGGACAAAAGCCTCATTGATGTGTTGCTCGGGTGTTGGTGGTTCTGGTCAAGATGTGTTATACGTGATGCACTTGTCAGGCAAGAATGCTGGATTGATATTTCCTCCGTGGTTTATCTTTTGATTAAAAACAGACTTTTGACAGTATGCTCTTGTCTTCAGGGGTTCTTTGTCAAATTCACTAGATTTGTTTTGGATATAACATTTGACGTGATGAAGAAATACCCGATGAGATTTGAAGAGTTGATGATTGATGTATAAAAACTTATTTCTCTTGATGAATTTGGCAAAACTAGGTTGTTGTTTCTTCAACGTGATGTTACGATAGAGGTTCTTTCTTCTCAGAATAAGGGGATTAGTCATGCATGAGTGATCAATGGTTTCCTTTGATTTGTTTGGATTTAGTTGATTCTTGTTTGAAAAACTTCAAATCTTACTTTATCTGAATGAAGGTTTAGATGTCCCTTCACGACAAAGTGTGTCAAATGATATGGATAAAAGTTTCCTGATCTGGAAACTGGGTTTGACAATTTGAAAGTTCTAAACAAGTGTTTTGAGATAAAAATCTGTAAGATGGTAAAGGATTCTATTGATACTGATGATGAAAATTTTCTAGATTATGATAGGAGAGACATCCTCTATTGCATGATTCGTTTCGGATTCTGACAACTTTGTTTAACACAAATTTTGCTCAAGAAATAGGTTTATGGTTTGTTTTGTCACTCTGGTTTGATAAAAAATGATTTTTGATGAAAAAGTTTTCCAAAAGTGTTTTTGAAATTTCAAAATTTTTTCCGATTTTGCTCTCTATTTTTCTGTTTTGGATCACGTGCTAGAATAGAGCCTACATGCGCTACTGAATTTACTAGATGCGCTAAAAGAATAAGCACACGTGCTAAGCTGCCCCTAGATATGTGCTAAAGTTTGGACTTTCAGAAAATTGTGGTCTAACAGTTGAAAAAGTTTATGCGCTATCCTGGGCTTTCTAAGTGTTAACTGTTCGACTGGATGCGCTAATGTTTGATTCCTACGCGCTAAGCTGTTGCTGCTACATGCTAAATTTCAGACTGTTGAAAATTGTTGTCAAATTTGTTAAAAAAGCTACGCGCTATACTGGGCCTGTCACGCGCTAACCTTTAGACTTTATGCGCTAATTGTTGGTTCCTACGTGCTAAAATGTTGCTTATACGCGCTAGAATATTGTTTGGATGCACTAAAGGACTTTGCATTGTTTTGCCTTGTGATGGAAACGCTACTGTTTTGAACCAACGCGCTAATTAGAGGTTTGGATGCGCTAACAGAGGTATTCCACGTGCTAAGATGTTGCTCTTATGCGCTAAACTGCACTGATTTTGTTCCCTTTGGTTGATTTTTGCGGATTTTGAATTTTGTTGTGAAATTTCAAGTGTGATGGATGATTTTTTGAAGTAATAAATGCAAGCATGGCACAAAAAGTACAACCATTTTTGTCTAATCTAACAAAAAGTGTATGTTCTGCAAGGATGTGTTCAAATCCCCAATGTTTTAACAGGTTCGGATACAAGTAATACACTTCAGAAAGACTTTTTAGTCAAGGGTCATAAATAACATCATAGCCCACTAGTCTCGATACTCCGTTAGCTCAAGCAGCCATGTCACCCCCTAGAGGGTGCCCGTTTTTTTGCCTTTTGCCAGAAATTAACTCAAAGTGAATTGCTTCACAATTGAGTAGTTATCTTGGGAGATATATGTTGAGTAATCTTGGGGGCGGATTCTTCTCCACCCTTGCACTATGATGTTACAAATGTCTAGTTACTGACTCGGCTCAAAGTTTCTAATGCTAAGGTTCTTAATCAGGCTTCTTGTTTAGCCATCAGTGATAAACTCTCTCAGGAGGCTTCCCAACTTTTAGAATAAAGGCTTTACGTATCGTAAAGATACTTGGGGAAGGCTAATCGTTGCACGTAACCGTTGAAAAGGACTTTCGTCACTTTTGATTATAGTGGGTTGGAATACTTGGTGTCAAAGTTGTTCCCCACTTAAGCCGTTCCCTTCACACCGGCCAAAGAATGACTTTAAGATTTTTTCAACCCCTTGAGAAGGCAGGCCTACTAAAGGATGTAAATGCTTGAAGTACAGAAAGCTTAAGAGTGGTTTGGCTTTTTGGTCACCCAGTTATGGGGAGAGCATATACCTTCCACTTGCGAGACAAGGCAATCAAGTTGTTCTTTTTAACCTTCAAGACAATGATTTGCTAACTTCTATTTGGAGATGTTGCTCCAAAAAGCATGATGTTCTTTTTAACCCTTTATAGCAAAGTGTGTATTTCCAAAACTTTTGTAAAACAAGTCTGGTCAACAAAGTAAATTGTGATGTTTGGTCAACAAAATTTAAAGTCGATAGGGGAAAGTTTTCCCTCTTTGCCTTGCACAAAATGAAGATGAGGTTCTTTTACTTTGCAAAATGAAGTGAATCCTTTTAAACACCAAAGGATGGTGAGGTTCTTTTTTTAAAAATTTTGTCAAAGTAAAGATTGTTGGTTCTTTTTAGAGCTTCCAAAAATGAAGTGTTTTTCCTAACTTGTAGGAATGAAAGGTTTGCTTTATTGTTCTTTTTACCATGCAATAAAGAAAGATGAATTTTCTTTTAAAACACCAAAAAGGAAGGCATGAAGTTCATTTTATGCATCCAAATGAAATGATGAGGTTTATTTTAACTTTTGCAAAAAGGAGAGTGAGTTCTTTTTAACCAACTTTTGTTGAAAGAAAGTAAAAAAACAAACTTGAAGCTTCTAAACTAACTCCTTCCCCTACACAAAAAATATTAGAACCTGCACACAGTCAGTGATCAAATGTTAGTGTGGGCTTACACAAGCCTAAATTTTGATCCTGGTTACAAATTTTACAATCCTGATCTTGAAATGCCCTAAAATTTGACTAAGTCTGAAATTTGGAAGATCTTCCAAAAACTAGATTTTGCATTACAACTCCTAGAGGTCTGAAACCCCTCTCAAACATCCTGACAATATATATGGAATATAACTTA
Organism: Cryptomeria japonica; assembly: GCF_030272615.1. Classification (NCBI taxonomy): domain Eukaryota; kingdom Viridiplantae; phylum Streptophyta; class Pinopsida; order Cupressales; family Cupressaceae; genus Cryptomeria; species Cryptomeria japonica. The sequence goes on from NC_081412.1 coordinate 673,164,353, forward strand.
AAGTATAAGAAAGAGAAAAGAGAAGAGGAAATGTCACTTATACTTAAATGTTATATTCCATATATATTATGCCTCCCACAAGCCTAATATTTGACTCTGTCATAACATTTTGGCTCTGCCAACTCTATGCGCTAAGAAATGATGTCTATGCGCTAAGAAAAAGCACCTACACACTATTATGTGCCCCCAATGCACTAAGCTATTTTTCTGATGCGCTATTCTATTTTTCTCCCGCGTTGAGACCTACAGGAAAATATTAGTGGAAGTCATGCACTAAAGAAAGGTCTTCACGCGCTAGAGTATAGTAAGCGGGATGCGCTAGACTATTAACCGGATGTGCTACTCTATTTTTCTCCCACGTTGATACCTACAGGAAAACATTAGTGGGGTTATGCGCTAAAGAAAGGTCTTCACATGCTAGAGTATAGAGCCCACGCACTAAAAAGTGGACTAGATGTGCTACACTGTTTACTTGATGCGCTAAACAGTGATTTGAACACGCTAATTCATTTTTTCCGCATGCCTGCAAAAGAGGTTAGTTTCAAAAACCGATATGATATTTGGGGTCGAGCCCCACGGTGGCTGCCAAAAATGTATGCGGGAAAAGTGTGGTATGATAAAGCTTAAAATGTGAAAATATGATTAAATTACTAGTCCACACACATACACAGGACTTCTTGGTGTAAGCTATGGAGTAACGTAATATTACTCATCTTCCCAAGGAGGGTCCCATGGTTCTCTATCTCACAATGTCCCTCAAACCAACGTTTTTGCTCTTAGATTACTGAGCAAAATGGTTTAGGGATGGCAAATATGAGAACGAGAGATGCTTTGATAAATTTTAGTATGAAATGGATGCTAAGCTATGTATGATCTTAGAAATGCAATAAACTAGATGATAAGATGACAAGGTTAGTATGAATACTATCCTAGCATACTATATTTAGTCTATGATTGAGCTAAAATGATAAAGAAATTACTCTAAACATGCATATTTAGTCTAATTCTGATCTAAAAGAGGCTAAATGATGAGCATAAAGATGATATGAAAGCTTGAAAGAATTTGAGCATAAGTGTAATACTTCAAATTTGGAGGATTCTATCTATGAAAATGGAGGAATGGGAGCTCTATTTATAGTCAAAATAGGGCAATGGATGGTCAAGATTGAATGGTTTAATCAAGGGTTGAATTTGAAAGTTGGGGATCCATGTTTGCAAATTGCACCAATGAAATGGTGACAAATGTCAACATAAGATTGGGTTAAAAAAGGGGTTGGAGACATTGAATGCCTGAGAAGACCTCATGGTTATCTAGAGGCTAAGGGTCAAGTCTAAGTTAGGATTACCCACTGGATTAGGAGTTAATCCAAGGATAAACCTTTGTGCAAATGATTAAGAGATAATCATGGTCAAAGCAATAAAGGCCTGATGAGACCCTTGGGTTGGGTAGAGGTTGAGTCAAAACAAATGTTTTAACCATGTAGAAGGGTTTGGGTTAACCATTAATGGTTATTGGAGACTTTGTGGATTAAGTGGTTGAAGGTTGGAAGCTTTCAAAGGTTATCAAAGACTTTGAGACATTTAGTGGTTGAAGGTTGAAAGCCTTTAATGGTTATCAAAGACTTTGAGGTTTTGAGAAGTGACTTCCCTTTGCTTAGGGATCTGACAAATTTTAGAGGAGGGGTTAGGTTAATTAGCAGCAATTAGAAGATTCTAGAAGGGATTAGAAAAGGGTTTGGGATTTTGTAAGTGGATGGGGGGATAATAGGATTTAATTTATTTAAATGATTTAATTCAATTTGGTTGCAATTTGGGGAAATTAAATAAATTAGATTTATTCAATTTAGGATAACTATTTAATTAAATTTGAATTTAATTAAAAGTGGCTAGGGGGATTTAATTGAATAAAATGATTTATTCATTAAATGGTATAGTGAATTTTATTTAAATAAATTGAGTAATTTACTTAATAAAATAGAGGAATGCGGGTAATTTAATTAAATTGGATTTAATCAAATAGGAAAATGAACATAAAATATTCATTTAGGAATATGGTCATTTTTATACATCTACAATCTCTATACTGGTAGAACAAAGTAATCCTCCACTGATAGGAGATTATTCATCCAACTGAGAAGTAACCCTTTGGGGGTATTGCAGCAAGTTGAAAATCATGCAGATTACCCTCGGTCGATGGTGAGAAGATAGATTTCTTCTTTACCAGCAGATGTGTTAATTTTTCACTTAACCGACAAGCATTTAATGTGGTTGGTAAGAGAAATGTCATTATAAATCATCAAATTTCCCTCATTTTTGATTCACCAAGCATTCAAATTAGCAAAGAGAGTGAAAAAGAGCAAAGGTTTTCAAGTCGAAGGTGTGAAGTGATCTTTTCAAGCATTCAGAATATTTTTAGGCAGCTAAAGGTATTTTTCAATGGCTTCTTCTTTTGCTCCTGAGTTTATTTTGAACCCTACTATTGTGGAAAACATGAAACTCCCTAGGCCCATATTTAAGATAATTCTCAAGATTTCTAAACAAGATGACTCTGTAGGGGCATTTTTAAAAATTCCTAAAGGTGTAGTATTTGCAGAAGACCCTAGGATTTATATACATTGCAATATATAAGAACTAGGTTTTGAAGAGTCGATGAAAATGTTTACCAAGGTAATTTGTGATGAACATGGCATGGTTAATCCCGAACACAAGATTGTAGAAACTCTAGGTTTTGTGGAGATACTAAACATTCCTCAATTTCTAGAGGAAGTAGTGAGAATTGTTTTAAGTAGAACACATGGATAATTTCTATGGTTGGATTATGTCTGTAAAATAACCCGACACGCAATTAGGGAAGTAACTGGTTTACCCTTAACTAGCAGTAGACATGATAAATCAAAGAAGATTCCTAACAATAAAGTAATGACCCTAACAGGAGCAACATCTGATAATAGATCACTATGAGTGAATGGTATCAAAGGCATCAATGTGAGATTTGTAAGTATGGTGCTAGGTTACAAGACTACACATGCAAACGGGCTAAATTTAGTTTCTAGTCTCTGTATTAACAGTGCTTATGAGATGGTTAACAACAATGCAATGATAGTTGTGTGTGAATGGTTGAAAGATGAACTCATTGACAATTTGAAAAAGATTAAAGGAGATAAGAAATGGACATTCCGCTTTGGAAATATTTTGGTATGTTTAATGTTGTACTTCTCTAAGGAAATTTCTGGTATAGGACCTAAAGACTTTAGATATGACATACCGGTAGGGAAACAATTACAGGAAGCTTTTAATGGCATGGGAACTACTAGAGATAACAAAACAATTGAATACTTTAAATCTTTCCAAGCTAAAATGAAAACTAGAGAAATACTACCACAGAGTATAGTGGACAAATATGACAAAGAAATCTGTTTTGTTATCAAGAAAGATGAGACATGGATGGAATTTGTACTCCCTAGGACTATATGGGTGACTGAAATGGGATATGAGGTGGATCTTAACACTCTTGAGACTTATGCAAAAGCTTTATTAGATGCACCGAGAGAACCAATATAACAAGTTTTTGGTAGTGCTGAGACTATTGAAAGTGATGTAAAAGTATTGAAGCAAAGAAAGAAAAGAGAAAAATATATTAGGGATGCATCCAAGAAAGTATAGGAAATCAAGGAAAATGTCATGAACATCAATGGCATATCGGCTAGTAAACTTGAAGGACTGCAACCAGAGGCACACATTTCACTGGTTGGCACATCTTCTAACAGTGACAAGGCAACTCAGTTTAAAAGAGTGGAAAGGAGGAAGAGAAAACCTTCACTGGTACCCTCTCCTTCACCTAAGAGAATAAGGACCTTGAGGAAGAAACAACAGGCAATAAGGGAACCACAAAAGAAACTGACTCCAAAGAAGAAACAACAACCTATTACTCTTTCTTTGAATGATTTATTGAGTGAAATAACAGATGATGGAAACTTGGCTAATGTACACAAACTCTGTAACACATTTAATGACTCTAATAGAGAAAGTATTGAAAACAGTATTATTTTACATTTGGACATATACAAAAATGTTTTAATTGAAGTTGTGGATGACTTACCCAATGATCTGTATACGAGATTGGAAGCAAAAAGGATTGTAGTGATGGAATTAGATAAGAAACTGAAAGTTGAAAAACTTCTAGGTGTACATCTTGTAAATTAAAAAGAAGAAATTGATGAATTAATCTTTGAGGCTAACTGATCTATTTTTTCTAGTGGTCACCGGCAAGTAAGTTTAATGGTAGGAAGAGTAAAAGAGATTAAAAATTAAACTATTGATAACTAGGATATATTTTTTGTGGAGAACGAAAAACAAGAGCAAATGAACTGACCGGAGAAGATATTTAAAGTATATAAAAAGGATAAGGACAAGGGAAAAGGTAAAGTTGGTGGTATTCCAAACATCAAGATCACTGACAATCTACCACCACCTTTGGATACTACACCGGTACATACAAATGATCCACCGGTTATTGACACTGAAGGTGTTACACATGATGACACTAATCCTGAATTTGAGATACTATTCACCATAAATGTGAACACTCAGGAAGTGAATATTATTGTAGATAAGGGAAATACGAAGGTAAAGGTAGACAATGTTGATAGTGGCAACATGTCTGAGAAACTAGTAGAGATAGTTAAGGTTGAGATCCCAATCCAAACAGAGCAACCATTAGAAGCAGAGAAACCTACTGAATGAATAGATGTTGGCACAAGGCCACTTAAGACTGAGTTACCGGTAGTTGAACTTACTAAGAAACCTACTGAGGCAAAGCTACATAGTATGGAAGAGAAACCGACAATCACTATGACATCAAAGCAATCTAAGAAACCCTTGCTAGTTGAGATGCAAACACAAGAAAAATGGTTACAACTGATGGAAGTACAAAGGTAATAAAGGCAATTGGTTAGACATCTGGCACATCAACAAGTGAATTCATGCCTAATAATGTAACATAGGTACTTCTAGATTCAGTAAAAAAGATAACAGATTTCAATGCCTTGGCCTATGAGGCAATTGATGACACTATACCAATTCTTAAATTGATTGCACCAAAATTTAACATAGATCATATTAAGGATTCTTTAGGTAAATTAGACACATTGTCCTAATTTATTGCTTCCAACATAATAATGGTTGACAAAGTGAATGAGGATACAATAAAGGAGAGAGTTGAAAAAGAGAAGGACAAATTCTTTGATGACACCATATAGAAGTGCATTGAACACCTGAATACATTATTACTGACACTGAACGCTACAATTTTTTAGTACAAAGAGTTGTATAGAGAAACAAACAAACCACACATTCTGATAGAGGACATAGACAAGGAGATCAGTAAAATACAAAAGGAAATTGACGACATAGTTGACAACATAATTGGATCATCCAGCTACATATCATTTTTTGAGCAAGAAATGGAAGGCTTTGAAGAAAAACTACTTGAGAAAGAAAAGACAAGAATAAGGTCTAATGTCAAGTAACTCAAAACTAAACTTGGTCCCAAGTTGGACAATCTTATATCTCAGAGAATTGAAATATCCAAGGCATTACTTCAAGGAGAATGATCACCAAAAGATCACATGCATCATCTGACCGGCATGATCCAATAGACTGAGGCAACCTTGAATGACAGCAAAAGGTTTATGCAAAGTCTTAATTTAGTTTTAGCAGATATCTTTCAGATTGTAACCAATTGGTTACAGACTTTGAGGTAAAATGTTTGCACTCATTTGACAATTTTTGACAACCTTTGTCATTGATGTCAAAGGGGGTGTAGTAGAGAGAAAAATAGTTATGGTTACTTAGAGGAGATCATTTGCTCAGGGGGAGCATATCTTTTTGTAAAAAAATTTGGACTTCAGTTTTTGGAATAGTTTTGGATTTCTCATGAGTGTTGCCATCAATGCCAAAGGGGGAGATTGTTGGCATTCTACACTCTTATGAGAATAGTTGATGTCGTCATTGATGGAAACCAACTGGTAACCAACTGGAAATCATCTGTCAACCCATCGATAGTTACTGGCACTGGCAATAGACTTATACATTCACCAATAGGCACTTCACCGGCAGTGGCAATAATGCATACTGAGACTCAAAGCCAACATGGAATAAACTCTTTCTTGTTGTTTTATATTGTAATTATCTTTTGTAAAAGTCGACATGGAATATTGTAAAAGACTCATATATATGTATGAGATCTTATAGGTCATTGAAAAAAAGAAAAGAGAGAAGATTATGAGAGTGGATATAATGATGCATTTTGTATAAGGTGATATAGCTGACAATGAAGGTATTTGTAATAGACTGAGCTTAAACCGGTACTAAACCTTGCATAGTTGATGTTGATCTAAAGCAGTACATTGTATTGGATTTTAAAAATCCATTTTGTAAGTCAGTGAGACTTTTGTTTTGTGATTGAGTAGTGAGTTCTAGGCTGCTAGCCTTCTTGCATGTGCAGGCCCCTCTTTGTAAGTAATATCTATTCATTGGCCACTGAGTGAATATTGTGGGTCACAAATCCTACCGAGGTTTTTCCCACACCGGGTTTCCTTATTAAATATCTTGTGTTATGGTGTGTTCTCTATGTTGTCTATGTTATTCTTATTTGTTGCATTAATTCTTATTTACTGGTACATTATTTTGGGATGCAAAGTTCTAAATAAGTTTAAATATTTTGTTAACTAGTTATAAACTGATTCACCCCCCCCCCCCCGCCCTGTTCACTGTCTTTGGGACTGCCATTGATTCTAACAATGCACACAAGAGATACATTAGGCAAAAAATACAAGGCTTAGAAATTATCAATGATGCAGTGAAATTCCTTTATGAAGGACTTCTAGAACTTATTTTGGATGAGAGTTTATCTAGTGAGAAGCATCTATAGTTACTACTTAAGGACTTTAAGGAACATGCTTCCAAGTTGGAAGACAAGTTTTTGAAGTATGAAGAGAAGAAGCTAGAAAAGAAGAGATTAGAGGAGTTAGTAGATAGATGGGAAACACCACATATCAGGCTACAAGATAGTGTAATAGATGAAAATTTAGGGTTTCTCAAGTTAAGTTATATAAACTAGGAAATGACCTAACATTCACACACATTACATTAAAAGGGAGAGTGAATTAGTAGATCCAACCTTCATTCTATTAGGAAGAGGGTTGAATGAAAATTGGGTTCTAATCTCTTTTATTTGAGTTGAAGATTCAATTGAAAATACATACATTCAATGCTAAACTAATGATGAGAAAGTACATGCATGAGCAATTAACCTGGATTGAGTATGTTGTCTGATATTAAAATGGAGATTGTAGAATATGTATAGGACTGAAAAGTAAACAAAAAAGTACACCTTTTCCTGAAATTTGAGTTGATATTGTTGTAGTCATGGTTCTTTAGGAATATCCCTATCCAAACAACAAAATTTATGAACATGGGTTTGAAAATGGATCTTTGAGATGCTATGAATGCTCCTAGCTAAACTTGGACTAGTTTTGGGAGGAACATGGCATCCAAAATACCCTAGTCTAGGACCATGGTGTCCCAAGCACCCTAGTCCAGACACTTTCTTATTAAAATGTGCTAACTACTTTGCTTCTAGGTCTTGGTCACTTTTTGATCTTCCTAGCTCCACTAGGTACCTGTAACTGCACACAAGAGGACAAAAAGGGTGTTGTGGATAGGGGTTTTCCTAGTGTAGACACCTAAAGTTGTTCTAGATTAATTAGAATCTTAGATAAATATTTTATTTATTTAATTAATTTATCCTCTTCTAGCCTTTCCTTATTTAAATAAATATTTTTTATTTATTTAAATTATCTTTTTTGTGAATTAAATAAATATTTTATTAACTTAATTGGTTCCACTTCATTTATTAATTAAATAAATGTTTATTTATTTAATTTCAGACTGACAAACAACTACAACTCTATTATAACTCTATTATAACTACAACTCTCATTCTTTCACAACCCTAACAATTTAAGTGATCAATTATCCTTCTTGCAATCAAGTGACTTCACAACCACAATTCTTTCTTTATTGAGCTCTTATGAACCTACAAAATCTGAGCACAAATATATCAAACAAGATCAATGGAGATCAAAACCTACTTGGAATGTGAATGGTATTATTGTTTCAATTTGTTAATTTGTATGTTCTTAGGTTTCTTAATTGGTGTATGGTGAATGTTTTATTGTAGAACTAGGATTGTTTGTGGTTAGAACTTTGTGGTTTTGTAATACTTTGTCATCATCATTTTTCACCTAATACATTTTGGCATGCTTGGTGGGACTCTTGTCCCATTTTAACATCATTTTGTTGTTTTCTTTAGTTTATGTTGTCAAGTTGCAGGTTCAGGTTTTAGATTTCATTTCTAAGACTTTTCTTTTTGCATCTATGTTTGGATTTTGTATCTGCGGCATAGCTTTCAGTGTCTATGTTATCTGTTTCATTTTGCATCTTGTTCAGGTTTCGGATTTTGCATCCACGAAATGTATTTTTACATCTATGTCTAGATTCCATGTGTGTGATCTATATTTTTGCATTTGTATTTTTTATTTGGTTTTGTAGGTTCGGGTTTGGATTTTTGCATCTACAGCTATTCATTTATCATATGTGCTTTAAAATTGCATTTGGGTCATTTCTTTTTACGTCTATGTTTTCTATTTTGATCTGTTTGAAGGATCTTCTAATTAATCTCTTTTGTGACTTTTCTTTCTATGCCTATTGTAGAATCCACATCTGTGATGTTTCTGCATCTAATTTTTGTTATCATTTTAGATTTGATTTTATCTTAATGCCTTGCTTGGATTAACAAAGTGGTGCAGCTCTTTAAAAGGAAAAAATGTATTTTCGAAGGCCCCCTTGACACATTTGGATTTAAATATTCTAAAATTAACTTAACAAGTGGCAGGTGGGGGTAGTTTATCAAAACTACTAATCATTTTGTTACATGGATAATCTAGGTGTGTCTCTTTGTATTTCTAGTCTAATTAGGGTCACATATTTTTCATTTTGGGGTTAAATAACTTGTTTGAAGTGTTTGGTGTGCTTTGCAGATTTTATGTTTATAACCCTAGAGTTAATAAGAAAAGTATCCTCTCCGCTTGCCTTCCATTGGACCTTGGGCGTAAGAGAAATTGTTATCATCTTCTTTTTAGGTAGGAGGGCCTGACTCACGGATAGCCCATAAGGAAAAGTGAGAGAGCATGACCTAAGCAATACTTTCTTCTTCCTGCTATATAAATTAATACATTAGGTGAAAGCCACAACAACTTGGTGACATGTATCAACATAGAAGGTTCTCCCTATTATCCACACTTGTGTTGGATGCATTGAAAATCCTCTTTGGGGATTAGGAGTGCATTCTTAAATGAATCATCGTCAGATGGGTAAACACCAATAATCATTGAAGTTCCCCCACTAAACACTTTTTATTTTAGAGGCCAAAAATCCCTACAATTGATGGTTCAAGGAGTACAGATTGTACCCTGTAGATACCCCTCATGTACCATTTCATGTTGAGATATGAATCCCTCATTTGATCTTTGGTCTTTTGAGGAAAGAAAATATGGTATGCCCAAGAAGTGATTATTGTGGTTGGCGATCCAGTGCTACCAGAATCTCTAGTGGTTTGCTTGTTTGAGGTATTACTATGTCATGGGAGCCCCATTGAATGGTTTCTCTTTCTAGCCTAGGTTGTGCATGTCTTCAAGTGTATTCAATTTGTGATATAGCAGTGGAAATATTTTGAATATACACAAAAAATTTGGACAAAAATACTTTTGGATAGTGTGTCTTCATTGTTTGCTATGGGGTATGTGCAGGATCATGGTGGGCCAAAATAGGACCTTAAATGGCAATGAAATGTCAGAAAATCAAAAGTATGCAGCTTGACATGAAAATTTGATTAAGTTATGAACATTATTTTAAAAATATATAAGAAGAAAATCTATAGAAAATTGAATGCAGTTTCTTAGATACTAATTATTTTTTGAAAAAATTATATATATATTTAAATAAAATTTTAAATTTCAATGCAGTGGTACTAAAATTTCAAGAAAAAAATAAGAAGTAGGTGTATGTCTAACCACCCATATCACAATCAAATAATAATATTTTTTACAATATTTATAATATAAGTAGTAGACTCATGTCTGAATGTGACACATTTTTTTATTATTTTTTATGAAGTAAATAATTAATTATGAATTTTTTAGTACAACTTTTTAGAAATTCAAAAACTCCTACATCTGACCACCTTAATTTGGTCTAAACTTTATGAAATTCAATTTTTTTTCTATAGTAGATGAAGCATAGAATGTGACGCATATTTCAGATTCAAAAAGTGTGATAACATTTGAAAGTTATGTGTGTTTTTCAATCACCTTATCAATCAGGACTTTAGTCATAATTCAATTAGAAAATAAATAACAATTATTTATTAAAGTCAAAATTAGACAAACCTTATATTGTTGGAAATTTGAGAACATCCTTAAAAACCCTTTTCATTTTGTCAATTTTGGCTAAAAAAAAGGTTGTCAATCACTAGTGCAAAATCTAGAAAATCAAAGAATACTCAAAAACATGTTTTTTTTGTTGACTTTCTAGGCTCGTCATTTCCAAGCCAAATCCCAAAGCATTCCCATTATGTCAAAAGAATCGAATATCGGATAATATCAAATATCCAATATAATCTAATATCCGATTTTATCAAGTTATGATATTAATATTTTAATACAATATTAATACATTAATATATTACTATAATATTAATATATTAATAAAATATTAATATATTAATAAAATATTAATATATTAAGATATAATATGTTAATATGTTAATTACAATATATTGAATATTAAAATTATATTAATATAAAATTGATTAATATATTGAATATTATTATATTAATATAAAATATATTAATATATAATAAAAAATGTTATATATTATTACTATAATATATAAATGTATATATTAAAATATATTACTAATATTTTTCATTAGTGGTCATATGGCATTCTAAGGGTTCACATGGTGTCATTATGTGTCATATGGGATCATAAGGGGTAATGCATGTGTTAGAATAGCATATGACCCCATAAGACACCATACAAACATCATATAATCCTAAAGCGTGATGTCATGCACTAGGATGTTAAAAGGGGTCATATGGTGTCCTAAGGGGTCATAGGACACCATACAACTCCTTAAGACACCATTTGATAGCTAAGGACACCATATGACCCCTTACCACACAATATGACTCCTAACGACACCATATGGTGTCCTAAGGGGTCACAAGACACAATATGACCCCTTATGACACAATATGTTGTCCTAAGGGGTCATATGGTGGCCTAAGGGGTCATATAACACCATATGACCCCTTAGGACATAATATGACCCATAACGACACCATATGGTGTCTTAAAGGGTCATATGGTGTCTGAATAGGTCATTGGACACCATATGACCCCTTAGGACACAATATGACACCTAATGGCACCTGAGGGGTCATATGGTGTCCTAGAGGGTCATATGATGTCCTATGAACCCTTAAAACATAATATGACCCCTGACCATAGCATATGACCCTAACAAAATCATATGGTGTCTTAAGGGGTCGTATGACCCATTATGACACAATATGATCCCTAACAACACCTAAAGGGTCATATAGTGTCTTAAGCACTCATATGGTGTCCTAAAGGGTCATAGGACACCATATGACTGCATAGGACACATTAAAACCCCCAACGACATTGTATGGTGTTCTAAGGGGTTATAGGAAACCGCATGAAACCTCAGGACACAATATGGCCGTTAACAACACCTTAAGAGTCATATGGTGTCGTAAGGGGTCATAGGGAATCATATGATGCCTTAGCACACTATGGGACCCCTAATGACAACATATGGTGTCCTAAGGGATCATATGGTGTCCTAAGTGGTCAATGGAAAACAAATGATTCCTTAGGACACCATACGACTCATAACGACACCATATCATGTCTTAAGGGGTCATATAGTGTCTTAAGGGATCATAGGACCACATATGACCCCTTAGGACACCATAAAACCCCTAATGACACCTAATGGATTATATCACATCCTAAGGGGTCATAGGGTACCAGATGACCCCTTAGGACACCATATGACCCCTTAAGACACAATATGACCCCTAACGACACATAAGGGGTCGTATGGTGTCCTATGGGGCCATAGGACACCATATGACCCCTTAAGACACAATATGACCCATGATGACACCTAAGGGGTCATATGGTGTCCTAAGGGGGCATAAGACTCCATATGACCCCTTAGGACACTATACGACCCGTAACGACACCATATGGTGTCCTAAGGGCTCATATAGTATCCTAAGTTGTCATGAGACACCATAAGACCCCTTAAGACACAAGATGACCCCTAATGACACCTAAGAGGTCATATGGTACTATTAGGAGTCATATTGTGTCCTAAGGGGTCATAAGACACCATATGACCCCTAAAACCACCTATGGTCTTCTAAGGGGTCATAGGACACCACATGACCTCTTAGGACACCATACAACCCCTCATGACAACATGTGGTGTCCTAAGGGGTTATTGGACACTATATGACCCATTAGGACAAAATATGAACCCTAACAACACCTAAGGGGTCATATTGTGTCATTAGGGATCATATGGTGTCCTAAGCGTTCATCAGACACCATATAACCCCTTAGGACACCATGCAACCCCAAATCACAGCATATGGTCATATGATGCCCTAAGGGGTCATATGGTGTCTTATGACCCCTTAAGACACCATACAACCCCAAATGACACCATATGGTGTCCTAGGGGCTCATATGGTGTCCTAAGGGGTCATAAGACACCATATGACCCCTTAGGACACAATATGACCTCTAACGATACCTAAGGGATCATATGTTGTTGTTATGGGTTATATGGTGTCCTAAGGGGCCATAGAACACCATATGACCCCTTAGGACACCATATGACCCTAAATGACACCATATGGTGTCCTAAGGGCTCATATAGTATCCTAAAGGGTAAGAAGACACCATATGACCCTTTAAAACATGATACAACCCCTAACGACACCATATGGTGTCCTAACGGCTCATATAGTGTTCTAAGGGGTCACCAGACACCGTATGACCCCTTAGGACACAAGATGACCCCTAATGACACCTAAGTGGTTATATGGTGTTGTAATGGGTCATATGGTGTCTTAAATGGTCATAGAACACCATATGACCCCTTAGGACATTGTACAAACCCTAACGACACCTAAAGGGTCATATGGTGTCCTAAGGGGTCATAGGACACCACATGACTTCTTAGGACATCATACGAGCCCTCACGACAACATGTGGTGTTCTAAGGGGTTATTGAACACCATATGGCATGTTAGGACACAATATGACCCCTAACGACACCTAAGGGGTCATATTATGTCATTAGGGATAATATTGTGTCCTAAAGGGTCATTAGACACCATATGACCCCTTAGAACACCATACAACCCCTAACAACAATTAAGGGGTCATATGGTGTCCTAAGGGGTCATGAGGCACCACATGATCTATTAGGACAAAATATGACCCTTAACGATACCTAAGGGGTCATATGATGTTGTTAGGGTCATATGGTGTCCTAAGGTGTCATAGGACACCATATGACCCCTTAGGACACGATACAACCCCTTACGACACTTAAGGGGTCATATGGTGTCCTAAGGGGTTGTAAGACACCGTATGACCTCTTAGGACACCATACAACCCCTAACGATAACATATGATGTCCTAAGGGGTCATATGGTGTCCTAAGTGGTCATATGACACCGTATGACCCGTTAGGACACAATATGACCCCTAAGAACACCTAAGGGGTTATTATTGGCATTTGCATGAAGATTGCATTAATGATATGTTATGTTGTCATTGATATCAATTAACCAGTAATGATATTGTTGATATTGTTGTAATATTATTTTGTAATCAGTGGAAAGAGCTAAGGGAAGGAAACTGTAAACTAGTATGTAAGTTTGTGAGTTGAACCGGTGACTGGTAAAACCCTACCTGTTGTTTTTGTTAAACCCTAACTGATTAAATTTGGTGAATTGTTTATATTGGTTAATGATCTGATAATGAGTGGTATTGATTATGACACATATGATTATTGTATGAAGACAATTTCAAGTGATTTTGGTGCATTGAAGTAATAATTTTTGGTCTAGGGAATGAGAAAGTTTATTCCATATAATGCAAAGCGTGTGATGAGTTACTGAGATCGATGAAGTGGTGATCAAGGAGAGGTCGAGGCTTTCTTGATTGATGTGCAAAGATTGCTATGTAATCCAATGGTCATACTTGAACCAACTCGTTTGTAATCTGTATGAGAATTAGATTTATGTTGTGTTACCAACCTAATTGATTTGTTTATAAGGTTGATGAAGTTGTTTAGTTTTAGAATTGCCAAAGATCAGTTGAGTGTGTGGTTGCCGAACCGGATGATGTATCTGCAGTTTGAGAAAAGGCACATAGGAGCATGAAAAGGATCTGATCAATCAAGTGTAGTGCTATTCAGATATATCAACAAACTCATGCTATTTTCTAATAATTACAGCAGAATTAAAATCCCCTAATTGGGTAAGCTCTAACAAGCTTGGTGACTATTGAAATCCTCTAACAAGGTGATCCATTAGCTTGGATTTTCAAATCCTCTATCGAGGTTACTCCTTATAGGGTATTGCTTCTAACAAGGTATTTGTAGTCAATCCCTTAACCGGGTGGTTCATAACAGGATCATTTCTTAACAGGATTTTTGTAAAGCTTTAATAGGCTTGACTCCTAACAGGGCGAACTTCAAAAGAGTTGAGATAGTTATCTTGTGAGTCTCAATTCATCATGGTTTTTCCTATTTAGTTTTCCATGTCAAAAATATTTGTGTCGAGTGGCAAATATTTTTGTGGTTATGATCTTATGGTTGATTTGATTAACTACTTAGCTATTATGATAAGTCATGATAAACGGAAGCATTGAGAAATGAAGTTTGTTGACATATGATAAAGCATTTGGATGTTTATGAGTTTGAAGTTGTTTACTGTTAATTTTTTCTAGCAGTCAACCAGTTTATCTTATGAGATTTTATCTTGATAGTGGTATTTCATTGATAAGTTTACTTCGAGAGATTTATTTTGAGATTGGTGAAGTTTGTATCATTTTTTCTATTTATTGATTTAACCCCCCTCTTAGTAATTGACTAGATACTTATTCTTTCATCATACCATCAATCCTATGGTGTTGTTAGCGGACATATGGTGTTCTAGGGAGTCATAGGACACCATTTGATGCCTTAGGACACTATGTGACTCCTAACGACACCATATGGTGTCCTAAGGGCTCATATAATATCTTAAGGGTTCATAGGACACCATATGACCTTGTAAGACACAATATGACACCTAACAAGACCATATGGTGTTGTAAGGGGTCATATCGTGTCCTATGGCATCATAAGGATTCATAGGACACCATATGAACCCCTAAGACACCATATATCCCCTTAGGACACAATATAACCTCTAACAACACCTAAGGGGTCATATGGTGTCATTTGTAGTCATATAGTGTTGTAAGGGGTTAGAGTACACCATATGACCCCTTAGGACATCATACGACCCCTAATGACACCATATGGTGTCTTAAGGGCTCATATGATGTCTTAAGGGATATCAAGACATCATATGACCCCATAGGTCACAAAATGAGCCCTCACTATACATAAAGGCTCATATGGTGTTGTTAGGGTTCATATGGTGTTCAAAGGGGTCATTGGACAATATATGACCCCCTAGGACACCATACAACCCCTAACGACACCTAAGGGGTCATATGGTTTCCTAAGAGATCATAAGACATCATATGGCCTGTTAGGACATCATAAAACCTCTAATGACATCTAAGGGTGATATGGTGTCCTAAGGAGTCATAGAACACCACATGATCTCTTAGGCCACCATAAGACCCCTAACAATAATGTATGGTGTCTGAAGGTGTCATATGTTGTCCTAATGGGTCATAGGACACCACACGGCCCCTAACAACACTTGAGGGGTTATATATTGTCAGTAGGGGTCATATGGTGTCTTAAGGGGTCATAGGACACCATATGACCCCTTAGTACATCATACAACCCTATAGACACCATATGGTGTCCTAAGGGCTCATATAGTGTCATAAGGGGTCATAGGACACTATATGACCCCTTAGTACACCTTACAACACCTAATGAGACTATATGGTGTCTAAGAGGTCATATGATATCCTAAGTTGTCACGAGACACCATATGACCCCTTAAGATATAATATGACCCCTAACAACACCTAAGGGATCATATGGTATCCTAAGAGGTCAGAGGACACCATATGACCACTTAGGATATCATACAATTCCTAACAACAACATATGGTGTCTTAAGGGCTCATGTGGTGTCTTAAGGGGTCACATGGTACCATATGACCCCTTAGAACATAATATGACCCCTAACGACACCTAAGGGGACATGTTATCTCGTTAGGGGTCATATGGTGTCCTTATGGATCATAGGACACCATATGGCCCCTTTATGAGAATATACAACCCCTAACAAAACCTAAGGGGTCATAGGACACCACATGACCTCTCAGGAGACCATAAGACCCCTAACAAAAATGTATGGTGTTCTAAGGGGTCATATGGTTTCCTAAGGTGTCATAGGACACCATATGACCTGTTAGGACACAATATGACTCCTAACAATACCCAAGGGGTCATATGGTGTCTTTAGGGGTCATATGGTGTCCTAAGGGGTCATAGGACACCATATGACCCCTTACGACACCATACGACCCCTAGTGACACCTAAGGGGTTATATGGTGTTGTAAGGGGTCATAGGACACCACATGACCTCTTAGGACACCATACAGCCCCTAACAACCACATATGATATCCTAAGGGGTCATATGGTGTCTTAAGTAATCATATTACACCACATGACCCGTCAGGACATAATATGACCCCTAACAACACCTAAGGTTTCATAAGACACCATGTGACCCTTTAGGACACCATACAACCCCTAACGACACTATATGGTGTCCTAAGGGCTCATATTATGTCCTAAGAAGCAGGAGGATGCCATATGACCCCTCAAGACACCATACAACACCTAACAAGACTATATGGTGTCCTAAGGGGTTCTTTGTTATCCTATGTATCCTAAGGAGTCATAGGACACCATATGACCCCTTAGGACACAATATGACCCCTAACAATGTTAGGTCATAGAGACAAATAAGAGGGGGGGGTGAATCAGTTGTCAAATAAATTCAAACCAGAAAAAACTTAACCAACTTAATGTTGAATACTGGTAAACAAGTCATTTATATCGGTTGACAGTTTTATCAGTTAATTGCAATACCGATAAAGATTAATGCATGAAACAAAAAGACAAAGTCATCCACAACACATAACACCAATATTTGTACGTGGAAACCTTGTAAGGGGAAAAACCATGATGGGAAACCTTACCAACAATCAGATGCTACTACTGTAGATAGTAAGTCTATACAAATGGGGTCTACACATGCAGAAAGGCCAAGCACCTAGGGCTCACTACTCAAACACAAAATAGAAGTCACACTGACTACAATTGGATGGTTAAATCCAATAAGGATGTATTTCTCAAAATAGCAACTTCATATGCTGGATTTAGTACTGATGTAGTTTTGATATGCTTTCACAAAAACCTTGCTTCACCTTCAAATGATGTTTGCATGTATAGCTCTGCTTATTCTCACATATACCTTCAAACAATTCTTCTTCGCATTACCCATTTGATCTTACAAATAAGATCTTACATTTATATCATAACCTAGGACCAATTTTAGTAGGTTGGCTCTAAAAGATATTACAATAAAATCAATTAACAATTAAAACAATATCTGATGCAATACCAATTCAACATGTCAGCTTGATGCATTTACAACAATAATAAATCATCTCCATAGTATGCCATGCTGATCTGGAAAAGATAATCCTATCAGTGTATAACCTGGACCTATTTGCCGGTAACAACAAATATGCTAATACGAATATCCCAATAAACAAATCTCCAAGACAAAGTGTCCAAACGATGTCTTAAACATAACCAAGTGTTTTCCAAGCCATTCCAAGTGCTGGTGATCATTATATCTTGTCGGTGTACCAGATACTGGTGACTGTACATAAGTCATTTGTTTGTCGGTGAATGTTGCTGATTCTCCAAAGTGCTAGAGTTGATAAGGTTTAGTAGGTGTTGACATCAATGACAAAACCATACCAAAATACCAACAATCTCCCCATTTGGCATTGATGGCAACACAAGATGGAAAAACCATCAAAGTGCCAAAACAGAAATGGTAAATACCAAAAGCCAACAATCTCCCAAAAGAGATCATCACAGGAAATAAAAAATTCAGATATAAATAATCTCTCCCAAAGTAACAATCTCTCCCCCTAAGAGTGACATGTGGTTCCTTGTGTTGTTCCATACCAATATCTCCCCCTTTGACATCAATTGCCAAAGTAAAAACATTTTTCAGATACAAAATACCAACCAATTCAGTATACCAACTACTCCCCCTGAGAAGTAGCTTCTTCATCAAAGCTGAAGTAAAAGATTTCTCTGTTAATTCTATCGGTTGATGAAAAACATCAACTTCCTAAGTCTCTACCGGTGGGAGTATGACCCCAAGCTAATCTTTGATTTCTTTTGCTTGAACATTCTCTCTTAGAAAATTCGGTTTGATAGAAACATGTTTGGTTTTAGAATGTAGTACCAAATTCTTAGATATATCAATTATTGCACTGTTATCACAATAGATAGTTATAGGTTCCTTGCATTTTATCGATATGTCTTTCAACATTTGTTTAATCCATAGTACATTTGTATAGGTAGTTGCTACTGCAACATATTTTGATTCTGTTGTTGATAAGGATGTACAACTTTGTTTCTTACTCAACCAAGAAACTAGTCTACTTCCAAGAAAAATTGCTCTGTCGGTGGTGCTTTTTCCATCATCCACATCTCCTGCCCAATTTTCATCTATGTATGCACATAATTCAAAGTTTTCATCTCTAGGATACCATAATCCAATATTTGTTGTGCCTTGCAAGTACCAAAAAATCCTTTTTATTGCTAATTCATGATTTTCTCTAGGATTACTCTGAAATCTTGAAACAATACATACTGCATTCATGATATCAAGTCTTGTTTGTGTCAAATATAGTAAACCTCCTATCATATTTTTGTATCTAGTTAGATTAACAGGTGTAGATTCATCCCTTTGTGATAATTTGTCATTTGTAGTCATAGGTGTGCTTACCGGTTTATAGTTCTCCATCCCAAATTTCTTTAATAACTCCTTCAAGTACTTGGATTGACTCAAGAATATACCTTTATCAGTCTGTGAAATCTGCAATCCTAAAGAGAATTTTATTTCTCCAATCATAGACATTTCAAATTCTGGTTGCATTTCAATAGAAAATTCTTTACATAACCCATCTTCTCCTCCAAAGATTATATCATCAACAAAAACTTCTATAACGAAGATGTCATCATTAGTCACTTTATAATATAAGTTGTTGTCAGCATTACCTTTAGAAAAACCAATCTTAAAAAGATACTTATCCAATCTTCCATACCAAGCTCTTGGAGCTTGCTTCAACCCACACAAAGCTTTCCTTAACTTGCAAACCATATCTTTGTTATCTGTCAAACAAAATCCATCAGGTTGTTCAATGTAAACTTCTTCTTCAAGATCTCCATTCAGAAATGCACATTTAATATCCATTTGATATACTTTATAGTTCTTATGTGCTGCAAAAGCCAAAAATAATCTAACTGCCTTAATTCTAGCTACCGGTGCAAAGGTCTCATTATAATGAATTCCCTCTTTTTGAGAATACCCCTTACACACTAGTCTTGCTTTATTTTTGATTGTTGGCAAATGCACACTCCAATGAGACATTGTAGGTGATTGAAGGTTTTCTCATTGATGGCAACCTTACAATCCTATGACACCGACAAGACAATCCACCAACACTAGCAAAGTTAGATTCTACACCGGCACACAGACCACCGGCACCGACAGTGAAAGCAAGCATACCGGCACAGAAGCTGATAGGAATTTTGTTTGTAATTTATTTTGTTTAATATTGTAAAATCATTGTAAGCTGACTTGGCAAATTGTAAAATGACTCATATATATAAAAGATCATAGTAGAACAATTAGGTAAATATGGAGGAATGTAATTAGACAAAATAAGGCAAACCTATTATGCGAATTATAGATTAAGGGTTTATGTAAGAAGTAGAGCTATAAACCGGTACTGGATTTGGCATAATAGATGCTATTTTGAAGAAGTACAAGACATTGGATTTATATAATCCACTTTGTAAGTCAGTGAGACTTCCCATTTTGTAATTGAGTAGTGAGCTCTAGGAACTTGGCCTTCTTGCATGTGCAGGACCCTCTTGTAATAGTAACATTCACGATTTGGCCAGTAAGTGAATATTGTGGGTTACAAATCCCACTGAGGTTTTTCCCACAATGGGTTTCCTCGTTAAACTACAGTGTTATGGTGTGTTTCTCATGTGGTTGTTGTTATCTTTGTTTACTGCATTATTTCTTGTTTACCTGTATACAGTATTAATATGCTTTAAATGTTTTAAGTCAAGAAAATATTACAAGTGGTTAGATACTGATTCACCCCCCCCCTCTCAGTATTTGTGGGAATCCTAAGACTTATAACCTTACCATCTTCATTAAGTTTGTTTCTGAATACCCATTTGGTTCCAATTACATTTTTATCTTTAGGCTAGGAAACTAATGTCCAAGTGTTATTATTCTCAATTTGCTCTAATTCTTCTTCCATAGCTTTAATCCAGGTTTATCTTCACATGCCTCATTAATTGATGATGGTTCAATTTGAGAAATAAGACATACCTCTTCATTTTCCAATCTTCCTCTTGTCATAACTCCTTTATACTTGTTTCCAATTATCTGATCTTTAGAGTGATTCAGTCTTACACATCGAGGTGTGTTTGTTTGTTGTTGTTCCTCAATTACAGTGGAATTTTTAGATGATACTGGTGTAACTGGACCTTCATTATATACCGGTGGTTTTAGTGTAGGTTCATTTGTTAGAATTTCTCTTGCCGGTTCAGAATCTATATACCTTGAAGTTCCTCTGAATTGTTCATCAATCTTCGCATTTGTACTCTCAACAATTTTCTGCAATCTTTTGTTAAAACATCGATATGCCTTACTCTTAGATGAATAACCAATAAATATTCCTTCATCACTTCTAGGATCAAATTTCCCAATATACTCATCTCTTCTAATATAGCGTTTACCTCCAAATATTCTGAAATATTTAAGAGTAGGAGTAATACGAAACCATAGTTCATTAGGGGTCTTATCGGTTTCACCTTTGATGTGAACTTTGTTGAATGTATAGACTATTGTACTTACTACCTCTCTCCAATACACATGTGGTAGATTTGCTTCTGATAACATACTTCTTGCTGCATCCAAGATAGTTCTATTTTTCCTTTCAACAACTCCATTCTGCTATGGTGTCCAAGGTGCTGATAGTTGCCTTCTGATTCCATTCACTTCACAGAATGCATTAAATTTCTTAGATGTAAATTCTCCTCCTTGATATGATCTTAGACATTTGATTTTCTTACCAGTTTCATTTTCTACCATTGCTTTGAATAGTTTGAACTTTCCAAGTGCTTCTTATTTTTCTCTGAGAAAAGTAACCCAACACATTCTAGAATAGTCATCAATGATTAGCATGAAATATCTATCACCTTGCAAACTTTTAGTTCTAGCTGGACCACATAAATAAGTATGGATTAAGTCAAAAGCATTATTTGATTTTTCTAGAATACTTTTAAAAGTAGCTCTAACTTGTTTTCCAAATTGACATTCCTTACATACTGTATTGTGAGGTTTGACAATTTTAGGTAAATCTCTAACTACCTTAGTAGTACTGATTTTTACCATGCAATCAAAGTTTACATGATAGAGTCTCTTATGGCATAGCCAGCTTTCATCAATATGTGCAATCAAGCATGTCTTTTCGCTATTATTCAAATGAAAGATATTACCTCTAGTTTGATTTTCGGTTGCAATTTCCAAACCAGTTTTGTTCATGATTTTGCATTTTCCATTTTTGAATTGTAACTGAAATCCTTTCTCAACTAATTGACCAACACTTAAAAGATTATGCTTTAAATCTTCAACATAGTAAACATTCTCAGTATTATGCTTACCATCAAGAGATATTGTACCTTTACCTTTGATCAGACACGCTTTATCATCTCCAAATCTCACTAAGCCTCCATTATATTCTTGAAAGTTCAATAATTTACTTTTATCTCCAGTCATATGATGTGAGCATCCTGAATCAATGATCCATTCATTCTTTGCTTCAACTTTAGCTGCCAAGGCTTGCTCTACCAGTTGAATGGTAGGTGTCGGTTGGTCTTCTGTTATAGCAACAAAAACCCATCCATTCTCTGTTGGATCCTCATCAGAATCATCAGTCACTCCTTCATCAGCAAGATAACAAGATTTGTCTTTATTCTTCTTAAATCTATATCTCTGATCTTCAGGATGAGGCTTTTATGTTCTTCTAGCTTCTTCTCTTAGTCTAGCATGTCTATCAGGGCATCTAGAAGCCATATGACCGATCTTATTACAATTAAAGCATTTAAAGGGTGCTTTACCTTCATACTTACTTCCAACTGGACCTTTAAGCATTTTTCTTGCAAATAGTGCTTCAAGTTCTTCAAGTTCTTCATTTTCTTTCCCGCTTTCTTCAAGTTCTCTTGCATAAAAGGCTTTCCAATCAGATTTTTCCAATGATGGTGTAGATGATGTTGATGCCTTAAAAGCTAAATCTGTCTTTATAGTAGCAACAGGATCAAATTCCTCAATTTCAAAAGCTGAGAGTTTTCCAATCAATGTATCCCTAGTTACTGATGTATTAGGCATTGTTCGTAACTCATTTATAGCAGTAACCTTCATTTTATATGCCGGTGGAAATCCTCTTAAAACTTTTGAAACAATTTCATCTTCACTTAAGGCTCCTCCACAACATTTAATACCCAAAACAATTTCATTAACTCTTTCCATAAAAGCAGAAATCCTTTCATCTTCTTCCATTTTCAAATATTCATACCTGACCCGGAAGCTTTCAAGTTTTGCACTTTTGACTATGGAATCTCCTTAATTCAGTGTTTCCAAATGATCCCAAGTAGCCTTAGCAGTGGATCTATCTGATAATCCCATGATTTGTTGATCTGTTAATGCATTCCAAAGTGCTTCTCTTGCTTTGCAATCATTTTCTTCATCATTTCCCAAGGTAGGTGGATTAGGCTGACCAGGAGTAGGAGCAGTATAGCCATTCTTTGTAACTTCCCAGATGTCCTTTCCAATACAATCCAGATGTGTCTCCATTCTGATCTTCCATATGCCATAGTTGGTTCCGTCAAGTTTAGGACAGTCCTTCCTAAAATAGTTAGTAGACATTGGATCTCCTCAAGTTGTTAAACTTCTACAAAAGAGGACTAGGCTCTCATACCAATTTTTAGGTCCCAGAGAGAACTGAGATTGGGGTGGTGAATCATTTGTTAAATAAATTCAAACCAAAAACAACTTAACCAACTTAATGCTGAATACCAATAAACCAGTCATTTATACCAGTTGATAGTTTTATCAGTTAATTGCAATACCGGAAAAGATTAATGCATGAAACAAAAAGACAAAGTCATCCACAACACATAACACCAATATTTGTACGTGGAAACCCTATAAGAGGAAAAACCACGGTGGGAAGCCTTACCCACAATCAGATGATACTACTGCAGATAGTAAGTTGATACAAATGGGGTCTACACATGCAGAAAGGCCAAGTGCCTAGAGCTCACTGCTCAAACACAAAATAAGAGTCACACTGACTACAATTGTATGGTTAAATCTAATAACGATATACTGTTCAAAATAGCATCTTTATATGTTGGATTCAGTACCAGTGTAGTTGTGATATGCTTGCACAAAAATCTTGCTTCACCTTCAAATGATGTTTGTGTATAGCTCTGCTTATTCTCACATATACCTTCACACAATTCTTCTTCGCATTACCCATCCGATCTTACAAATAAGATCTTATATTTATATCATAACCTAGGACCAATTTTAGTAGGTCGGCTCTAAAAGATATTACAATAAAATCAATTTACAATTAAAATAATATCCGATGCAATACCTATTCAACGTGTCGTCTTGATGCATTTACAACAATAATAAATCATCTCCATAGTGTGCCATGGTAATATGGAAAAGATAATCTTGTCGGTCTATAACGTGGACCTATTTGTCGGTAACAACAAATATGATAATACGAATATACCAATAAACAAATCTCCAAGACAAAGTGTCCAAATGATGTCTTCGACATAACCTAGTGTTTTCCATGCCATTCCATGTGTTGGTGATCATTATATCCTACCAGTGTACCAGATACCGGTGACTGTACATAAGTCATTTGTTTGCCGGTGAATGTTGCTGATTCTCCAAAGTGCTAGAGTTGATAAGGTTTAGTAGGTGTTGACATCAATGAAAAAACCATACCAAAATACCAACAATATCCCCCTTTAGTATTGATGGCAACACAAGATGGAAAAATCATCAAAGTGCCAAAACAGAAATGCCAAATGCCAAAAGCCAACAATCTCCCAAAAGAGATCATAACAGGAAATCAAAAATTCAGATATAAATAATCTCTCCCAAAGTAACAATCTCTCCCTCTGAGAGTGACATGTGTTTCCTTGTGTTTTTCCATACCAATATCTCCCCCTTTGACATCAATTGCCAAAGTAAAAACATTTTTCAGATACAAAATACCAACCAATTCAGTATACCAACTACTCCCCTTGAGAAGTACCTTCCTCATCAAAGTTAGAGTAAAAGATTTCTCTATTAATTCTGTCGGTTGATGACAAACATCAACTTCCTAAGTCTCTACCAGTGAGGGTATGACCCCAAGCTGATTTTTGAGATATTCAAAAGTCTCCTTAGGTAGAGGTTTAGTGAAAATATCTGCAATCTGTTCTTTAGTATTCACATAAACTAGTTTTATTTCTTTTGCATCAACATTCTCCCTTAGAAAATTCAATCTGATAGAAACATGTTTGCTTTTAGAATGTAGTACTATATTTTTAGATATATGATTTGCTGGAGTGTTATCACAATAGATAGTTATAGGTTCCTTGAATTTTGCCTTTATGTCTTTCAACATTTGTTTAAGCCATAGTACGTCTGTATAGTTAGTTGCTTCTGCAACATATTCTGATTCTGCTGCTGATAAGGATGTACAAGTTTGTTTCTTACTCAGCCAAGAAACTAGTCTGCTTCCAAGAAAAAAATGCTCTGTCGGTGGTGCTTTTTCAATCATGCACATCTCTTGCCCAATTTGCATCTATGTATGCACATAATTCAAACTTTTCATCTCTAAGATACCATAATCCAAGATTTGTTGTACCTTGCAAGTACCGGAAAATCCTTTTTACTGTTGATTCATGATTTTCTCTAGGATTACTCTGAAATCTTGAAACAATGCATAATGCATTCATGATATCAAGTCTTGTTTGTGTCAAATACAATAAACCTCCTATCATAGATTTGTATCTAGTCAGATTAATAGGTGTAGATTCATCCCTTTGTGATAATTTGTCATTTGTAGTCATAGGCATGCTTACTAGTTTAGAGCTCTCCATCCCAAATTTCTTTAATAACTCCTTGAACTACTTGGATTGACTCAAGAATATACCTTTATTGGTCTGTGAAATCTACAATCCTAAAAAGAATTTTATTTCTCCAATCATAGACATTTCAAATTCTTGTTGCATTTCAATAGAAAAGTCTTTACATAATCCATTTTCTCCTCCAAAGATTATATCATCAACAAAAACTTCTATAGCCAAGATGTCATCATTAGTCACTTTATAATATAAGTTATTGTCAGCATTACCTTTAGAAAAACCAATCTTCAAAAGATACTTATCCAATCTTGTATACCAAGCTCTTGGAGCTTGCTTCAACCCATACAAAGCTTTCCTTAACCTGTAAACCATATCTTTGTTATCTGTCAAACAAAATCCATTAGGTTGTTCAATGTAAAATTCTTCTTCAAGATCTCCATTCAAAAATGCACATTTAATATCCATCTGATATACTTTGTAGTTCTTATGTGCTGCAAAAGCCAAAAATAATCTGACTGCCTAAATTATAGCGACTGGTGCAAAGGTCTCATTATAATCAATTCCCTCTTTCTGAGAATATCCCTTACACACTAGTCTTTCTTTATTTCTGATAACCTTACCATCTTCATTAAGTTTGTTTCTGAATACCCATTTGGTTCCAAATATATTTTTATCTTTACGCCGGGGAACTAATGTCCAAGTGTTATTCTTCTCAATTTGCTCTAATTTTTCTTCCATATCTTTAATCGAGTGTTTATCTTCACATGCCTCATTAATTGATGATGGTTCAATTTGAGAAATAATATATACCTCTTCATTTTACAATATTCCTCTTATCATAACTCCTTTATACTTCTTTCTAATTATCTGATCTTCAGAGTGATTTAGTCTTACATACCGAGGTGTCGTTGTTTGCTGTTGTTCCTCAGTTACAGTGGAATTTTCAAATGATACCGATGTAACTGGATCTTCATTTTGTATCGGTGGGTTCAGTGTAGGTTCATTTATTAGAATTTTTGTTGCCAGTTGAGAATCTATATACCTTAAAGTTCCTCTAAATTGTTCATCAATCTTCACATTTGTACTCTCAACAATTTTCTGCAATCTTTTGCTAAAATATCTATATGCCTTACTCTTAGATGAATAACCAAGAAATATTCCTTCATCACTTCTAAGATCAAATTTTGCAATATACTCATCTCTTCTAATATAGCATTTACTTCCAAATATTTTGAAATATTTAAGAGTAGGAGTAATACCAAACCATAGTTCATGAGGGGTCTTGTCGGTTTCACCTTTGATGTGAACTTTGTTTAATGTATAGATTGGTGTACTTACTACCTCTCTCCAATACACGTGGTAGATTTGCTTTAGATAGCATATTTCCTGCTACATCCAAGATAGTTCTATTTTTCCTTTCAACAACTTCATTCTTCTGTGGTGTCTCAGGTGCTGATAGCTGTCTTCTGATTCCATTCACTTCACAGAATGCATTAAATTTCATAGATGTAAATTCTCCTCCTTGATCTGATCTAAGACATTTGATTTTTTTACCGGTTTCATTTTCTACCATTGCTTTGAACAGTTTGAACTTTCCAAGTGCTTCTGATTTTTCTCTGAGAAAAGTAACCCAACACATTTTAGAGTAGTCATCAATGATTAGCATGAAATATCTATCACCTTGCAAACTTTTAGTTCTAGCTGGACCACATAAATAAGTATGGATTAAGTCAAGAGCATTATTTGATTTTTCTAGAATACTTTTAAAAGTAGCTCTAACTTGTTTTCCAAATTGACATTCCTTACATACTGTATTATGAGGTTTGACAATTTTAGGTAAATCTCTAACTGCCTTAGTAGTACTAATTTTTACCATGCAATCAAAGTTTACATGATAGAGTCTCTTATGCCATAGCCATCTTTCATCAATATGTGCAATCAAGCATGTCTTTTCACTGTTATTCAAATGAAAGATATTACCTCTAGTTTGATTTCCGGTTGCAATTTCCAAACCAGTTTTGTTCATGATTTTGCATTTTCCATTTTTGAATTGTAATTGAAATCCTTTTTCAACTAATTGACCAACACTTAAAAGATTATGCTTTAAACCTTCAACATAGTAAACATTGTCAGTATTATGCTTACCATCAAGAGATATTGTACCTTTACCTTTGATCAGACAAGCTTTATCAT
The DNA here is from genome assembly GCF_030272615.1 of Cryptomeria japonica. NCBI lineage: Eukaryota > Viridiplantae > Streptophyta > Pinopsida > Cupressales > Cupressaceae > Cryptomeria > Cryptomeria japonica. The sequence continues at coordinate 673,192,469 of NC_081412.1, forward strand.
CTCCAAATCTCACTAAGCCTCCATTATATTCTTGAAAGTTCAAGAATTTACTTTTATCTCCAATCATATGATGTGATCATCCTGAATCAATGATCCATTCATCCTTTACTTCAATTTAGCTGCTAGGGCCTGCTCTACCGGTTGAATGGTAGGTGCCGATTGGTCTTCTATTACAGCAATAAAAACCCATCCATTATGTGTTGGATCCTCATCAGAATCATTAGTCACTCCTTCATCAACAAGATAGCAAGATTTGTCTTTATTCTTATTAAATCTGTAGCTCTGATATTTAGGGTTAAGCTTGTATGTTCTTCTAACTTCTTCTCTTAGTCTAGCATGTCTATCAGGGCATCTAGAAGCCATATTACTGATCTTATTACAGTTAAAGCATTTAAAGGGTGCTTTACCTTCATACTTACTTCCAACTGGACCTTTAGGCATTTTTCTTGCAAATAGTGCTTCAAGTTCTTCAAGTTCTTCATTTTCTTTCCTGCTTTCTTCAAGTTCTCTTGCATGAAAGGCTTTCCAATCAGATTTGTCAAATGATGGTGTAGATGATGTTGATGCCTTAAAAGCTAAATCTGTCTTTATAGTAGCAATAGGACCAAATTTCTCAATTTCAAAAGCTGAGAGTTTTCCAATCAATGTATCCCTAGTTACTGACGTATTAGGCATTGTTCTTAACTCATTTATAACAGTAGCCTTCATTTTATATGTTGGTGGCAATTCTCTTAAAACTTTTGAAACAATTTCATCTTCACTTAAGGTTTCTCCACAACATTTAATACCCAAAACAATTTCATTAACTCTTTCCATAAAAGCAGAAATCCTTTCATCTTCTTGCATTTTAAGATTTTCATACCCAACCCGGAAGCTTTCAAGTTTTGCAATTTTGACAATGGAATCTCCTTCATTCAATGTTTCCAAATGATCCCAAATAGCTTTAGTAGTGGATCTATTTAGTAATCCCATGATTTGTTGATCTGTTAATGCACTCAAAAGTGCTTCTCTTGCTTTGCAATCATTTTCTTCATCTTTTCCCAAGGTAGGTGGATTAGGCTAACCATGAGTAGGAGTAGTATAGCCATTCTTTGTAACTTCCCAGATGTCCTTTCCAATACAATTCAGCTGTGTCTCCATTCTGATCTTCCATATGCCATAGTTAGTTCCATCAAGTTTAGGACTGTCCTTCCTAAAATAGTTAGTAGACACTGGATCTGCTCAAGCTATTAAACTTCTACAAAAGAGGACTAGGCTCTAATACCAATTGTTTGGTCCCAGAGACAACTGAGATGGGGGGGGGGCAGGGGGTGAGTCAGTTGTCAAATAAATTCAAACCAAAAACAACTTAAACAACTTAATGCTAAATACCGGTAAACCAGTCATTTATACCAATTGACAGTTTTATCAGTTAATTGCAATACCGATAAAGATTAATGCATGAAACAAAAAGACAAAGTCATCCACAACACATAACACCAATATTTGTACATAGAAACCTTGTAAGGGGAAAAACTATGGTGGGAAACTTTACCCACAATCAGATGATACTACTGTAGATAGTAAGTGTACACAAATGGGGTCTGCACATGCAGAAAGGTCAAGCGCTCAGAGCTAACTGCTCAAACACAAAATAGGAGTCACACTGGCTAGAATTAGATGGTTAAATCCAATAAGGATGTACTGCTCAAAATAGCATCTTCATATGCTGGATTCAGTACCAGTGTAGTTCTGATATGCTTTCACAAAAACCTTGCTTCACCTTCAAATGATGTCTGCATGTATAGCTCTACTTATTCTCGCATATACCTTCACACAATTCTTCTTTGCATTACCCATCCGATCTTACAAATAAGATCTTACATTTATATCATAACCTAGGACCAATTTTAGTAGGTTAGCTCTAAAAGATATTACAATAAAATCAATTTACAATTAAAACAATATTTGATGCAATACCAATTCAACATATCGGCTTGATGCATTTATAACAATAATAAATCTTCTCCATAGCGTGCCATGCTGATCTGGAAAAGATAATCTTGCCGGTGTATAACCTAGACCTATTTGCCAGTAATGACAAATATGCTAATACGAATATGCCAATAAACAAATCTCCAAGACAAAGTGTCCAAATGATGTCTTTGACATAACCAAGTTTTTTCCATACCATTCCAAGTGCTGGTGATCATTATATCCTGCCGGTGTACCAGATACCAGTGACTGTACATATGTCATTTGTTTGTCAGTGAATGTTGCTGATTCTCCAAAGTGCCAGAGTTGATAAGGTTTAGTAGGTGTTGACATCATTGAAAAAACCATACAAAAATACCAATAATCTCCCCCTTTGGCATTGATGGCAACACAAGATGGAAAAACCATCAAAGTGCCAAAACCAAAATGCCAAATACCAAAAGCCAACAAAAACCAACAATTTCCCAAAAGAGATCATAATAAGAAATCAAAAATTCAGATATAAATAATCTCTCCCAAAGTAACAATCTCTCCCCCTGAGAGTGACATGTGTTTCCTTGTGTTTTTCCATCCCAATATCTCCCCCTTTAACATCAATTGCCAAAGTAAAAACATTTTTCAGATACAAAATACCAACCAATTCAGTTTACCAACTACTCCCCCTGAGAAGTACCTTCCTCATCAAAGTCAGAGTAAAAGATTTCTCTGTTAATTCTATCGGTTGATGACAAACATCAACTTCCTAAGTCTCTACCGGTGGGGGTATGACCCCAAGCTGATCTATGAGATATTCAAAAGTCTCCTTAGGCAGAGGTTTAGTGAAAATATCTGCAATCTGTTCTTTAGTATTCACATAAACTAGTTTTATTTCTTTTGCTTCAACATTCTATTGGGACTCATTAAAATTGAGTCAAGTTTTGAGGCCCAATTCAAATTTTTGCTCTGCATTTCCAAATGAGTCAGTTTGAATGGCCTAGTTAGAGAGAGGGCAAAATGGAGCCAGATGATTTTCGAAGGGTAAGGCTTGGAAAATTGTTGTATGCCTTTTATTTGGCCTATGCAGTGATGTGCAATGTTCAGAATTTAGTTTGGATCATTTTACCAGGTACCCATTTCGAGGGGTGAGTTGAAAGTGCATTTTAGGCACAAATGCAAATTTTATTGAGTAGCCTACTTTGAGTGTTTATATATTTTTCCCTGTTGACCGTCATGAATAATTTAAAAGTGGATTGAGTTTTATGCATAAATGTGAGTCAGCATGCAAAATTTCAAGTCTTCATGAATCCATTTACTCAATTTTCCAAGCTCGAACTGTTTGCACTTTGTATGTTTTGGCAAGTCCTTGTTTCAGCGCCTAGTCAGAGACCTGTTTCACATAAGTGTAAAAGTTGCTTCACTGAGTGTTATGCCGGAATGTTTGTTTTGGGCCATGATTGGTATAAATAGAAAGCTATGTTTCTAGTTTTAGGCTCATACCAATCCATTTAGTCAGTTTTCAGAAGGGTTCATTGAGCCATCGTTTTCAGTCTTCCGCACTTTCATTGCTATATTTTTTAGAAAGGCATCATGTGTTGCCAGAACATTGACTTCATCAGGTCCGCAGTGTCAACAAAGCCAGTTGGTCATTTTCGGCAATTAATATCTCATTGCTCAGGATTCATCTTGGAAAACCACTTAGCATAGTTCATCCTTGTATATCAGAGTACACACCTGTCAGATGGTGAGGTCCAAAAAGGTGTTTTGATTGGCTTGAAAAATAGCTCTTCGCGATTAAATGCGAAAATGTGGTGCAAGTGCTTGAAAGTTGCGAAACTCAGTTTGATGATCCGAAAATGATGCCAATCGATTCCAGAGGTATGTTTAAGGTTTGCAAGGAATTTCAAAGGTCAGTTGCATGAAAACAATTTTTTTTTTCAGTCGGACCCACTTTGGGGCCCGACCTGACTAGCCACTTCATGCATTTTTTAGGCAAAGTTTAAATTGTTATTTTAAATCATATGTTATATGATTTAAGTATTAAGAAGATGTTGAAATGATGGAGACATATCAAGATTAGGGTCAATAACTAATTGAAGCAAATACCGGCAATGTAACTTTTAATATTGACTGTGACTACAAAAAAAAAAGAGTTTCAAACAAATGCAAACTGACAGATGTAGATTGCCAGTCTTCCTCCTGTGGTCCACCATGGAATAGAAAAGCAATATATTTTTTAAGTAAATAGAAAATTGGCCTATTTTCAAAGCATTTTCCTACTGGTTGCTGGTTGAAAGTGTGTAGCAAAGAAACCATTAAGAAATGCTATTGCCAATCCTCACGTGCTGGTTGTTGGTTGAAAGTGTACAGCAAAGAAACCATTAACAAATGCAATTGCCAATCCTCATGTGATGAAGAAGAGGCTGCAGAAGGCCTCCAAGTTGGAACGTAATGAAGAAGGGGGTAGTAAGAATGCATTTAACATGCTGCAGAGGACCTCCACATCTCTAATGCTTCACGTGGTGTGCTTGAAGGGGCTGGAAACAAAAAATGCAATGTCACGAGGTGGCAAAGGGGCAGCAACATGTTAAATGCAAAGTAAAATCAAACAAAATATGCCATTCAAAATCCCCTCACATTTCTCCTTATCCTTCTCTGCTAGTGGTGGTGGTTGACCAAGGCATTGAAGCTTCAATAGAATGCAAAAATCCTCACAGTAGCAGGCAACATGGTGGTGATTGCTAGTTAAAAGTCTTTTTGAATGCATTGGCCTCCCTCCTCCTTGTCGTGTGTCTCTGACCTGTGGAGATGTGGAAGGCATTATAAACTTCATGCAAATGCATTTAGTAGGCGAAATGTGGTCGGTATGAAAGGTCTCAAAAATTGCTTCAAAACTTGCAGTTTTAAGCAAAACGCATTATCCCACATTGGCTGGGGAGCAGACATTTTTGATATTTATATGCAAAGGCACACTCATTCATAGTGTCAAAGCCTTAAGAGATTTTTACGCAAGGTGCTAAGGGCACCCAAGGTGGACCCCACGTGCATGGATGCAGATCCCAAGGTGACCGAGCACGGTGACTGAGTGGTGACCAGCTGGACCCATAGAGGCACGGATCCTGAGCCAGGTGAAATTTTGTAGACAAAGGGTGGCTTAAAGAGTGAGCAAGTTTCGAGAAGATCAATGGTCAGCATGATTTTCCAAACTGAAGATGCACACTGGTTAGTCATCGTGAAATGGCAAAAAGAAGAAGGCCGAAAATGAAGGTTAAAGACCTTGCATGTTCGAGATGATCTGATGGTCAGCGTGACTTCGTAAAGGAAAGATGCATGCCGAATAAGGTCTGCGAAATGGTAAAAGACAAATTTTAGTTTGGGTCCCGCTGAGGTGGCATGTACATGGCAGTCTAGCTCATGGGTCCTGTCCAGTGGCACTGACGTAGCGCTGAGGTGGAGCACAGGTGGCAGACACATGGTGATAAGCAAGCAACCCAGTGGCAATGATGAGGTGGACACGTGGTGAAAGATGATCTATCATCCCAGGTGGTGCCTAGTGGACCCCATTGACCAATTAGAGGTTGCCACGTGGCAAGGTGCCAGGGCATAATCAGGCCAAAAGTAAAAGTTAAAATCAAGTTATATATATAGTTTCAACTATATTAAAATTCAAAAATTTAAATGATTGGAGGCACATGAGTGATTAATTCACTCAGAGGCTTATTTCTAGCCAGAATACCAAGTATAATATATCGTCAGAAAGCCCTTGGAATAAGGAATCCAGTGATGGAATTAGTTTCAACATATATGGGATATTTTGAGAGAATATTCAATGGGAATTAAGAAGATATTTTTGCAGTTAGGGACAAAGGAGACACTTGGCAGTTTCGGTTGCAGACCTAATCTTTTCCCTCTTCCTTCTTATTCCAATTTTGGTCTCATTGTAAGGGTTCCAAAATTCTATGAGGAAGGGCTCCAATTTTCATGGATTCCATTTTCTGAACATCTTGACCCAAATGTGTAGAATTCTATGGATCTTTTCAGGGTATAGAGATTACATTGTAGGATAGTAGATGGTTTTCTAGTTGCAGACCTCACTTGTGCCAGGCATAAGTAACTTCTCACATTATTGTCTTTGTATATGTATTTCCTTATTATGAGTTCAATCCTCAAGGAGGATGCAATTTGTCAATTTCAAGGAGGTTGTGTGATTGCTTGTGGGTATCCATTAATGAAGGTTTTAAACTCTATGATTAGTCATGAATAATGGAATGTGTCCTAGATCTGATGATCTTGTGAATGGATTGAGTAATGCATTAGTATAAGGTATTAATGCAGGAATATCATTTAAGGAGAACCAATTTCTGACTACGATGCACATTTATAGTTGTGTGTGTGACTCCATTGCCCAATGATCAAGGCACTGGTCTTGCGGATTTGGGGATAGTTTCAGATTAATTCAAATTAAAGACAAATCTATTTCCCTTTATGTTTAGGGGTGTGTGTTCTTTTCATTCCAAGCTCTATTTTCATTTATGGTTTATATAGATTTAGCCAATCTATAATGTGTTTCTAAATTTGGTGAGCTTGTGGAATGGTTTATCTACTTCATTGATGTTGTCATGGTGATTAAATGAGTTAAATTCATGCATCAAAAGGGTGTCCCCCCTAGGTCTAGCAGAACCTGAAGTACAGGAGGATCAATTAGGGTCCTATGTTATGTTGTCCAAGCCTTCATGTGTTTCATAGATTGAAATTAGCCATTTCATAGAAGGATTGCAGGTGTACTTGGGTTAACCAGATTTTGTGAACAATAAAAATGGCGACTCTGCTGGGGACCTGAATAGAAATTGCATAATTTCATCCAGTTAGTCACTCCATTGAGAATGCACAAAGTTGAAAATGTCTTTTATGGTTGAGGGATTTAGTATTATGTTCTAAGGTTGTAATGGTATTGTCTGCTATCAGAGAAAATTTCTTGTGAAGAATTAGAGAAAATATACATTGTTGAGAGTTGTAAGATGTTCTTATAGTTGTTTATGAATTCTCCCCATTGTCATAATTGGGTGGCGACTCTAGTCTCTATACCAGTACTTGTAGGAAGTTTTTATTCCAAGATTTTTGCAAGATTAGTAGATAATCTAATGAGTCATATTAAGATGTAGATGATTAAATTAGTTGTATGCTCAGATAAGTTCTTCATCATAAGAGTTTTGTAAAAGGTGCAGTATCAAGATATACATAGATTTGGTGTTGATTTTCCCAGATCTATATGTTTATGGCTTGGAAGAGTGTTTATTGTAGTGAGATTGAAGAAGATAATAAAGAATTTGAATATGCATTGAATGGTATTCTGCTGTTCAAAATTTCCTCTATGCAAGAGGTGGTGACTCTGATGTAAAAGACCGTACTAAAAGTTGAAATAAATGCTCAAATCTACAAGTCTTATAGCTGTAAACACCCAGGTATTTTCAGAAGTTTCAATGCAAGATATTTGTCCTGAAAATCTAAATGAGTAAAATAGTATTCCCATTAAGTGAACAACACTAGTAAAGAGGGAAAGAGGATTTACAAACTTATTTGCATATATATTTTACTGAAGTTACAACATATATATTCTTCCATAGTATGCAAATTTGAAAAGCTTTGTGTCAAGCAATGTTATGAAAAGATTTAAATAAGGATATGTGCTTGAAGTATTTTATTATTAAATGCAAGGTTGTATAATTATTTGTAGAAGCAAGAAGAAATGACTATTGAAGTTTTTCAGCCTTTTGTATTTTCACATATGACCATGCCTAGTGAAGTGTCACAACCGTGTAATAGGAAAAGTTTCAATACGAAGTATTATGTTGCTCTGAACTTTGAAGGTAGTCCGGGTTACCCAAATCCCATACCCACAAAAATTAGAAAGTATTTGCTAGTATTTTGTGGGAAGAGATCTGAATTAGCATGTCAACATTTGAAAATATTTTTAGATTTGATGGGAGAATTTGAAATCTGTCAAGAAGGTGTATGTATGAAGTTACTTGTTCAATCATTGAAAGAGGATGCAAGGGATTGGTTTTCCTTTTTGCCAGTAGATTCTATTCCCTCATGGGAAGAATTAGTTGCATCTTTTCTTGAGCAATTTTCTGAGAGAATAAACTTTAATGATGCACTAAGGAAATTGATGGAGATCAGAGTTGAGGAAGGTGAATTAGTGCCAGCCTTCAATGTCAGATTCTCCAAAGCATTGGCTGAGATCCCACAAGGGTATAAACTAAAGGACAAAGTATCTTTAGTGATTTATTTGGATGCCTTTGGAAGTAAGATGAGTTACAGGTTGAAGGGTAAAGAGCCAAAAACATTGCATCAAGCATTTGTGACAGCCATGCACATAGAGAAAAATTTGAAATATGGCATTCCTAAAAGACTTGTATCCACCAGTGTCTACTGTCATAGTGTTTGTAATGCTACAACTAAGTGTGAATTGAGAAGTAATGCTCAGAGTTTTGGTGTTCATACTTGTGCTGGCAACCACAACAATTTCATTCCTAATGAAAATCAGAGTTGTTTCATGCAAACAATGGTTGATCCTCACTTAAATATTGATAATGTCAATTGTGTTGAGGATGAAGTAAAAGTTCTTTCAGATTTCACTTCTTATAATCATGTTGATGATCTTTCTAATTTGAAAGTTATGCACAAAGTTAATTCAGAAAATTGTAATGGTATGTATGATTGCAATGAAAATGTAGCACACATTGATGAACAAATTTTTAAACAATGTCATATGGAACAACAAAGTGAAATGCAATTCTAGAAGATTGCAAAACTTAGGCAAGCTCTTGAAGTTGTGGATAAGAAAGTTCAAATGTTGGAGAGCCTTAGAGTTGTTAATGAAGACCTTCTGCAATATGGTGAAGAGGATTCTTCAGAAAATGACTGTGAACTGAATGCTTGTACACTTTATGAACAACATGCTGATCTAGCAGATGGTTTTATGACAGAAAATTTTAGTGAACATGTTGAAAACTCATTAGATGAAGTAAATGGCAGCCATATTCATCTTTGTTCTTTGGCTGATGATGAGTGTTCTATTGGTAAAGAAGATCAATTGTGGCAAGATAAGTAAGATTATCTTGATTTTCAGAATGATGGTCATAGGATGAAAATTTGTGGTTGTGAAACATAGAACATTGAGGATAGTTCCAGCCTAGTTTCAATTTCTTCTTTGTCTAATGAAGATGATTATGATGATATGGCGGATGGTATTTTTAGCAATTTTTGTAATGTTCTATTTAATGTTGACATAGACACGGACCAACCACTTCATTGTCATAATGTTCATAAGGGGATTTTCCATTTGGTTTCTAACCCTTTGTATGAAGACATAATTCATCAGCCAAATGTTGTGAATGATGAACCAGTCCACAATGCTGATACCATTCCATGTAGCAGTGACATGTTTCATGATGAAGATAAGAGGCATGGGTTGTGTGATGATTACTTCAGACCACAAATGGAAGTTTTATAGGTGGATATAAGTCTGAATGAGAAAAAATTAGCTGAGGATTTGCTTCAGCCAGAGGTATGCCTCCTTTTCCATGAATGGGGTATTGAGAATGCAGAGGTTTTGAGCTTGATGAGCAAGGATAGTAAGGAGCCTGATCAGCATAGTGAAGTATCACATCCGGATTGTAACATTTATTTTCCTTGTTTGCATCAATTAGTAAGTAATGCCCCTCATTCTATAAATTTAAATGGTAATAAGGCATGTGCTGATGAGAATTACAGTGTTGAGAATGAATGTTTTACTTTTGAAGTTCAACATGATGATGTCCTTCCAAAAGATAGAATTGATTGGGATGGTGAAAGGTATGGCAGCTTGTGGGAAGGCCTCAATAGTGCTTTGTCTCATGATTTTACTTTTGTTGAAGTAATGTGTGACTATAAAGTTCAAAATCAGACAAAAGGCATATACACTAGTTGTTTCAGCAGTATGATGGTAAGGTTTGATTATAATGATTATGCTCAGTTGTTACTGGAAGGTGCCTTTGTTTGGATCATGATATCAAGAGATGAAAATCAAATTTTTGATAGAGGTAAATGTTAAGGAAAGTGGAGTAGTTATAATCAGTTGTAAGTATGTTTGTATCTCTTGTACAGTCACTTTTCTTTTAGTTGTGTGGTTTTCAATAAAGTGCCCTACTGTTTGGGTAGAATAAGGATGCCCTATTTTTGAGAAGAGAAGAGATGTATTCCGTTTTTGGGTGGTTAGCTTAACCATAGATTCTTGATTCTTGTGTTGATCTTGCAATCAACCATCCCTAGTTAGAGCCACTATTGGGGCTCATTAAAATTAAGTCAAGTGTTGAGGCCCAATTCAAATTTTTCTTTGCATTTCCAAATGAGTCAGTTTGAATGGCCTAGTTAGAGAGAGGGCAAAATGGAGCCAGTTGATTTTCGAAGGGTAAGGCTTGGAAAATTGTTGTACACCTTTCATTTGGCCTATGCAGTGATGTGCAACTTTCATAATTCAGTTTGGATCATTTTACCAGGTACCCATTTCGAGGGGTGAGTCGAAAGTGCATTTTAGGGATTTTATTGAGTAGCCTACTTTGAGTGTTTATATCTTTTTCCCTATTGATCATCATGAAGAATTTCAAAGTGGATTAAATTTTATGCATAAATGTGAGTCAACATGCAAAATTTCAAGTCTTCATGAATCCATTTGCTCATTTTTCCAAGCTCAAACTATTTGCACTTTGTATGTTTTGACAAGTCTCTGTTTCAGCGCCTAGTCGGAGCCCTGTTTCGCATAAGTGTAAAAGTTGCTTCATTGAGTGTTATGCCAGAATGTTTATTCTGAGACATGATTGGTATAAATGGAAAGCTATGTTTGCAGTTTTAGGCTCCTACCAATCCATGTAGTCGGTTTTCAAAAGGGTTCATTTAGCCATCGTTTTCAGTCTTCCGCACTTTCATTGCTATATCAGTAGATTGTGGCTATTTTCATGAGCGCACCATTTACACCCAGTTAGACTTTTGATCAAACTGATAATTCAAAGAGTTAATATGTACTTCAAGGTACCTGTGTTTCAAATTTGAGGGTCTACAGAGGTCATTTGATATTTTTGAGAAAGGCATCATGTGTTGCCAAAACATTGACTTCATCAGGTCCGCAGTATCGACAAAGCTAGTTGGTCATTTTCGGCAATTAATATCTCTTTGCTCGGGATTCATCTTGGAAAAATACTTGGTAGAGTTCATCCTTGTATATCAGAGTACACACCTGTCAGATGGTGAGGTCCAAAAAGGTGTTTTGACCGGCTTGAAAAATAGGTCTTCGCGATTAAATGCGAAAATGTGGCACAAGTGCCTGAAAGTTGTGAAACTCAGTTTGATGATCTGAAAATGATGCCGATCAATTCCAAAGGTATGTTTAAGGTTCGTGAGGCATTTCAAAGGTTAGTTGCATGAAAATAATTTTTTTTTAGTCGGACCTACGTTGGGGCCCGACCTAACTTGCCACTTCATGCATTTTTCAAGCAAAGTTTAAATTGTTATTTTAAATCATATGTTATATGATTTAAGTATTAAGAAGATGTTGAAATGATGGAGACATATCAAGCTTAGGGTCAATAAATAATTGAAGCAGATACCGGCAATGCAACTTTTAATATTGACTGCAACTACAAAAAAAAAGAGTTTCAAACAAATACAAACTGACAGATGTAGATTGCTACTCTTCCTCCTGTGGTGCACCATGAAACAGAAAAGCAATATATTTTTTAGGTAAATAGAAAATTGGCCGGTTTTCAAAGCATTTTCCTACTGTTTGTTGGTTGAAAGTGTGCAGCAAAGAAACCATTAACAAATGCTATTGCCAATCCTCACGTGTTGGTTGCTGGTTAAAAGTGTGTAGCAAAGAAACCATTAACAAATTCAATTGCCAATCCTCACGTGATGAAGAAGAGGCTGTAGAACGCCTCCAGGATGGAATGTGATGAAGAAGGGGGTAGTAAGAATGCATTTAACATGTTGCAGAGGACCTCCACATCTCTAATGCTTCATGTGGTGTGCTTGAAGGGGCTGGAAATAGAAAATGTGATGTCACGAGGTGGAAAAGGGGCAACAACATGTTAAATGCAAAGTAAAATCAAACAAAAGATGCCATTCAAAATCCCCTCAAGTTTCTCCTTATCCTTCTCTGCTGGCGGTGGTGGTTGACCAATGCGTTGAAGCTTCAGCAAAATGCAAAAATCCTCACAGCAACAGGCAACGTGGTGGTGATTGCCAGTTAAAAGTTTTTATGAATGCATTGGCCTCCCTCCTCCTTGTCATGTGTCTCTAACCTTTGGAGATGTGGAAGGCATTATAAACTTCATGCAAATGCATTTAGCAGGAGAAATGTGGTAGGTACCATGAAAGGTCTCAGAAATTGCTTCAAAACTTGCAGTTTTAAGTAAAATGCATTATCCCACATTGGTTGGGGAGTAGACATTTTTGATATTTATAAGCAAAGGCACACTCATTCATAGTGTCAGAGCCTTAAGGGCTTTTGATGCAAGGTGCTAAGGGTGCCCAAGGTGGACCCCATGGGCATGGATGCGGATCCCAAGGTGATTGAGGAGGGTGACTGAGAGGCAACCAGCTAGACCCATAAAGGCACGGATCCCGAGGCAAACAAAATTTTGTAGACAAAAGGTGGCTTAAAGAGTGAGAAGATTGATAGTCGGCATGATTTCACAAGCTGAAGATGCACACTGGTTAGCCATCACAAAATGGCGAAAAGAACAAGGCTGAAAATGAAGGTTAAAGACCTTGCATGTTCGAGATGATCTGATGGTCAGCACGACTTCGCGAAGGAAAGATGCATGCCGAATAAGATCTACAAAATGGCAAAAGACATATTGCAGTCTAGGTCCTGGTTAGGTGGCATACACGTGGCGGTGCAGCTCATGAGTCCTCTCCAGTGGTGCTGACGTAGCACTTAGGTGGCACACATGTGGCGATGAGCAAGCAACCCAGTGGCAATGATAGGGTGGACACATGGAAAAAGATGATCTATCATCTCAAGTGGTGACCAGTGGACCCCATCGACCAATCAGAGGTTGCCACATCGCAGGGCGCCAGGGCATAATCAGGCCAAAAATCAAAGTTAAAATCAAGTTATATATATAGTTTCAACTATATTAAAAATTCAAAAATTTAAATGATTGGAGGCACATGAGTGATTAATTCACTCAGAGGCTTATTTTTGACCAAAATACCAAGTAAAATATATCACCGGAAAGCTCTCGGAATGAGGAATCTAGTGATGGAGTTAGGTTCAACAAATATGGTATATTTTGAGAGAAGTTTCTACAGGAATGAAGAAGATATTTTTGCAGTTAGGAACAAAGGAGACACTTGGCAGTTTCGGTTGCAGACCTAATCTTTTCCCTCTTCCTTCTTATTCCAATTTTGGTCTCATTGTAAGGGTTCCAAAATTCTATGAGGAAGGGCTCCAATTTTCATGGCTTCCATTTTCTGAACATCTTGACCCAAATGTGTAGAATTCTATGGATCTTTTCAGGGTATAGAGATTACATTGCAGGATAGTAGATGGTTTTCTAGTTGCAGACCTCAGTTATGTCAGGCATGAGTAACTTCTCACATTATTGTCTTTGTATATGCATTTCATTATTATGAATTCAATCCTCAAGGAGGATGCAATTTGCCAATTTCAAGGAGGTTGTGTGATTGCTTGTGGGTATCTTTCAATGAAGGTTTTAAACTCTATGATCAGTCATGAATAATGGAATGTGTCTCGGATCTGGTGATCTTTTGAATGGATTGAGTAATGCATTAGTATAAGGTATTAATGCAGGAATATCATTTAAGGAGAACCAATTTCTAACTAGGATGCACATTTACAGTTCTGTGTGTGACTTTATTGCCCAATGAACAAGGCACTAGTCTTGCAGATTTGGGGATAGTTTTAGATTAATTCAAATTAAAGACAAATCTATTTGCCTTTATGTTTGGGGGTTTGTGTTGTTTTCATTCTAAGCTCTATTTTCGTTTATGGTTTATACAAATTTAGCCAATCTGTAGTGTGTTTCTAAATTGGGTGAGCTTGTGGAATGGTTTATCTACTTCATTATTGTTGTCATGTTGAGTAAATGAGTTAAATTCATGCATTAAAAGGGTGTGCCCCCCTAGGTCTAGCAGAACCTGAAGTGCAGGAGGATCAATTAGGGTCCTATGTTATGTTGTCCAAGCCCTGATGTATTTCATAGACTGAAATTGGCCATTTCATAGAAGGATTGCAGGTGTAGTTGGGTTAACCAGATTTGGTGAACAATTGTTGTTCTCAAATTTTGATTCCCTTTTTATCCCCTATAAGAAATTAATAACTCTGTCTGCAAATAGAGAGATCAAGGAAAAAGTACCTTAGAGCAACATATGACAAGGTTTTAAGAACCTTCTACACTTTGAACTTATCCAAAGTTCAGGCGGGTATACCTCTTGTGAATGAATTTACACTTTTAAAATAGATCCACAGTAAACCAGTCCAAAACCAATGAATCCTATCACCTTAACACAAACTAAAATAATGAAATAAAGCTTATGCTCATGTTCAGTATTGATCTACAAGAAATGTAGAAAGATAGCTACAACTGATACCAGTGCCTTGTCCAGGCTACAAATTCATCTAAGTTAAACAAGGATTTCACAATTAAACATCTGCATACATCTAATCACCTCAACTTCTATCAAACCCATACATGCCTGACATATATAAGAGTTTTTCCTTATTGGACTAGACAGTGTTCATCAAATTCAAAACCTCCAACAAAGTAACTTACTATTAGAGATATTTCTTGCGTATTTAATTTCCCTCCTGAAGAGAAAAGATAAGAAACACATCTATTAAAGACTGCATTACAATCCATGTTCAAGTGAATAACCATAGATTACCCAAGTTGAAACCAGTAAATTATTAAAAGAAAACTAGAAGACAACACAAATTCTAAGCTTGAAAGTTCATGGTCTGTATATTGATATTAAATTTTTGAAAAGGATTACAAAACTCAGAATATTCTCTGTGAAACTAGAAAATCCCAGATATATTTCTGCAGAGTTTAATTACAAATTCTTGCGATCATTTTTTACTAGTCCTGGTATCCATTTATAATAGCATGGATGCACACAAGCTTCAAACCTTTTCAAAAGGTTTGTTACAACAAACTTCTTGTTTGAACAAGAAGTATCAAATCTTTTCCACTTTCGAATAGCCCCTTTCCTGCGGTTGTCATTTTGCAGCTTCCTCTTGAACCTCTACATCCAGCATAGTATATTTTCTTTTCCACTCCTATTACACGTCATCAGTAGGCCAGGAGAAGTTAAAAACTTTCCCTTTTGTCTTGGCTAATCTCTTCCAAGAGTTCCTCATTTTATTTACCTCTGTATTTAGGAAACCATAGTGTGATTTAATCTTTTCTATCTCCTCAATTGTTCTAAAAAATAGGGAGGTATCATCTATGCTAATGATTCCTTTTATTCTTAATAATAGGATGGCTTCTAATTCATTAAGCCACACTTGTTTGTCCTTCAATTGAGCTGGACTAGCAAAACCTCTAGGAAATAATTCAAACACCTGCTCAGTATACTCTTTCTTGTACAAGTTGATCTTCCTTTCTGCATTATCCATTGCTTCTGCTAACTTTTCTAGGTCCTTTGTCACATCACAAGTGGATTTGATAATGGGGTCAACCCCTACCTCATCATAAGATATACATATGAGTTCTACGTCCTCCTCTCTAGGCTTCCACTTATCCAAAATAGGCATTAGAACAACCTTGTCTCCATTTAGCTCATTCCACATATCCAAAACTTTACTCATATTATTATACACCAATGATGATCCTATAGTGTCAGCAAAACTCAAAATTGTGGCTCTCATTCTCTCTTCATATTTATTTGCAAACAGGGTTTGAGCCTATTTTAGCTTCTCCAACTCCCGAGGAGTGATCTCAACTGATTGGGAACTAGAAGGTGCAGGAGAAGGTGGAAATTCAATGATAGGGCTAGTAGAGGGAGGCTGTGTAGGAGAAGAAGCAATCATCAATTTTGAGGACTCACCTCGATGGTATTGACCTGCCAATTGGCTTTTCAAATTAGCAATAATAGTGTCTCAGCTCATTACCTCTCCTTTGGCATCATTGTAAGCTTTCAGGATAGTCTCTAACTTAGTTTGGAGAACTACCTTTTCCATTGCTTCTTTCTCTGCCACTGCAACATTCAACTTTGCAGTCTCTAAGACTATGCTAGCAGCCTCCACCACTCTAGTATTTTGCACTCTCTTCACTATCATACCTCCAAGGTAGCTTGACCCTGGGGTATCCTTTTTCCTTTTATTTTCATCTCTTTTTAGAGACCACATGACCAAAGCAGCATTATCCTTACTGAAGGTTACTCCTTCCATAGGCTTGGTTTCTTTCCTGACTGCCTCTAGAACCAAGGCATCTGCTATATCCCATTCAGGGAGGATGAGTACACCAACCTTTGCTACCATCTCCCTTCCTTGCTCAGAAGTGATGGTCTTAAACTCAGTGACCATTTCTTGCTTTATTTCTTCCTCTACCACAAATGCATCCTTGTGGGGCTTCTCACCTTACCTCTTCTCACATGTGGCATTAAACTTATCAATATTCTACTTCCACACAAACTGCATGAAAGCTCCTGAGGTGACAAAATTGCTATCAGCTAAGAATTCCTCGCTGGCTGGTTTAATGGCAAGATCCAGTTCCTGGCCTTTGAACTCATTGGTGGTTATGTTCATCTCAACATCTTTTGGCTCTTGAGGCTTTCCATCCTCTATTTCATCATAAGTATAAGCTATCTCTCCAAGACTTCCTAACTGTAATAATTGCTCAGCTGCTACCTATTCATCTCCTATATGAATAGGGGATTGAGATGGGGAATACAAGGGCTCGTTAGATTGCCCTTCCTTTCCCACCCTTTGCTTCTTTGGGGAGTCTTGAATGTCAATGACATCTTGTATTTTTCTCTTCCCTTTTGAAGTAGAAGGCTCCCCTGTTGTTAGCACTAGCAGGCTGTACTTGGACTTCTTATGTAAAACATAATCACCTAGAGGGATTACTTTAGCAGATGTAGACATAGATAAAACTAGTCTTGCCTTCTTAGGGTTATTTTTAATCACTGCTTCCCTCTTTTCTTTCAATGTTTGCATTACATCTTCAAAACAAAGAATTAAGAATTTTGTCTTTTCCTCAAAAGGGTGAAAACTGGACAAAGGGTCATAGATAGTGTCAAATTGATGCACAAAATCTAGAGCCTTCTTATAGGCTACCCATTTCTCTTTCCTCAGCTCCTACTCATCCAAATCAAAATCATTTCTAATGAGGTCTTTAGGGAATTGGAATTAGTGAGGTTTGCCTTCGCATACTGCCCTCTTCCTAAATATATTATTAAAGAAATGCTCAGGGTCAGAAGATCTTGACACTACATTGGACAAATGGTAGGGTTGAAAGAAATCCTCAAAGAACTTCCATCCTCCTTTGGTAATCACAAACTGGTGTGCTATTATTACTATAGGGAAAATGGTCCCTTTTCCTCTGTTAGATAGCTCTGCCTCTTGCACACTCCCAATCTACCTAAGGATTTCTGCAATTCCTACTTTTAGTGGGACTTGATATGGCAGCAAAAATGGAGTGCCTCTGAAACCATACACTCTGAAAACTTTGGAAATAGGGTACAAGTACATGTCACCCCAATTGTGAATAATTTTGATTCCTTTAGCAAACTCCTTTGGCCTAAGGAACTCCGAAAGATCTTTGGGGACCCTTAGATTCTCTGAACATAAGAGAATTCTGATCTTGGATGCAAAGCACTTATCAAACTTCAAGTAGATAGAATCTTCTCTGTCCCATGATAACACTGTGCTCCATAGCTGAACTGGCATTTTCTCCCCATCCTTTTCTTTCACCAGGTTCATTCCATTGGCAAAGTAATCACCACCCTTGAATAGAAACAAATGCATAAGAAGGGAATACCATCCAAAAGGCCTATACACCTTACCATTCTTTATCCCTATCAATCCTTCATGGATTGCATCAGTAATATAGGGGGCATAATCAAATGTAACTGCCAAAGAAGGATTTAAAATTTGAGAAAATCATTAACATGTAATGAGTTGGCATGTTTACTTCAACATCCTCTCCAAAAATATAGCAGAGTGACCAATATAATCCTTTTTCTCTAAGAGTGAACAAATTTATAGAGAAAGGCTCCATGGTATTAGGTCTTACAATAGTCAATCCACCTATTTTAACAAAGAATTCTTTAAGAGGCCCATTTCTAAGGTGATTCCTCTGTGCATTGTAGACCCGAGCAAATGATTTAAAATTAATGGGCTCCAAATAATTAGACACCTCACTGAGCCCAAATACATTTTTGAACTCATCATCATTTATTTCAATGAGGGTTTATCCATTTATATCCCTAACACTTTTAGTAATGGGGTCATAGTTGTGTACAATATGAGTTAGGAGATCCACATCCATGAACACTCCAGGGACGACCAATTTACCTACATCTAACACCCAAATACTGTTCATTGGGGCTGGGGACTATCTCATACTGAATCCAACCTTGAATAGATCCAAACCAGACAACCCTATCTATGGATCTCTAAGCCAATTACCTTTGTCATACAATCCTTCCCCTATTCTCAAGCGAGGAGCCTTGGGCACTAATTCCTTAACCTTAGCTGCTACGTTTGTGGACATAGACAACTATTCTAGGAAATCATCACAAATTTCTCTTTCCTGGTAATTAACTTTCACTGTGAAGTCTCTTCTGGGTGCCATCTCAATGATATGCAAGTAATTCAATTACTACTCACAACAATTCTTTTAACAAAATAAAACCATAATTCAATAAAAACTTTCAAGTAATTGGTAAACAAGATACAAGAAAACTTGTTCTCGGCCTGAGGAACTCTACTCTGCACCAACTTTTTTGCAACAACTCTTCGAAATGATGCCTACATTCAATTGATGTGAGCGTATATACGGCAATCGGGCTCTTAATTGCGACATTGATACCACATGCTTCGACCATCACCTCAGAATTGAATTCATGAATGAATTCAAAAATTTCACTCCAACGGATCATAACATGTCTGTGTTTCCATCACTTTCCTGTTTCACCATTTTGCGAAGCCTAAAATTCGTGCTTCTTCCTCAAGAAAAATCACGCCAACCATTAGATCCAGTGAAACTTGCATAGTTTTTACTTTACTGACTATTCTTCATTTGACGATGGGCTCAGATCTCTTTCACCTTTTTGTGAAAGCTAAACATCGTGCACATTCACCTAGTGAAACCGCGTGGGCCGTCCGATCAAAAGGAACTTGGTCAATCTTTATTCTATCAAGTGACTGGCGGTTAACCCCAATAACCGTGCACCAAGCGCTTAATGCTAGCAGTCTTCGCTGCTTCACAAACGGTAATTACCTTGCATCTTCGGGATGTGAAACGACACCCACCGTAGGATCTTCCTTGAGATGCCTGCCCTTTAACTAACTTAACCAGTATGAAGTGGTCTCTCTGACTCAGCACCATCCACCCTAGCAACTGGCTGGCAAAATAAACCAATGAGTCACTTGCTTACTCATCAAACAACTTCCACGGGATCCACTTCAGATCCACCACGTGCATCTAACAACTTGTCTCTTCACCCGTGGTCTGATCCACCTATTCTACCACGACACAAACCAAGTGGCAGCCATTTCACTTTATCACTTCGCGAAGATTAAATCTCAGGCATCTTTGAGCTTCGAAATAACGTGCACTGTTTGATCAAAAGGAACTTGATCGGCCTTTAACTTTAGTCTTTCCTGCCTCGTGAACCCATTTTTCTTTTTGCCATTTCATAGAGTGTAAAACCTGTGCATCTTTGGCTTGCAAAATAGCGCACACCATCTGATCAAAAGGAACTTGATCGGTTTTTATGCTGAGTCTTTGCCTAGATGCCGAAGCTAATTTCCTTTTTGCCATTTTGCGAAGGTTAAATCTCGATCACCTTTATCTTGCAAAACTGCGCAGGTCGTCCGATCAAATGGAACTTGATTGATCTTTATTTTAGTGAAAACCTTCCATGCCGGAACCACTTCTGCCTTTCGCCACTTCGCGAATGGTAACTCACGGGCATCTTAAGGCTACGAAATCATGCGCGCCTCTAGACCGAAAGGAACCTGCTCACTGGTTAGGAAACCCGATTAAACATTAAAAACTTTCGGAAAAGCTTAGAAAAATAATAACCAAGAAATATTCCTTCATCACTTCTATGCCTAGGAAGAAATAAGAAGGGGGGAGACACTTCTCATGACAAATGGACCCTTCTTTTAAGTGAAAAAAGTAATGTAGAATTAGAAATAAAGGGTTTTTTTTCTCAGACATTGAAGTGATTAAAACTTAAACCCTAAACCCTCTTTGGACCTAAAGCGTCTAGAGGTAACAAGGCCATACCAGACTCAGAATTTTCATAGACTTAGCCAATTATGGGACAAGAATACCCATTTTTTAAACAATGATAACACATTCTCCCTTAGAATATTTAGTTTGATAGAAACATGTTTGGTTTTAGAATGTAGTACCGGATTCTTAGATATATCAATTGCTACAGTGTTATCACAATAGATAGTTATAGGTTCCTTGCATTTTACTTTTATGTCTTTCAACATTTGTTTAAGCCATAGTACCTATGTACAGTTAGTTGTTGCTGCAACATATTCTGATTCTATTGTTGATAAGGATGTACAACTTTGTTTCTTACTCAGCCAAGAAACTAGTCTGCTTCCAAGAAAAAATGCTCCACTGGTGGTGCTTTTTCTATCATCCACATCTCCTATCCAATTTGCATCTGTGTATGCACATAATTCAAAGTTTTCATCTCTAGGTTACCATAATCCAAGATTTGTTATGCCTTGAAAGTACCGGAAAATCCTTTTTACTACTAAATCATGATTTTCTCTAGGATTACTCTGAAATCTTGAAACAATACATACTGCATTCATGGTATCAGGTCTTGTTTGTGTCAAATACAGTAAACCTCCTATCATAGGTTTGTATCTAGTCAGATTAACAAGTGTAGATTCATCCCTTTGTGATAATTTGTCATTTGTAGTCATAGGTGTGCTTACTGGTTTAGAGTTGTCCATCCCAAATTTATTTAATAACTCCTTCAAGTACTTGGATTGACTCAAGAATATACCTTAATCAGTATGTGAAATCTGCAATCCTAAAAAGAATTTTATTTCTCCAATCATAGACATTTCAAATTCTTGCTACATTTCAATAGAAAATTCTTTACATATTCCATCTTCTCCTCCAAAGATTATATCATCAACAAAAACTTCTATAACCAAGATGTCATCATTAGTCACTTTATAATATAAGTTGCTATCAACATTAACTTTAGAAAAACCAATCTTCAAAAGATACTTATCCAATCTTGCATACTAAGCTCTTGGAGCTTTCTTCAACCCTTACAAAGCTTTCCTTAACCTGCAAACCATATCTTTGTTATCTGTCAAAGAAAATCCATCAGGTTGTTCAATGTAAAATTCTTCTTCAAGATCTCCATTCAGAAATGCACATTTAATATCCATTTGATATACTTTGTAGTCCTTATGTGCTGCAAAAGCCAAAAATAATCTGACTGCCTCAATTATAGCTATCGGTGCAAAGGTCTCATTATAATCAATTCCCTCTTTTTGAGAATATCCCTTACACACTAGTCTTTCTTTATTTCTAATAACCTTACCATCTTCATTAAGTTTGTTTCTGAATACCCATTTGGTTCCCATTACATTTTTATGCTTAGGTTGGGGAACTAATGTCCAAGTGTTATTCTTCTCAATTTGCTCTAATTCTTCTTCCATAGCTTTAATCCAGTGTTTATCTTCACATGTCTCATTAGTTGATGATGGTTCAATTTGAGAAATAAGATATACGTCTTCATTTTCCAATATTCTTCTTGTCATCACTCCTTTATACTTGTTTCCAATTATCTAATCTTCAGAGTGATTCAGTCTTACATACCAAGGTGACTTTGTGTTCTATTGTTCCTCAGTTAGACTAGAATTTTCAGATGATACCGGTGTAACTGGAACTTCATTCTATATCGGTGGGTTGAGTGTAGGTTCATTTGTCATAATTTTTATTGCCGGTTCAAAATCTATATACCTTGAAGTTCCTCTGAATTGTTCATTAATCTTCACATTTGTACTCTCAACAATTTTCTGCAATCTTTTGTTAAAACATCTATATGCCTTACTCTTACATGAATAACCAAGAAATATTCCTTCATCACTTCTACAATCAAATTTCCCAATATACTCATCTCTTCTAATATAGCATTTACTTCCAAATATTTTGAAATATTTAAGAGTAGGAGTAATACGAAACCATAGTTCATGAGGGGTCTTATCGGTTTCACCTTTGATGTGAACTTTGTTGAATGTATAGACCGTTGTACTTACTACCTCTCTCCAATACACATGTGGTAGATTTGCTTCTGATAACATACTTCTTGCTGCATTCAAGATAGTTTTTTTTTTCCTTTCAACAACTCCATTCTGCTATGGTGTCCAAGGTGTTGATAGTTGTCTTCTGATTCCATTCACTTCACAGAATGCATTAAATTCCTTAGATGTAAATTCTCCTCCTTGATCTGATCTCAGACATTAGATTTTCTTACCAGTTTCATTTTTTACCATTGCTTTGAATAGTTTGAACTTTCCAAGTGCTTCTGATTTTTCTTTGAGAAAAGTAACCCAACACATTCTAGAGTAGTCATCAATGATTAGCTTGAAATATCCATCACCTTGCAAACTTTTAGTTCTAGCCGGACCACATAAATCAGTATGGATTAAGTCAAGAGCATTATTTGATTTTCCTGGAATACTTTTAAAAGTGACTCTAACTCGTTTCCCAAATTGACATTCCTTACATACTATATTGTGAGGTTTGATAATTTTAGGTAAATCTCTAACTACCTTAGTAGTACTAATTTTTACCATGCAATCAAAGTTTACATGATAGAGTCTCTTATGCCATAGCCAACTTTCATCAATATGTGCAATCAAGCATGTCTTTTCACTGTTATTCAAATGAGAGATATTACCTCTAGTTTTATTTCCAGTTGCAATTTCCAAACCAGTTTTGTTCATGATTTTGCATTTTCCAATTTTGAATTGTAACTGAAATCCTTTTTCAACTAATTGACCAACACTTAAAAGATTATTCTTTAAACCTTCAACATAGTAAACATTGTTAGTATTATGCTTACCATCAAGAGATATTGTACCTTTACCTTTGATCAAACAAGCTTTATCATCTCCAAATCTCACTAAGCCTCGATTATATTCTTGAAAGTTCAAGAATTTACTTTTATCTCTAGTCATATGATCTGAGCATTCTGAATCAATGAGCCATTCATCCTTTACTTCAACTTTAGCTGCCAGGGCTTGCTCTACCTGTTGAATGGTAGGTGTTGGTTGGTCTTCTGTTATAGCAACAAAAACCCATCCATTGTCTATTGGATCCTCATCAAAATCATTAGTCACTCCTTCATCAGCAAGATAACAACATTTGTCTTTATTCTTCTTAAATATGTATCTCTGATATTTAGGGTTAGCCTTGTATGTTCTTCTAGCTTCTTCTCTTAGTCTAGCATATCTATCAGGGCATCTAGAAACCATATGACTAATCTTATTATAGTTAAAGCATTTAAAGGGTTCTTTACCTTCATACTTACTTCCAACTGGACCTTTAGGCATTTTTCTTGTAAATAGTGCTTCAAGTTCTTCAAGTTCTTCATTTTCTTTCCTACTTTCTTCAAGTTCTCTTGCATAAAAGGCTTTCCAATCAAATTTGTCAAATGATGGTGTAGATGATGTCATTGCCTTAAAAGCTAAATATGTCTTTATAGTAGCAACAAGACCAAATTCCTCAATTTTAAAAGTTCAGAGTTTTCCAATCAATGTATCCCTAGTTACTGATGTATTAGGCATTGTTCTTAACTCATTTATAGCAGTAACCTTTATTTAATATGCTAGTGGCAATCCTCTTAAAACTTTTGAAACAATTTCATCTTCACTTAAGGTTTCTCCACAACATTTAATACCCAAAACAATTTGATTAACTCTTTCCATAAAAGAAGAAATCCTTTCATCTTATTCCATTTTTCAGATTTTCATACTTGACCCGAAAGCTTTCAAGTTTTGCAAATTTGACTATGGAATCTCCTTCATTCAGTGTTTCCAAATGATCCCAAATAGCTTTAGTAGTGGATCTATCTGATAATCCCATGATTTTTTGATCTGTTAATGCGCTCAAAAGTGCTTCTCTTGCTTTGCAATCATTTTCTTCATCTTTTCCCAAGGTAGGTGGATTAGGCTAACCAGGAGTAGGAGCAGTATAGCCATTCTTTGTAACTTCCCAGATGTCCTTTCCAATACTATTCATATGTGTCTCCATTCTGATCTTCCATATGCCATAGTTGGTTCCATCAAGTTTACGACTGTCCTTCCTAAAATAGTTAGTAGACATTAGATCTCCTCATGTTGTTAAACTTCTACAAAAGAGGACTAGGCTCTAATACCAATCTTTAGGTCCTAGAGACAACTGAGAGGGGGGGTGAATTAGTTTTCAAATAAATTCAAACCAAAAACAGCTTAACCAACTTAATGTTGAATACCAGTAAACCAGTCATTTATAACGGTTGATATTTTTATCAGTTAATTGCAATACCGGTAAAGATTAATGCGTGAAACAAAAAGAAAAATTCATCCACAACACATAACACCAATATTTTTACGTGGAAATCCTATAAGGGGAAAAACCATGGTGGGAAACCTTACCCACAATCAGATGATACTACTGCAAGTAGTAAGTGTATACAAATGGGGTCTACACATGCAGAAAGGCCAAGCACCTAGAGCTCACTGCTTAAACACAAAATAGGAGTCACACTGACTACAATTGGATGGTTAAATCGAATAAGGATGTACTACTCAAACTAGCATCTTCATATG
Source organism: Cryptomeria japonica (assembly GCF_030272615.1). NCBI lineage: Eukaryota > Viridiplantae > Streptophyta > Pinopsida > Cupressales > Cupressaceae > Cryptomeria > Cryptomeria japonica. Next base: position 673,217,514 of record NC_081412.1, read on the forward strand.
TTGGATTCAGTACTGGTGTAATTCTAATATGCTTTCACAAAAAAATTGCTTCACCTTCAAATGATTTCTACGTGTATAGCTCTACTTATTCTCGTAGATACCTTCACACAATTCTTCTTCACATTACCCATCCGATCTTACAAATAAGATCTTACATTTATATCATAACCTAGGACCAATTTTAGTAGGTCAACTCTAAAAGATATTACAATAAAATCAATTTACAATTAAAACAATATCTGATGCAATACTAATTCAAAATGTCGGCTTGATGCATTTGGGTGAATTCACAAATCTAGTTCCCACTTTTGCCAACGAAGGAATTTGGCGAAAGTGGGAATTTCGGATTTGCTAGTGTTCGAGCGAAATACAAATGTTCGCTCAGACTACCCCTGGGAGTCCGAGCGAACCAAACTGTTTAGTTGGGTTCGCTCGAACATCGAGTGGGTTCGCTTGAACATCGAGCGTGCCAAAATCGAGCTCACTTGTTCGAGCGAATGGGGGTTCTCTCAAACCCATTTTGGTTCGAGCGAACCCAATCCGATCGAACTCGTGTTCGTTCGAACCCCAAAAATTAGAAGTTTCTCCCAAAAAATTTCAGAGTTCTGAAGAATTAATGACTTCGGAGCTCTGGTTCAATGCACGAATGAAATAATCTTGACAACCCAAAAATATTAGATGGTAGTACTCGAAGCAAGCTTTCCAACGAATATAATTTTGTTATATTTTGAATTTATTATGTTCTTGATTTTTTAATTTTATTAAAAATTGGTTTTTCACCGAACATGAACTTCTCTGTTCAATGCATTGGGAAAAATAAGAAACTAATTCAAAAAAATTCTGAAAAATATCTATGCCCTTGGTATTGATGTCTTCTTTCTAACAAAAAAAAAAAATTGAATTTCGATTTATATAGAACAAGTTATGTGTTCAAACGTAAACCTATGTTTGAATTATGACTAGTCGGACTTCAAAACTTTATAAAATGAAAAATATTGAACATATCGCTATAAAACCAAATGCAAGCCCTGGATATTGATGTTACAAACCAAAATTCGAAAGAATTGAGTTTTTATCATTTATAGAAAAAAAGTTATGCGTTTCGGGAGGTACATCACTCTTAAAAAATGTAGTTTGTTGTAAAAAACTACTTTTCGAGGGAGATGGAAAATTTTTAAAAAAATCTTTGAAAAAAATTTGAAAAAAATGTATATAGAATCTTCAAACAAAATGCTAGAAATCACTAATTTACATCATCTTCAAATTTTTAATAGTTTAAAAGTTATAGTTCTGGGAAGTTGAAGATTATTTTAAAAATGTACATCTCAGTGTCAAAAGTGGCAAAAAAGTGGGAACCATTATTGTGAGTTCACCCATTTACAACAATAATAAATCATATCCATAGCATGTCATGCTGATCTAGAAAACATAATCCTGCCAGTGTATAACCTGGACCTATTTTCCGGTAACAACAAATATGCTAATACGAATATGCCAATAAACAAATCTCTAAGACAAAGTGTCCAAACGAGGTCTTTGACATAACCAAGTGTTTTCCATGCCATTCCAAGTGTCGGTGATCATTATATCCTGCTAGTGTACTAGCAACAAACAACACCTAAGGGTTCACATGGTGCTGTTAGGGGTCATATGGTGTCCTAAGGGGTTAGAGCAAACCATATGACCCCTTAAGACACCATACGACCCCTAATGACACTATATGGTGTCCTAAGGGCTCATATTATGTCTTAAGCGGTCATAGGATACCATATGACCCCTTAGGACACCATAGGACACCTAACAAGACCATATGGTGTCCTAAGGGGTCATATGGTATGTTATGGCTTTCTAAGTAGTCATAGAACACCATATGACCCCTCAGGAGGTAATATGACCCTTAACAACACCTAAGGGGTCATATGGTGTTGTTAGGGGTCATCAGGTGTCCTAAGGGGTAAGAACACACAATATGACCCCTTAAGACATCATACAACCCAAACAACACCATATGGTGTCCTAGGAGCTCATATGTTGTCTTAAGGTGTCACAAGACACCATATGACCCCATAGGACACAATATGACACCTAAAGACGCCTAAGGGGTCACATAGTTTCCTAAGGGGACATAGGATACCATATGACCCTTCAAGACACCATACAACTCCTAATGAGACCTAAGGAGTCATATGGTGTCCTAAGGGGTCATATTGGTGTCCCAAGGGGTCATAGGACACCACATGACTTCTTAGGACACCATACGACCCCTAATGACAATACATTATGTCTAAAGGGGTCATATGTTGTCTTAAGAGGTCATATGGTGTCATTAGGATACAATATGACCCCTAACAACATCTAAGGGGTCATATGGTGTCCTAAGGGGTCATAGGACACCATATGACCCCTTAGGACACCATACGACCCCTAATGACACCATATGGTGTCTTAAGGGATCATATGGTATTCTAAGGGTTCATAAGATACCATATGACCCCCTAGGATACCATATGACACCTAACGAGACCATATAGTGTCCTGAGTAGTCACATGGTGTCTTATGTTGTAACGGGATTCCATATGACCCCTTAGGACACAATATGACCCCCAATAACACCTAAAGTGTTATATGGTGTCGTTAGGTGTCATATGGTGTCCTATCACCATATTAACCCTAATGACACCATATGACCCCTTAGGACACAATATGACCCCTAACAACACTTAAGGGGTCATATGGTGTCTTAGGTGTAATATGGTGTCCTATGGGGTCATAGGACACCATATGACCTCTTAGGACACCATACGACCCCTAACAACACCTAAGGGGTCATATGGTGTCCTAAGGGCTCATAGGACATTACATGACCTTTTAGGACACCATACAACCCCTATTGACAATATATGGTGTCCCAATGGGTCATAGAAGCTGGTGCATTTCTCAAGAACATGACCTAAAAGTTGGTACAACATGTCTTCCAAGATGGCAACAAGAGTGGTGACAAGAAGTGAGTCATGATTAATACCCACTGAAGGATTAAACAAGCTTACCTACTCGGTAAAACTCATCTTGCTACCATGTGATGCATAACCTCCAAGGAACAGATCAAAGAAGTTTTGCAAGGTACCATCACTAATGATAAGATAAGTTGTTAAGGATACATAGAGGTGATGATGAACATCATAACACTTGATGTAACCACTCTTGTAGACAAAATTTAGTGCACCACCTTTTAAAATTGACTGAAAGAATGTATACTATCATGAGAATCCTCTAACATAATGGTTTTACCCCATGATGGTGAGCTACCATTTGATAATCCAGACCGAAATTGTTTAGGGAGTTAATAGGGGAATATTATCTAGGAACTTTGATATTTTGCATGGAAACGACATACTAATTTTGGCAAATATATAGAAGACCATCACTCTATTAGAGAAAATCATAGAGGAGGATGAGAACCACAAACAACGTCTACAAGAGGATCTCGTTGTAGGAAGAAATCCTGGTAATTAATACTTCAAAATGGTCGATTTCAAGACCATTACTTTAAAGCACCATTTCTTGGAAATGTAAAGGACCTTTAGCTATATATAAGTAGAAGTTATATTAGAAAAAGGTGGAAGGAGAATACTGAAAAGGCATTGTTATAATTTAAATAGTTAACCATATTTTTTGAGAAACTTTGAGCTATATTTTGGATATCTTTGAATGAATTAATATATCAGAACTTTGTGTTTGTTATATTCTTTCATGTTGGAAGTAAGATTTGAATTGCTACAATTTCACTTGATATTCATATACTTGAAATGGTTAAATATGAAATGATGTGGAAGTTTTGAGGTTTGCATATTCATTGTTCAATTTATTTACACAATGTTTCCATATTTTTCTATGCAATTGATGCTAGAATTACTGGTGGACAGCTGAGAGGGAGGAGGGGTGAATCAGTTGTCAACAGATTATATTAATCAAGCCACTTTATAACCTTTAACCATATCACATAAACAATGAATATCAGAATAATAGAAACAGATACCGATAAACAATAAAACTTAAGTATGAAACAAAGAATCAACACAATGCAACCATACCACATAACACCATGATTTGTATGTGGAAAACCCGATAAAGGGAAAAACCATAGTGGGAAGCCTACCTAGAATTAGATAATACTTCTGTAGAAAGTACGTAATACAATAAGGGGCCTACACATGAAGGCACACTACGTAGAGTGTACTGTTCATTACAAAGGAGTCACACTGACTACAGAGAGGTTATAACCACCTCAATATAACTGGACAACAATCCAGAAGAATGAACTACCGAAGATAGAATCTACATGCTTGATTATAGTCCTGGTTAAGCTCAATAATGAAGGCCTTTGACCTCTTACATAAAGCCAATCTGATCTTCAATGACCGACCAAATCCTCTTTCTGAATGATATTTCATTATTTGTACATTTCATTCCCTGACCATGACCTTTTACAATAACTATGATAATCTATAATGACATCTTACATCAATATATACAAACCCTGAGGCCTAAACCAGTTAGGTCAGCCACCTAAAAGATATTATAATAAGATCATTACATACATCCACATTACAATGATATGCCATGTCATATTTAGACCAAAATGACATTAACCAATCCATAAATCATCCCAGTAACGTGTAGGGAACACGTTACATGATATCGGTCCATAACCTAGATAGATACCAAACCTAATTTGGGTCCACCATGCCAAAGCGATGTCTCTAATTAGTCGAGGCATGAACAAAGATCACCTTTTGCATCATGAATTCTATCTAGAAGCCGCACCAACACCACTTAATCATCCTGTCAAAGATTCTCAGTAAAAGCTCTATCGGTAAAGCCCTAAACCCTTATCGATATAGGCTTACTAGAATGTATGGAAGCATTCAATCATCAAGTAAATACCAAATGACAAAAACATACTCCAGAAACATGTAACACGTCAAACAAAACATATTCCATTTATCCAAACATGCTGGTAGTATCCAACTGATAGTCCCTTCTGCCGGTAACACTAGTTCTTCTACCGGTAACCAAAATCTGTCTGTCGATAACCAATAATAATAGCTAGTGTTGACATCAATGAAAAAACATCAATGAAACACATAATCAATTCCTTCATATTACCAACAATCTCCCCCTTTGGCATTGATGGAAACTCTAGAGGTGAAAAAGAAAACATCTAAGTGCCAAGAAATGCCAAAAATTTCTCATAGAAGATATAAGAATGAAAAATTAAAAATCCCCAGCAACTCCCCCTCAGGAGTGTAGTCCAATCTGAAACTGATCTGAACCTTTCTCCCATATGACATATCATGACATTATTTTTCATATCATATATCTCCCCCCCTTTGACATCAATGCCAAAGATATGACATAGATATCAAATTCTCGTGAATCTCAAAGTTGACTACTCCCCCTGAGTAGTAGCACCACTACATCAATCTGGAGCAAAGATAAAGATGATGATGCATACTAAACTGATGCTATGCTCCATCAATTAATTTTTTTTCGGAGGGGTAGATACCCTTATCCTTTCTCTTAAATACTCAAATGATTCTTTAGATAGTGGTTTAGTGAATATATCTACAATTTAATCTTTAGTGTTCACATAAACCGATTTGACTTCCTTTTCTTCCACCTTTTCCTCGAGAAAGTTATATTTTATTCATATGTGCTTAGTCTCAGAGTGAAATACCAGATTCTTAGACATGTCAATAGCAGGAGAGTTATCACAATAGATAACTACTGATTCACTATAATTTACCTTGATATCCTTCAACATTTGCTTCATTGACAAAACTTGAGTGCAATTAGTTGTTGCTGCAACATATTCAGCTTCTGTAGTAGATAAAGAAATGCATGATTTTTTTTTGCTGATCCATGAAACCAATTTCTTTCCAAGAAAGAAAGCTCCACCAGAAGTGCTCTTGGGGTCATCAGTATCTCCTGCCATATCTGCATTTGTATATGCACAAAAAGTGATGTTATCATCTCTAGAGTACCATAAGACATATTCTATTGTTCCTTGCAATACCATAATATCCTCTTTACTGCACATTCATGATTTTCTTTATGATTACTTTGATATCTTGAAACAATACTTACTACAGGCATAATATTTAGTCTAGTCTGAGTTATATATAACAAGCCACCAATCATAGACTTATACCTTGTTGAATTTACTAGTGCAAATGTGTCTTTCATACATAATTTCTCACTTCTCACCATAGGAGTACTTACCAGTTTGGAATTTTCCATACCAAACTTCTTCAACAATTCCCTTAGATACTTAGTTTGACAAATAAAAATACCTTTGTCAATTTGAGTAATCTGCAAACCTATCTCACCAATCATAGATATTTCAAATTCATCCTTTATATTATTAGAAAATTTCATGCACAATTTATCTTCACCTCCAAAATTGATATCATCAACAAATACTTCAATAATATGAATATCATCATCAGTGATCTTGTAATATAAATTACTATCATCATTGCCCTTAGTAAAACCAAGCTTCAAAATATATTTATCCAACCTTGCATACCAAGCTTTAGGAGCTTGTTTCAATCCATATAATGCTTTCCTTAACCTGCAAACCATATCTTTGTCATCTGTCAGTGAAAATCCATCAGGTTGATAAATGTATACTTCTTCCTCAAGTTGACTATTCAAAAATTCACATTTAACATCCATTTGATATACCTTATAGTTCTTGTATGCTGCATAGGTAATAAATATTCTAACAAATTCAATTCTAGATACTGGTGCAAATGTCTCACCATAATCAATTCCTTCCATTTGAGAATATCCTTTACAAACTATTCTAGCCTTGTTTCTTACAAACTAACTATTCTCATTTAGTTTATTTCTAAAATCCCATTTAGTTCCAATAACATTCTTATTTTTAGGTTGGGGAACTAAAGTCGAAGTCTTATTCTTCTCTATATGATCTAATTCATCTTGCATAGCTTTTAACCAATATTCATCTTTACAAGCTTCAATAATAGACGTCGGTTCAATTTGAGAAATAAGACATACCTCTTCATTTGCCAGTCTTATTCTTGTCATAACTCCCTTGTTCTTGTCTCCAATGATTTGATATTCAAAACTTTAGGTTATGTGTTCCCATCATTAGTCACAGTTGAATTTTCTGATTGTGTCGGTGTAACTATCTCATTGTCTTGTACTGATTGAGGTATTATTGGATTAGTTATGATCATTTCCACTATCGGTTCTCTATCATATGATATAGATTGATATTTGTATTGCTCATCCACTTTCACATTTGTGCTTTCCATAATTTTCTACAATCTTTTGTTATAACATCTATATGCTTTTCTCTTAATTGAATATCCAAGAAATGTCCCTTCATCACATCTAGGATAAAACTTCACAATTGAATAATCCCTTTTGATATAACATTTACTTCAAAAAATTTTGAAATATTTAAGAGTAGGTGTATGTCCAAACCATAATTCATAAGTAGTCTTATCGATTTCACCTTTGATGTGAACTCTGTTGAATGTGTAGACTGTTGTACTCACTGCTTCTATCTAGTAGATGTGAGGCAATTTGTCTTCCATCATCATGATTCTTGATGCATCCAAAATGGTTTTATTCTTCCTTTCCACTACTCCATTCTCCTGAGGAGTTAGGGGTGTAGATAACTATCTTCTAATTCCATATATCTCACAATAACTGTTAAATTCATGAGAAGTGAACTCACTGCCTTGATCTGATCTCGTACATTTGATTTTCAATCAAGTTTCTATTTCCACCATTTCTTTAAAGATCTTGAATTTCTCAAAAGCTTCAGACTTCTCCCTTAGAAAAGTCACCCACATCATTCTAGAATAATCATCAATTATTAGCATGAAGTACCTATCACCTTGAAAGCTTCCAGTCCTAGCTAGACCACATAAGTTAGTATGAATCAAATCAAGAACATCATTAGATTTATCATGTATGCTCTTCAAAGAAGTTCTAACTTTCTTTCCCAATTGACATTCCTTACATACCAGATTATGAGGCTTTATAATCTTAGGTATATCTCTAACTGCCTTTGTTGAATTGATCTTAACAATACAATCAAAATTAACATGACACAACCTCTTATGCCATAACCAACTCTCATCAATATGAGGAATCAAGCATGTCTTATCACTAGTGTTCAAGTGAAAGATATTACCTCTACTCTAAGTACCGGTTGCAATCTCCAAGATAGTTCTGTTAATGATTCTGCATTTTCTATCTTTGAACTAAAGTTTGAATCCCTTGTCCACCAATTGACAAACACTTAAAATATTATGCTTTAAACCTTCTACATAATAGACATTATCAATGTTATGCTTACCATCCAGAGAAATAATACCTCTACCTTTGATTATACATGCTTTGTCATCTTCAAATCTAACTTGACCGCCATTGTATTCTTGAAAGGACAAAATTTTTCTTTTATTTCTAGTCATATGATTTGAGCATCCACTATCAATTACCCATTCATCATTGTCTTTAACTTTTGTTGCCAGGGCCTTTTCTTCATTCTTGATAACCAGTTCTGGTTCATCTTCCTTTATAGCATAAAACACCCAATCCTTTCCATTGTTGGATCCACTAGTAGAGTCTCTTGACGGTTCTTCATCTAAGTCATCACTTACTCCTTCCTCATCCGCTATGTAGCATAGTTTGTTTTTCTTGAATCTAAATTTCCTTTGATTAGGCTTCAATTATTTCTTAACTCTTTCTTCAAATATAGCATTCCTTTCAGGACATCTAGATGCAAAATGACCAATCTTATTACATGCAAAACATTTAAAAGGTGCTTTTCCTTCATCCTTACTTCCTGTCGGTCCTTTAGGTACTCTTCTAGAAAATAAGGATTAAATTTTCTCAAATTCTCCATCCTCTTTCCTCATATCCTCCAATTATTTTGCATATAGAGCTCTCCAATTACTTTTGCTAGTAGATGATGATGCATGAAAATCAGGTTCAGATTTTGCAGCTCCAAAAGGTCCAAATTCTTCAAGCTCAAAAGCAGATAATTTCCCAATCAGAATGTCTTTGTTAACAAAAGTGTTTTCCATTGTTCTCAATTCATTAATTGCAGTAGCCTTCATCTTATAAGCCAGTGGTAGGGCTCTCAAAACTTTAGAAACTATTTCATCTTCACTCAGAGATCCTCCATAACATTGAATTCCCTTGACAATATCATTTACTCTTTCCATAAATGTAGCAATTCTTTCATTATATTTCATCTTCAAGTTCTCATATCTTACCCGATAACCATCAAGTTTAGAAATTTTGACAGTAGAGTCACCTTCATTAATAGTTTGCAATTTATCCCACATAACCTTTGCAGATGATTTATCAGTCAAGCTCATGATTTGCTGATCAGTGAGTGCACACAAGAGGGCTTGTCTAGCTTTGTAATCATTTTCAATATTTTTGTCCAAGTTTGCTGGAGCAGGATTGCCAGATGCCAAATCCTACGATGTATATCCTTTCTCAGTGATCTCCCAAATATCCTTGCCAAGACATCTAAGATGAGTCTCCATTTGGATTTTCCATGTCCCATAGTTTGTTCCATCAAGCTTACGGATTTCTCTTCTGAAAATAGTTGTCAGTGGATTTGAATTATTAGTTTCCATAGGATCTACCTCAAGTGGTTAAGCTTCTACAAAAGAGGACCAAAGCTTTGATACCAATTTTAAGAATAACCAGTGGAGAACTAAGAGGGGGACTGAATCAATTGTCAATAGATTATATTAATCAAACCACTTTATAACCTTTAACCAGAACACATAAATAATGAATACCAGAATAGTAGAAACAGATACTGGTAAGAAATAAAACTTAAGTATGAAATAAAGAATCATCATAATGCAACTACACCACATAACACCATGATTTGTATGTGGAAAATGCATTTAAGGGAAAAACTACGTTGGGAAGCCTACTGATAGGGAGCTTGATAGGTAAGCACTCAAAAGGCTAATTTGCTCAAAAGGTTCAATTTTTTACCCAAAGACTTGTTTGAGTCTATTGTATGTGTTTATGAAGTCCTTCTTGTGGTTGTAGTACTAGGCAACTCATGTATCACTTTTCTAACAAACTCCCCTTTGGTGAAGGATCACTCCCATGCTCAAAATCTACTCAAATTTCTCACTCCACCCATCTACACACACTCAATCCCTATTATTTGGCATTCAACCCTCTATTTTAGAGTTATTTAGGGGTCTTTTGCATGGAAAAGTAAGGGCAGCAAGGTTTTATTCCAATTTTGATGCTCAAAGCTTAGTTTAAGGCCCATAGCCTTGGCTTACTCAACTAGGCAACCAAAGGATCCAAAACCTCCAAAGGGGATACACGCTGTCCAAGGATCCATTTGAAATTTGTTTCATTGTCTTATGATGATCACATAAGGTTTAAAAAGTTCCCAAATCCTCCTTACAAATGGGTTTGAACATTCTTTCAAAAACTGTCATTTTTGTGTGTTATGCAACAAAGGGCTACTAGCCCGTGGAGGCCTAATTGGCTCTTTTTTGATCACCTAGCCCAATGATGGGATTTCCCAGCATAAAAAATATTTTGGATGATTTCTAGGAGGTCTATGCTTGAATATTTTTCAAGTCTTGAGTTCCATGAGGAAGGTTTAATGACTGTCCACTTTTTATGGCACAAAAGAAGGGTTTAGTGGGGGTTTTGAGTTTGCAAAGTTTAATTTGTCAGATCCTTCATGAACCAAGGCCTAAAAATGATTGAGGAATTCTACCACACCTTGGATAACACTATCCAAGCCATTTCAACTTTTCTTTTTTCCAAACATTTGGCATACTAACTGAAAAATAAAAAAATTGTCCCTGTGATAGTCAAATCACTGCCCTTTACCAGCCATATTGCTGCTCCTTCTTTAGGCCTGCATCACAAGGTGTTTGATATGAAATTATACCTCAAGGAGGTCTGAAAAACACTAATAAACTTCCCTATTACATTTCATTCTTCAATACAAGGCTTGGATTATTCCTTTAAAGCATTCCATGAGCATTTGACAAGTATAATTCATAAAATCAGTGAACTCACTGTTTTGTTTACAAAATCAGAATGATTGAATGGAAAAATCTTATTATAAAACTTCAAGATGATTCCAAACAACCTTGGTCACATGTTCAGACCTCTGCCTCATTCATTTGTTCACTCCAAATTGCTTTTGGGTGCAAATCTTGAGTTTTTGTTCATGTTACTAGCCAAGCAATCAACACTTGCCTAGTATTCACTCAAGTTCTTCTTCCAACCACACTCTTGGCACAAAATAGAGAATATGTATAGTATATACATGAATTACAACTTGAATGAATCCATATTGTGGGATCCCAAGCACGGATTAGTCAAGTGGAGTCATTTTGGAGCTTGTAACCCTTGACAAGGAAGCAAGCACCCAGTTTTAGAAATAATTTTGTAAAATCAAACTTTTTGAAGAAACCAATGCCACAATCAACTAAAAAGAATTACACAAGTATCATGAACACTTTCCCAAAGGTACAGTATGGATTAAGAAGGTACAGTATGGACCATTTCGCTAAAAGATACAAAAAACCAGTCATAAAGCCATTATTTTCTGATTTTATTGAAGAAACTTTGGTTTTAAAAGTCACAAATCCTTTTCAAAGAAAAGAGAGGTTTTTTTATAGTCTTCCAACTTAATTATCAAGATCATTATGGACTGTAAGCTTCCATAACCACGTTTTGCAAGAAAAACACAAAACTTGACAATTTTGACAACTTTTTGAGCCAAATGACAATATTTCTTGCTCAAAAAGACATTTTTGACAATCTAACCCTGTCAACTTGTCTAATCAAATTAGAAATTCTAAAAACACCCAACAAACATTTTCCAATGCTTTGGAAAGCACTAGAAGACCTTTTTGGCAATTTTGCACATTTTTGCCAAAAATCGTCAACTTAAGGCTTGAAATGCATGATTTGATCTCTTAAGCCCAAAATGAGATCAAAACCACTACACATGACTCATAAAATCCTAAAAAACCATAAAAAACCTATCATAAGACATTACAAACATGAAAGCATTAAAAACTCTAAAATGGGAATTTTACCCAACTAGATGCTCCTACACCATACTCCCCTAAAAACAAAGAACTCATGTGACTCCTTGAGGCAGCAAAGAAGAAGGAATGCCAACTCTCTAAAAGTTAGCTTTAGGTATCCATGTGGCCTCTGAGATAGGTTGATCCTTCCATTTGATGAGATGCTCCATGTAGGTGTGATTCCTTGTCTTTTTGAGAATTCTGGAGTCTAGAACTTGTTCTGCTTGGGGAAAAGAAAGAGAAGGGAGAGATAGATCAGAAATGGATTTGGAAACATCTGAAACTCTTTGAATCTCCTCAGGTGGCTTCCCTTTGAAAGCAATGAGATCTACAACATTAAAAATGGGGGACAAAGAAACATTAGTAGGCAAATCAACTTTGTAAACATTAGACCCATACTTAGCCAAGATCTTGCAAGGGCCTATCCTCCTCATCTGATATTTGCTTGGAACTCCCTTTTGTAGCCTTACCTTGTTCAAATGAACCATCACATAATCACCTATGGAGAACTGAACATCTCTCTTTGTAGCATCCACTCTTGCCTTGACTTTTTGAGAGGTATCTTGGAGAGCTTGTCTCACTTGCTCATGAACCTCCTTCATGGAGTGAGCCATGTCATCTGATGTTCCACTCTTATGCTGTAAGTTAGTGATATCCCTCAACTCCATTATACCCCTTGGATGCATACCATAAACAACTTCAAATGGAATTTTACCTATAGACTGGTTAACACTGTCATTGTAGGCATATTCTGCTTGACGAATGAGCTGATCCCAACTCTGCCCATATTCCTTTATCAAGCATATAAGCATGTTTCCAAGAGACCTATTCACAAATTCTATTTGGCCATCAGTTTGTGGATGATAAACTGAACCAAAAGAGATATTAGTACCCAATCTCTTCCACAATGTTTTCCAGAAATGACCAAGAAACTTAACATCCCTATTTGAAACAATGCTAGTAGGAAATCCATGTATTCTAACAACTTCCTTGAAAAATAAATAAGAAATATGACTTGCATCATGTGTTATTTTACAAGGAATAAAATGAGCTATTTTTCTAAATCTATCAACCACTACAAAAATGCTATCAAATCCTGCTTGAGTTCTAGGTAATCCTACCACAAAATCCATACTAATGCAATCCCAAGGCCTATGTGGAATGGGAAGAGGCTGATATAAACCAACATTAGAGGAATTACCTTTGGCTTTCTGACATACCAAGCACTAGTCAACATACCTCCTGATGTCTCTCTGCATCTTAGGCCAATAATAGAACCTTTGAACCATCTCTAAGGTCTTATTAAGACTAAAATGTCCACTTAAGCACCCATTGTGCTTCTCTTGAATGAGGTTCTCTCTCATGGAACCCTATGGAACACACAACTATCCACCCCTAAATAACAAACCATCCTACAAAGTGAAATCAGCATATGCACCATGGAAATTATTCTCAAAATCTTTACAAACTTTATAAGCTTCAACAAAATCATCATCAGTAGGATACATGTCACTGAAACTATCAATACCAATGCTCTGAACTTGAATCTCTTGAATAGTTAACAACCTTCTACTTAAAGTATTTTCTACTTTATTCAACTGGCCCATCTTATGCTTAAGAGTAAAAGTGTAAGCTTGTAAGTATTCTACCCATTTAACATGCCTATGATTCAGTTTATCATGTGAGTTCAAGAAACTGAGTGCCTGATTATCTGTGTAAACAACAGATTCCTTAGGAAGAAGATAGTGTCTCCATTTCCTAAGTGCTTGTACTAATGCATAGAGTTCTAAATCATAGGAAGAGTACTTTTTCTTTGTATCATTTAAGTTTTCACTAAAGAATGCAACTGGTCTATTTTCTTGACTTAAAACAGCTCCTACATCAATATTACAAGCATCACATTCAATAGTAAAAAGCTTATCAAAACTAGGTAAAATGAGCACTGGTTGAGTAGCTATTTTATCTTTCAATAACTCAAACCCCTTATTGGCTACACTTGTCCACTGAAATTTTACCTTCACACCCCCTTTGATGGTGTCTAACATTGGAGCACAAATCTCACTGAGTCCCTTGGTGAACTTTCTATAAAACTGTGCCAAACCATGGAAGCTTCTGACATCACTGGCTGTCTTAGGAGTTGGCCAACTGGTTATCGCTGCAACTTTAGATTGATCCATTTTCAGATTGCCTCCCGATACAACAAAACCAAGATAGACCAATTCTTGCTTCAAGAAATCACATTTTTCAAGATTAATAGTTAGATGTTCATCAGATAACTTTCTCAAAACAATGGCTAAATGTTTTAGATGCTCTTCTTTAGTCTTACTGAAAATGAGTATATCATCTAAATACACAACAAAAATTTTTCCTATAAAATTATGTAAAACTTCATTCACGAGTCTCATGAATGTGTTGGGAGCATTTGAGAGTCCAAATGGCATGACAAGCCACTCATAGAGACCCTCATTCATTTTGAAAGCTGTCTTCCACTCATCCCCCTCTTTGATTCTTATCTGATGGTAACCACTCTTCAAATCAATCTTACTGAAATACTATGCACCCCCCAAACAATCCATCAATTCCTCTATCCTGGGTATGGGGAATCTATATCTGATGGTGATCTTGTTTATGGCCCTGGAATCTGTACAAAGTTTCCATGTTCCACCCTTCTTAGGTGCCAACACTGTAGGTACTGCACAAGGATTAATGCTCTTCCTAATCAACCCTTGGTATAAGAGTTCTTGTATTTGTCTTGCTACCTCTTTGTTTTGTCCAGGGGTCATCTTGTAGGCTGACTTATTGGGCAAAGAGGCTCCAAGAATGAAGTCAATATGATGGCTAATGGCTCTAGGAGGTGGTAAGGCTATAGGTGTACCATCACTAATTATTTGTTTGAAGTTATCAAGGATTTTCTACACTTCACATGGTATCTCAACTATCTTTTCTACCTTTTCTTCCTTGGGCTTCACTATGAGTGCAAATCCTACTCCTTCACCCTCTTCTAGTGTTTTTATGAACTCTTTCTCATTCACTAACAAGATGTTAGGTACTTTGTTGCTTCTCTCTCCTTCATCAGTGAGGGATTGAATCTGATAGGCTACTCCATCTTTCTGAAATGAATAAGAGTTTATTTCCCCATCATGCTATGCTTTTCAGTGAAACTGCCATGGTCTACCCAACAACAGGTGGCAAACATCCATAGGAAGGATGTCACATAAGATCCTATCTACATATCCCCCAGTGTAGAAATCTACCTAGGCTTGCTCATTTACCAGCAAATGTTGTCCCTTATTCAACCAGGTGACTTTGTATGGCTCCTTGTGTTGTATCCTAGGTAGTTTTAATTTGCTTACTGCTTCTTCTGATATGATGTTATCTATGGATCCTGAATCTATGATCACCTTACACACCTTTCCCATGATTTTACACTTGATCTTGAACAATGCTCTTCTCTATGAGGCCTCTTTACTATGTGGCTTCTTCATTAACACTCTCTTGATCATTAAACTCTCACCATCTTGTGAAGCTAGGTTGTTTAATGCTGAAGTTTTGGTATTACCTCCATGTTCTTGAACACAATTTACTCTTTTTTCACCACCATAGGATGAACTAGGCTTCTCTGGGCATTTGTAGGTAGGGTGGCCCAGCTTTTGGTAGTTATAGCACTTCATGGTTGAGAAGTAGGACCCTCTCCCTAGTCCATTAGATCTACCCCTACTTGGGTTGCTTGATCCCCTACCCCTATAGTTTGGTTTGCTCTGAGAGTCCCCACTTTGCTCTAGAAGTTTAGACTCTCCTTGGGATCATTGATCTATGTTTCTTCCCCCAAAACTACCTCTATGGCCTCTACCATCTCTTCCCCTACCTCTTCCCCTGTTGTTTTGTTCTTGCTTCCTCCTACCTTTCTCTTCCACCTTAAGTGCCAATTGATAGCACTTGCATACTATTTGTGGGCATAACAAGCCCATCTCTTCCTGGATGCTCCATCTGAACCCATTCAAGTACCTTGCCACTTTTATGCTCTCATCCTCTACTACTCTGGATTTCATGCACAGTTTCTAAAACTCTTCAGTGTAGCTACTGACATCTAGGTCTTTTTGTCTCAAGTTTTGTCTTTTCTTGTGAAGTTGTATCTCATAGTCTTCAGGAAGGTAGGTCTCTTTGATTTTGGCTACCATTTCTTTCCAGGTGGCTAGTGGTGGCTTACCTTCTTTCATCCTTTCCTCTTGGATGAACTTCCACCAAGTTAAGGCTACCCCTCTTAGCCTTGATTTTGCCACCTTAACCTTTTGTGCTTCAGACACTCCATCATATTCAAAATGGTTTTCTAACCCTTCAATCCACTCTATTAGAGCATCTGAATCCATCTTCCCACTGAAAAGAGCCACTCCTTCTAAGGTCTTACCACTCATATCTCTCAAGGCTTTCAAGAATGGTTCTTGCTCAATGACAGGGTTGGGCATGGGGACTTCATCCTCTATTGCCATCATTTTACCCCGATCTCCAATCTTATCATGGACTTCTTTAGTTTTGACTTCAACTTCAGCTAGTTGCATTGCTAGTTGATCTAATCTCTCTCTGAGTGACCTATTTTCCTCTTCTTTATCTTCAACCTTCTTGGCCAATTCTGCATTAGTCACCATGTTTGCCTAATGTTCCTTTCCTCCTGAATCTTTTGTTGGCTCTCATACCACTATGATAGGGAGCTTGATAGGTAAGTGCTCAAAAGGATAATTTTCTCAAAAGGTTCAATATGTTACCCGAAGACTTTTTTGAGGCTTTTTTATGTGTTTATGAAGTCCTTCTGGTGGTTGTAGTACTAGGAAACTCATTTATCACTTTTCTAACAAACTCCCCTTTGGTGAAGGCTCACTCCCATGCTCAAAATCTACTCAAATTTCTCACTCCACCCATATACACACTCTCAATCCATGTTCTTTGGCATTCAACCCTCTATTTTAGAGTTCTTTAGGGGTCTTTTGCATGGACAAGTAAGGGCAGCAAGGTTTTATTCCAGTTTTGATGCTCAAAGCTTAGTTTAAGGCCCATACCCTTGGCTTACTCAACTAGGCAACCAAAGGATCCAAAACCTCCAAAGGGGCTACACGCTGTCCAAGGATCCATTTGACATTTTTTTCATTGTCTTAGGATGATCAAATAAGGTTTAAAAAGTTCCCAAATCCTCCGTACAAATGGGTTTGAGCATTCTTTCAAAAATTATCATTTTTGTGTGTTATGCAACAAAAGGGCTACTAGCCCGTGGAGGCCTAATTGGCTCCTTTTTGCTCACCTAGCCCAACGATGGGATTTACCACCATAAAAATTGTTTTGGAAGATTTCTAGGAGGTCTATTCTTGAATATTTTCTAGATCTTGAGCTCCATGGGGAAGGTTTAATGACTGTCCACTTTTTATGGCACAAAAGAAGGGTTTAGTGGGGGTTTTGAGTTTGCAAAGTTTGATTTGTCAACTCCTTCATGAACCAAGGCCTAAAACTAACTAAGGAAGTCTGCTGCACCTTGTAGAACACTATCCAAGCCATTTCCACTTGTCATTTTGCCAAACATTTGGCATACTAACTAAAAAATCAGAAAATTGTCCCTGTGACAATCAAATCACTGCCCTTTACCAGCCATATTGATGCTCCTTCTTTAGGCCTGCGTCACAAGGTGTTTGATCTGAAATTATATCTCAAGGAGGTCTTAAAAACACTAATCAACTTCCCTATTACATTTCCTTCTTCAATACAAGGCTTAGATTATGCCTTTAAAGCATTCCATGAGCATTTGACAAGTATAATTCACAAAAACAGTGAACTCACTATTTTGTTTACAAAATCAGAATGATTGAATGGAACAAACTTATTATAACACTTCAAGATAATTCCAAACAACCTTGGTAACATGTCCATACCTCTGCCTCATTCATTTGTTCACTCCAAATTGCTTTTGGGTGCAAATCTTGAGTTTTTGTTCATCTTACTAGCCAAGCAATCAACACTTGCCTAGTATTCGCTCAAGTTCTTCTTCCAACCACACTCTTGGCACAAAATAGAGCATATTTATAGTATATGAATGAATTAAAACTTTAATGAATCCATATTGTGGGATCCCAAGCATGGATTAGTCAAGTGGAGTCATTTTGGAGCTTCAAACCCTTTATAGGGCAACAAGCACCCAGTTTTAGAAATAATTTTGTAAAATCAAACTTTTTGAAGAAATAAATGCCACAATCAACTAAAAAGAATTACACAAGTACCATGAACACTTTCCCATAGGTACAGTATGGATTAAGAAGGTACAGTACAGACGATTTCACTAAAAGATACAAAAAACCAGTCATAAAGCCATTATTTTCTGATTTTATTGAAGAAACTTTGGTTTTAACAATCACCAACCCTTTTCAAAGAAAATAGAGGTGTTTTTATAGTCCACAAAATTTTTAATCAAGATCATTATGGACTAGAAGCTTCCATAACCATGTTTTGCAAGAAAAACACAAAATTTGACAATTTTGACAACTTTTTGAGCCAAATGAAAATATTTCTTGCTCAAAAAGGCATTTTTGACAATCTAACCTTGTCAACTTGTCTAATAAACTTAGACATGCATAAAAACACCTAAAAAACATTTTCTAATTCTTTGGAAAGCATTAGAAGACCTTTTTGGCAATTTTGCACTTTTTTGCCAAAAATTGTCAACTCAAGGCCTGAAATGCAAGATTTGATCTCTTAAGCCCAAAATGAGATCAAAACCACTACACATGAATCATAAAAACCTAAAAAAACATAAAAAACCTATAACAAGACATTACAAGCATGAAAGCATTAAAAACTCAAAAATGATAATTTTACCCAACTAGGTGCTCTTGCACCACCTACCCACAATCAGATAATACTTCTGTAGAAAGTATGTAATACAATAAGGGGTCTGTACATGAGGGAAGACACACTTCCTAGAGTGTACTACTCATTACAAAGGAGTCACACTTACTACAAAGAGGTTATAACAACCTTAATATAATTGAACAACAATCTAGAAGAATGAACTCCCAAAGATAGCATCTACCATGCCAGATTACAATCCTGGTTAAGCTCGATACTAGAGGCCTTTGACCTCTTACATAAACCCAATATGATCTTCAATAATTGACCAAATCCTCTGTGTAAATGATATTACATTATTCGCACATTTCATTCCCTGACCATGACCTTTTACAATAACCATGATAATCTATAATGAGATACTACATCAATATATACAAACCCTAAGGCCTAAACCAATTGGGTCGGCCACCTAAAAGATATTATAATAATATCATTACATACATCCACATTACAATGATATGCCATGTCATCTTTAGACCAAAACAACATTAACCAATCTATAAATCATCCCAGTAACATGTAGGGAACATGTTACATGATACTGGTCTATAATCTGGATAGATAGTAGACCTAATTTGGGTCCTCCATGCCAAAGAGACATCTCTAATCAGTTGACGCATGAACAAAGATCACCTTTTGCATCCTGAATTCCATCTAGAAGCCGCACCAACACCACTTATGCATCCTATCAAAGATTCTCAGTAAAAGCTCTGTCGGTAAAGCCCTAAACCCTTACTAGTATAGGCTTAGTAGAATGTATGGAAGCATACAATCATCAAGTAAATACCGACCAAAACATACTCTAGAAACATGCAACACATCAAAACAAACATATTCCATTGATCCAAACATGTCGGTAGTATCCAAGTGATAGTCCCTTCTGTCAGTAACACTAGTTACTCTACTGGTAACCAATAATAACAGCTAGTGTTGACATCAATGAAAAAACATCAATGAAACACATAATCAATTCCTTCATATTGCCAACAATTTATTGTCCCGTGAGAAGACTATGTGTTGTTTGCATCCTGGTTCATTAGATCCGAATCTAGGTTTAACTCATTTTGCAATATGGGAGGGTACTATCTATTTTTCTTTCTTGCTTTCAAGTTAAAAGTATACTAGAAAAAATTAGAAATAGACCTTGTGAGGGAGTTGTACCTCTAAAATTCAAAGGAAGATTGTTGATTTAATCAACAGTCTCTCCAACTATTAGTTTCTCATTTGTCTTTCATGCTAGGAACATTAAGTTTTGTTATAATAATTTTAGGAAGACAAATATATTGACCAACACCAAGGAAATATTAATTCCTAGCATACACCCTAAAATAAGAAAATTAAAAAACTTATAGAAAAAATACATCCCAACTAAGGAAATAGGAAGATAAGATAACAATGCTAGACGTGAAAGTGTGTATAAATTATTGCAAGGTAAGTATATAGGCCACAATATTTAAGAGGGTAATTTTAAATGCACATTGTTGAGTTGCAAGTTATATAGTAGGGCCGATTGAAATAAATGATTCATCTCCATTTTTAAAAAAAATCATGATTTTTAAAATATTTAGTTCATACTTAATTGGAGGAATATAGGAAGGGATCAGAATGTATAGTTCTAGAAGTTTCTTGTGTCTCAGTGTTAATTTTGAATTGTGATTGTACCATACAAGATTCAAGAGTAGTGACAAAAAATGTGAAATCGTTTAACATATATTAATTAATAAATGTCAATATAGTAGCATGTTATGACATAGAGCAAACATTTGGGTCCAAAATGGGAGATAGATATTGGTGTGAGTTGTGATTAGTTATACATTTTAACAAAAAATCCCATATTTTTTTTTTGAAACCATTTTTTCTTTGTGAATTTATCCACATCAATAAAAAATTCTATAAAATTTTATTAATCCTAGTATATTTTAGCTAACTATTAATCAGTAGAGTAAATTTTTAATAACATAAAATTCATTAACATGTGCAAATGTCTAAAATTGCAGATCTATCAATATCTACATACTTGGTTTGCATAGGTCCCCCATATATATATATATATATATATATATATATATATATATATATATAATTCTTAAATGAGTGTTTGGGGTTATTAATTGTTTTGATAGATGGATGTATGGTTGTGGGATCTAGTTAGAAACCCTTCAAAAAAAATTATAAAGGGAAAATGTTATGTATATATAAACAAAAAACTTAACAAGGAAAATATAGTTACTATGCCAAAGTAGATAAGGTTCGACCTTACTAGATTCACCACTTACATGTAGGCCTTAAGGACCATCCAAAGGAATTGAAAACCTTTTTAACATTGAAATAGGGTGTTGTGATTACCACATGACCCTCTTCTTTCTTGTTGTTGTCCTTTAAATTTCTTCCACCTTCATATTTGTTAAATTGACTCCACTCACTATGCTTCCACATAAACTCAACTATACATATATTCTTTGTAGTCATTAATTTTAATGTTTCATATTACTTAGGTTTTACAAGCCATAGCAATAAAAGAGAGAAATAATATATGATTGTTCACAACACAATGTTGATAAGTCATGTTCGAGGGCCTAGTTGTCACTATGAAAGTATAAGGTTTTCCAAAAGTTCACCTAAATTGGTTTTAAAACATAACCCCTACAAATATAATTATATATAATTTCAAGTAACAAATCCTACAAAATTTCAATTTCAAAATAAATATCTAGACCCAAAATAAAGTGGTGATTTAATAGTATCAATGATATGACCCAAAACACAATTGTGATGTAGGAAATTGGGCAAAAGATTCATAACATATAATTAGTCCACCACAAAACTAAAATTCTATGAAAATATTCCTAACACATTCAATAAACGAAATGAAGATGAAATACTAAAACCAAGATGCAAACCAAAAGCATGTATTTCTTTCATTGCTCCTCCATTGTTCCTCTTTCTCCTTCAAATTTGATGTTGATCTCACCTACAAACGCAAGTGCAAGATGATAAGATGATAAAAATAATTTAGACAACATAAAGATACTCGAAATGTGGTTGTCAAAAATGAGTGATGAGAGCTTAATTTATAAAAAAATGGGATCAATTGGATGGCTAAGATTGAAAATATTTTGGTTTGATGGACGAACCCGATTGAGTGCACAACAGAGCTGCCATTCAGGGAGAGATGAAGATAGAATAAATTAAATGAGAAGATATTATGAGAATAAATAATTAAATCTTTAATTATCTTCCCATAAATACCAAATTAGCAAGTTGAAAATAAACAAGAATATTTTAATAATTAAAAATTATTAAATATCTTCATTTAAAAAGATAAATAGAATAATAAAAAATAAATAAAATATCCTCTTATGAGATAATTAATAAATAAGATTTATTAATTATCTCCTCACAAAATAGAATTTTTTTGAAGATGCATACCTCATTTTTGAATTTAAAATTAAGATTAATTTCCTAAAAGGATAACTTCTTAAAATCAAGAAAAGATATTAGTTTCCAAATTAAAAAATTAGGAATATTTAATAAGAATATTTAATAATTAAAAATTATTAAATATCTCCATATAAGAGGATAAAACGGAGGAATAAAAAATTAAAAAAATAGGAAATATCCTCAAATAAGAGGATAAATAGAGATAATTAATAAACAAGATTTATTAATTATCTCATTACAAAAAGAAGTTAAAGATGAATTAATAAATTAAATTTATTAATTATCTTTATTTTGGAGGAAGATAAATATGATAAAGTAATAAAAATGATTTATTAATTATTGCTAATATTTATGAGTTGGTTAATTAAATAAAATGAATTTATTTAATTAATAGACAAAGGAGACAAATAAAAACATTATTTAATTTATTTATTCAGGACTTAGAAGAAATGTTAGTAAAAGAGGTTTAATTAAAGACTATGAGCATGGTATGTTAAAAATACAAGACACAAGTGTTGACCATTCTTTAGTGTCTCTATTTTGCCCCTCTCTGAGACAATGCGATTTTGAGCGTTGTTTCGAAGAAAATTGAAAAATAATTATTCCCTAGCAATCTAAGGGATGGATATCGGATGCCCCCTTGAGAGATTGTTTATATATGAAAGAAATGAATGATCTCTTGAAAAAAGAGAAAAATGTTAGCCGAAAGACAAAATATGATGAAAGAGAATAATGTTAGTAAGAAGGGAAGAATGTTAATTGATTGTAGAAAAAGGGTTGATTTATATCAAATGAAGAAATTCTCAATTGATCAGATCAAATAGATAGCATGATAATGATTGATTTAATGAATTGATACAATGATTGATGGGATAGAAGAAATGTTAGATAGAAGAAATGCAAGCGAGAAGTAAAGAATGATTAGTATGATGAAATCTTTCTTTTAGGTGAGAACCTTTATTTGATATGGCAAAATGGATGCTGTGCACCATGGAAATGAAGGCCAGGGTGATAATGCAATCCCTTTGCGTAAGAAAGACACATTGTAGACAAGGAATGGTTCAAACATCCTAAGACATTATGCATGTCAAAGGTTGAGGTATGTGAGACAACCATAATATGTTGGCAAATGCACACTCCAATGAGACATTGTAGGTGATTGAAGGTTTTGTCATTGATGGCAACCTTACAATCCTATGACACCGGTAAGACAATTCATCGGCACCAGCAAAGATAGACTCTACACTGACACAGAGACCACTGGCAGCAAAAGGAAGCATACCGACACAGAAGCTGACAGGAATTTTGTTTGTAATATATTTTGTTTATTATTGTAAAATCATTGTAAGCTGACTTGGAAAGTTGTAAAATGACTCATATATATAAGAGATCATTGTAGAACATTTTGGAATAGAAAAAAGGAAAAATATAGGCGAAATAAGGTAGACCTATTATGCGAATTATAGGTTAAGGGTTTATGTACGAAGCAGAGCTATAAACCGGTACTGGATCTGGCATAGTAGATGCTATTTTGAAGCAGTACAAGACATTGGATTTATATAATCCATTTTGTAAGTCAATGAGACTTCCCATTTTGTAATTGAGTAGTGAGCTCTAGGCACTTGGCCTTCCTGCATGTGCAAGCCCCTCTTGTAGTAGTAATATTCTCTTATTGGCCAGTAAGTGAATATTGTGGGTCACAAATCCCAATGAGGTTTTTCCCACATCGGGTTTCCTCATTAAACTACTGTGTTATGGTGTGTTTTTCATGTGGTTGCTG
Source organism: Cryptomeria japonica (assembly GCF_030272615.1). NCBI lineage: Eukaryota > Viridiplantae > Streptophyta > Pinopsida > Cupressales > Cupressaceae > Cryptomeria > Cryptomeria japonica. Next base: position 673,241,767 of record NC_081412.1, read on the forward strand.
TTAACTTTGTTTATTACATTATTTCTTGTTTACCAGTATTTAGTATTAATATGTTCTACATGTTTTAAGTTAAGAAAATAAAATCATTGGTTAGATACTGATTCAACCCCCCCCCCCCCCCCCCTCCTCTCAGTATCCGTGGGAATCCTAACAATTGGTATCAGAGCCTGGTCCTCTATTTTCAGAAGCCTAACAGCTTGAGGAAGATCTTGACAATGGTAGAGATGGAAAAATTGATGAAGCAATTAGAAGCAACTCTCTCAGACTATGATGCATAAAAAATGAAAAATATCAAACTTGAAGATGATCTAAAAGCTGCACAAGATAATATTCAAGCACTTCAAGAAAATGTTACCATTTCAAGAAACAAGAGAAGAGAACTTTGTGAAAAGATGCAAAAGGAGAATGATGAAAAGGAAACTCTTAGTGACCTAATGAATAAGCTAAAACAAGAAAACATGACAACAAAGAATGAGATGCAAGATATGACTATGAGATTTTGTAAAGAAATTGAAGATAGAAAGAAGAATGAAGAAGACTTGACTAGAAGACTAAATGAAGCTGCACATGAAAACACAAGACTTAGTTAAGAAAATGATATGTTGAAGATAGATTTGATGCATGCACAAAATGACTCAAATGAACTCTTGAGACAAAAAGGTATCTTGGAAGAAGAACTGGCTGCTGCAAATCAACATAAAGAAAAATTCAAGAAAAGCTCAGAAGAACTTGGTGACTTGTTGAAGAATCAAAAACCTAATGGTGACACAAATGGTCTTGGCTTTGAAGCTGGTGAAAGCTCTAGTACTGCAAACACATAGGATCATGGAAAATCGGTAATACAACCTACTGCTTATAAATTTAATGGCAAATGCTTTAACTGTAACAAGTATGGTAATAGAGCAAATCAATGTAGATCTAGAAATTATCAGAATACCAATACACCCACCAGTCAATGTTCAAAATGCAACAAAGTTGGTCATAATTTTGAAAATTACAGAATGAATGTAAGATGTTATGTTTGTCGAAGATTTGGACACTTATCTAATCAATACAGAACACAAACCGACATAGGATATGGAAAAGCTATTCAAAAAATAATGTGACTTGTTATGCCTGTAACAAGATTAGACATATTGCAAAATTTTGTAGAAGCAAGTCCTCACCGGTAAATAACAAAGGTCCTAGTTTGAAAGGTAAAGAAAAAGTTGAAGAAGTAATGTAGGAATTCTCGAAACAATGGATCAGGAAATCAGAACTAAATGTTGACAGGAATACTCCTCCACTGGCAAAACAGAGTAACACTCCACCGGCAAAAGAGAGTAACACTCCACTGGTAGGAGACTCTTCATCTAACTGAAAAAAATTTCCTTGAGGGTTTAGTAATCAAATCTGAAACATGCTATTATTCCCTCAGTTGATGGTGAGAAGTTAAAATTACTTCTATACCGGCAGATAAGTTAAGTCATTACTTAACCGGCAAACATTAAATGTGGTAGTTGGAAAAAATAACATTATAAATCAGTGTTTTTGGCTCCAATTTCATTTCACTGAGCATTCAAACAATCAAAGAGCATGAAAATTCCCGAGCAAAGTCATTTCAAGCAAAGAAGCAAGCAATTCAGCAAACAATCTTTCCTAAGGCAAATAAAGGTATTTAAATCCATGGCTTCTTCATCTATTCCTGAATTCATAGCAAAACCTATTGTAGTCAAAGTGATTAAATGTCCTAGACCCGTATTTCAGTTAGTTCCTAAAATTGCTAAGAAGGATGATAATGTTGGTGCATTTTCTCAAATCCCCAAAGGAGTAGTTTTTGTAGAAGACCCTAGAATGTACATTCATTGTCACATAGAAGAATTAGGTGATGAGGAAATCAAGAGCATGTATAAAACTATAATTTGTGACAATTCTGGTAATGTGAAACCTGAACACAAAATAGTTGAAACCCTAGGATTCACTGAAATTCTCAATATTCCAGATTTCCCTAAGGATGTTATAAGGATAGTTTTAAGCAGGGTTCATGGTGAATTCTTTTGGTTAGACTCAGTTCACAAAATCACAAAAGAGGTAGTAAAGGTTGTGACAGGGTTACCCTTCACCGGTAACAGGCCTGATAAAACAAAGAAGGTCTCAAATGACCTAGTGACTAACCTAACAGGTGCAACATTTGACAAGAGATCTTTAAGAGTGAATGATGTAACCAACATCAATGTCAGATTCATTAGCATGATTTTAGGGTATAAGACCACACATGCAAATAGGTTAAACCTAGTCTCTAGCCTATGCATATAGAGTGCCTATGATATGATCAAGGATAATGCAAAAATAGATGTGTGTGAATGGTTGAAAGATGAGCTTATTGATAATCTTGGAAAAATTAAGAAAGACAAAAAGGGGACATTTAGATTTGGAAACCTACTTGTCTATTTAATGCTACACATAACAAAACAGGTGCCTGATATCTGTAATAAGAATCTTGGTTTTGATATACCGGTAGGCAAAAAATTATCTGATTTACTAAATAACATGGGTGAAAACAAAGAAAAGATTATTAATGAGTACTTTCAGGCATTAAAGGCCCAGATGAATACTAGAGTCAGACTTTCACAAACAATTGTAAATAAGTATAAGGATGAAATATGCTTTGTTATTCAGAAGGATGAGATTTGGATGGAGGCAGTTGTCCCAATAACCATTTGGGTTACTGAAATGGGTTATGAAACTGATGACAACATAATTGAAACATATGCAAAAGCCCTTCTAGAAGCACCCAAGGAACCTAAAGAAGAGGCATTTGGCAGTGCTGAGACTATTGAGAATCAAATTCAATCTAAGAAAAGGGTAAAGAAGGTAGAAGCAATAGTAAGAAGAGGATCTACGCAAGTAAAGGCTATCAAAGAAGATGTACTTAAACAAACTGGTGTCACTGAAGATGAGTTAGAAACACTACATCCAGAAACTCACCTTTCACCGGTAGCAACTTCTTCAAAAAGTGACATGCCAGTTGCATTTAAAAGAGTTGTGAGTAAAAGAGAACCTTCACTGGTATCCACACCTTTTCCTAGAAGAACCAGACATAAACAATAGGCAATAAGGCCCCCATCTAAGAAGATAACTCCTAAGAAGAAGAAGTTAACACCCAAAAAGAAGACTCAACAAAATATTGCTTCAATTGACAAACTACTAGATGAAATAACAGAGGATGGATAGCTGAAAAACATCAATAAATTATATGATTCATTATTAGTTGATGACAAGGAGAAAGTTGAAAATAGTGTAATTCTACACTTGGACATTTACAAAAAATTTCTAATGCAAGTTGTAGATGAATTACCGATAGAACTATTTAAAAGACTTGAAGCTAGAAGGAAAGTTGTTGTAGAGCTTGATAAGAAAATGAAAAATGAAAAACTACTTGTTGTTATCCAGTCAACTCACCAAAAGAGATAGATGATCTAATCTCTGAGACTAATCGGTCAGTATTTTCATCTGCACACTAGCATGTAGCACTTATGGTTGGTAGAGTAAATGAGGTTGTAGAGGAAACTACAAATGCATGGGACATATTCCTTGTAGAGAAGGAAAAGCAGAAAGAATATAGAAAACCCAAAGACATCAAAGTATATCAGAAGGATAAGGATAAGGGAAAAGGAAAGGTTAGTGGACCACCTAGCATCAAAATAAAAGATAACTTATCCCCACCACCTCTGAATACTCCACTAGTAGTGACTACTGATAATCAACTGGATAGTGAGAGCATGGACATATCAAAATAGGACACCAATCCTAACTCTGAGGTATTATACACATTGGACATTGATACTCGAAAGGTCAATATTTTGGTAGACAAGGATACAACTGAGAAGATAGATATGGCTAATGAGCAACCAGTAACTGATGGTACAGAAGGTAAACCGGTAGATGATAACACAGAGCAACAAGCTCCATCAACTGCAACAGGTTCATACAGAGTCAGTGCCACCAGCATCAGTTGAGCAAACCAAACCTTTTCTTAAAGAAATGGAAACACAAACTGACCTACAAGCAAGGATATTGCTCCCACTAGTGGAATACAGAGTTTTGGCTCTTCAAGTACAGAATTCAAGCCAACTAATGTAACAAAAGTTCTTTTGGATTCCATAAAGAAGATAACAGATTGTAGCTCACAGGCTTACAAGGCAATAGATCAAACCATTCCAATTTTGAAAATGATACCACCAAAATTTAATGTAGATAATAAAGATTCTTTGAGTCAACTTGACACTTTGTCCTAGTATATTACTGAAAACGCTGGTACCGTTGAACAAATAAAAGAGGAAGCATTCAAGGAGAGATTAGAGAAGGAAAAACACAAATTCTTTGAGGAAGAAATAAAGAAATGTACAAGGCAATTTGACACACTTCTACAAGAACTATGTAGCACATTGAAGGAATTCAAAACTTTGTATAGGGATACATGTAAAACTAACTTTCTGATAGTTGATATAGATAAGAAAATTAGCAAGATACATGAAGAAATAAATCAACTAGCTGACAATTTCATCAATTCATCTGATTCATTATCAGTTTTTGAGTAGAAAATAACAGGTTTTGAGGAAGAACTACTAAAGTTGGAAAGAGACAAAGAAAGGATAAAAGGAAAGGCTAAAGATCTTAAATGGAGACTTAGTCCAAAATTGGACTATCTCGCCTCCTTAAGGAAAGAAATATCTGAAGCTTTGGTTCAAGGACAAAAAACACTAGCAGAGCAAATGCAACACCTCACCAGTACAGTTCAGAGGACAGAGGCCGCAATAAAAGATAGCAAAAAGTTCATTGAGAGCTTGAATATGGTTTTGGCAGATCTTTTTTAGATTGTAACCAACCGGTTACAAGGATGAAGCGGAAACTACACTCTATTGACACTTTGACAACCTTTGTCATTGATGCCAAAGGGGAAGTAGTGGTATGAGAAAAATCCAATAACTTAGGGATCTTCTCAGGGGGACCACACATTTTTGGTAACAATTTTTGGATACACTTTTGAATTTTTCTCATGAGTGTTGCCATCAATGCCAAAGGGGGAGATTGTTGGCAAATGCACACTCCAATGAGACATTGTAGGTGATTGAAGGTTTTGTCATTGATGGCAACCTTACAATCCTATGACACCGGCAAGACAATTTATTGGCACCAGCAAAGACAGACTCTACACTGGCACAAAGACCACTAGCAGTAAAAGGAAGCATACTGACACAGAAGTCGACAGGAATTTTGTTTGTAATATATTTTGTTTATTATTATAAAATCATTGTAAGCCGACTTGGAAAGTTGTAAAATGACTCATTTATATAAGAGATCATTGTAGAACATTTTGGAATAGAAAAAAGGAAAAATATAGGTGAAATAAGGCAGACCTATTATGTGAATTATAGGTTAAGGGTTTATGTATGAAGCAAAGCTATAAACCGGTACTAGATCTGGCATAGTAGATGCTATTTTGAAGGAGTACAAGACATTGGATTTATATAATCTATTTTGTAAGTCAGTGAGACTTCCCATTTTGTAATTGAGCAATGAGCTCTAGGCACTTGGCCTTCCTGCATGTGCAGGCCCCTCTTGTAGCAGTAATATTCTCTTATTGGCCAGTAAGTGAATATTGTGGGTCACAAATCCCACCGAGGTTTTTCCCATAGTGGGTTTCCTCGTTAAACTATTGTGTTATGGTGTGTTTTTCATGTGGTTGTTGTTATCTTTGTTTATTGCCTTATTTCTTGTTTATCGGTATTCAGTATTAATATGTTCTACATGTTTTAAGTTAAGAAAATCAAATCACTAGTTAGATATTGATTCACACCCCCCCCCCCCTTCTCTTAGTATTTGTGGGAATCCTAACATAATATGGATGTGCCAACACAGACACCCAAGATATTTTTGCCCAAGAATGTTATGAAACACCCCGCAAAAAAAAAAACACTAAAAAAAGTGACCATGAGTCATCCCAGCCACTCTAAATCACTCAGTAAAATCATCCAGCAACATAGGAACCTGACCAAAGATAAATCAATGTAAAATAAGATTCACAAATTCAAACAAGTCAAACAAACATCCTGATCTTCAATGCCAAAAGATGATAATGTTATAGTGAAAGGACAATCATTCTATCTGGTTTCAAGGAATGTAGTACCTCATCTAAGATATGACATAGTTTAGTTTCGAGTATACCACACCTTGTATAAGACCCATGATAATGTTGATGAAAAGACCAATAATGATATTGATATTGTTTGATTGACATGACAAGTTCGATCAGTTTGAATTCTTGGCTAGTTGAACAACTCACCTGCTAATACGTGATTTTGTGAAGCACAATGTTGTAATGTGTTATCTATTTGTTGTCTACTTAAATATTTGTCTATGTAAAAAAGAGCCATCTTATCGATGGAATGAAAATGATTGTTTTTTGGATTTTGATGTTTTCCAATTTTTAGGAGTTTTTGAGCTTTTTGATTTGTCTTGTGCTTTTTTTCAAAACATTTTTAAATGTTTTTGGATTATTTTAGGACATTTTTCAAATGTTTTTGGATTATTTCAAGACATTTTTTGAATGTATTTTTAATTATTTCAGGACATTTTTTGAATGTTTTTTGGATTATTTCAAGATATTTTTCAAATGTTTTGAGATTATTTTAGGACATTTTTTTAATGTTCTGGGATTATTTCAGGACTTTTTTAAAAAAAAATTTGGATTATTTTAGGACATTCTTTAAATGGTTTTTGGATTATTTCGAGATATTCTTCAAATTTTTTTGTAATTATTTCAAGATATTTTATAAATTTTTTATTAATTTTTTCAGGAATTTATTTGATTTTTATGGATTTTTTCAAGATTTTATTTGATTAATTTACCCCTAATGTTTTGCAAGGCAAGGAATATGACGCATGGATAAATAATATTGCTGAAATGTTGGTGGGTAGAGGGAAGACAAAGGCTATATATTATGGAGATAGAGCAGATTCAACTATCAAGGGCTTTCAGGTGATGAATAAGGGACTAGATCTGACAATGTAAAGAAATGGCATGGCATGAGGGACATGTCAAGAGGTTTTTGAAACCATGTTTTGCATTGTACATCCTTGAGTCAAATCAAGATCAAGGGAAAAAAAAGTGTATGAACAGTGATAGGACATAGATAGGATAAGCAAGACCAAAAATGGATAAGGGATATGGATTGAAGGGTGCGATAGGCTAAGGGATAGTGGTAGAATGTTGCAATAAGACAAGTATTATGGATTAAATATTATAATAAGCCAATGGACAAAGACCAAAATTTGGGATAGACTGAAAGCTACGAATAGGATGCATGATGTTCAAGAAAATCCTCGTCCTTGTCAAGATCAAAGGTGGAAAAGGGGATATTCACATGAGGTATGATAGGAAAATGGAGGGTATAATAGGGGTATGATAGGATAAAACCTGCTCCCAAGTATGGTATGAAAGAAGTTCATGGATTACACATGATGCCTATTTGTTAGGTTTTCATCATGGTACTTTCCCAAGGCACCTATTTGCCAGGTTTTCATGAGTGGATGAATTATTTCTCTTTACTTTTCTTTCTTTCTTTTTATTTTTCATTTGTTTTTGCTTTTTATTTATTTTTTAATTTTTGGAAGAAAATGGAAACATGATAGGATATGGAAGGACTCAAGAATCTTGTTACTTAGATAGTAGCCTTTGTTGGCATTACATTAAGTTTGTTGATATTGAGAAGGTTGTTGGAGATTGATGATATAATTGATAAAGAATGATTACTATCTTAATAATATTATTTTGTCATTGATGTCAAGCAATTGATTTTCTAATTCAGTATGATGTTGCCATATCTTAAAGAGTATGCTTTCATGAGTATAAAGATGTCAGTAAGTGACATAGAAAGAATGTGAAAATGAAGGGGAGTAATAAGTTATTCAATGGGCAACTATTACCGAGTTAGATAGTGATGAGATTATGTTATTTTGATTGTTTTGATATCCTACATATATGTATTTGAAGACTGAATAAGAAGGAGAAAAGATTTCATGCAACAGAATGAGTAAAGGCTTGATACTGTTCTATTTTACGGAGCAAGGAGCTAGTTGGTAAACACCAAGGTTATTAGTTGTCGGTTAAAGAAGGAAGAAGTTACTGAGTAAAGTTCTATATTTACCAAGTATTAACTGAGCAGTAACAAAATACATTGGATGAATAAATACATTATTAATTGAAGGATGCCAATGAGCTGGAGATTTATAGAAGATTGGAATGTCGTGCAAGAAGTTTGTTAAGGATCAATGACAATGAAAATTCAAGAGCTAGATCTACAACACAGATTGAATAGTCATAACCGAGCACAAGTACCAAGGAAGGTATACAAGTTTCAAGGCAAGATAAAACATTTTTTAGTTCAAAGGATTCAATGAACCTAGTCAAGTTTGAAGATCTGATGGCTAAGATTAATCATGGGAAATGTGATTAAAGAGATTAAGCAGTTAGGAATTGCTTATAAATAAGGAAAAGTTGATGAACACAGAATGCGGGCAAATAGAAGAGCGGTGATACTGCAGACGTGATTACCGAGTACAGAAGATTGAAGATCTAATTGAAGAACAGATTGAGAAGCCCAGCAAGGAGGAAGATAAGTCTTTTGACAAGATTATTTTGAGCACATAGAGTCTACTTTAACATTTCAAATGTGAAGTTGTAGATATATTTTATTACTGTTATTTATTTTTGTAAGTGATAGGAAATCTCTTAACCGAGTGGACCTAACAGTCTTATTTGTAAATCCTCTAGCAAGGTAACATTTTGAATGAGTGTTTGAAATCCTTTGACAAGGTCACTTCTAACAAAGTTCAAGATTCTAATAGATCTGAGGGAAATCCCTTGACTGGGTCACATCTAGCAAATGTGTTTGTGTAATCTTTAACAGGATTGGCTTTTAACTGAGCATACTCTAGAAGAGTATATTTTATTTGTGGGTCTGAAATCCCACAGTGGTTTTTCCCTATTCGAGTTTCCACGTTAAATCTAGTGTTATATGTGTTTTGTTGATTCAAGTTTATCAGTTTATGAGTTTGAATGATTTACAGTCATAGTTGCATATCAGGTAAGTTCTATCGAGGTTGAATCTAGATAGATAAATGCATTGTGAGTTTATTTGATTCACCCCCCCTCTCATCTAACTAATAGCCTTCAAAAATGTACCATGATTATTAAAATTATGCTCAAAGACATTGGTAGGATAATGACATGGAAGTGAGATGAAACTAAGGTAATTATTTATGCAAAGGATTGGATAAGATGGATGAAAGGATGGAAAAGAGGTGCTGGATAATGGAGGGGTGGAAGAAGACTTTTTTTTGAGTGGATTATAATGTGGGAAAGACCAACATCAACACACACCTTGAGGGGTAATGGAATGATGGAGGAAAAATGGATCTCAAATTTTGAGATTTGGATGGAGGAAAGGTTGTAAATTTTGGGACATAAGGTCCCAAAAAGGATGAAGTAGGTGATGGAGGAATAGAATTGGAAGGGAGGAATATAAATTTTAGATACCAATTTTGATTCTTATTTAGACTATTATGCTTCAAGGAGCCGCTTAGGAACCCACATTGTTTTGGATTTTTCATGCTTTTTTGGTTCTTTGGAATGCATTGCTTGCACAAGGGATTTGAAAACCCATATGGATTTTGACATTTCTTTATTTTGATAAATTGGCCTTTTTTGCCTTTTGGATATTTCTTTTTCTTTTTGGATCATATTTTTCTTTGTTTTGACATGTTGATCCTTGATTGTATGTGGATTGCTAGACTGATAACTTTAATTCTTGGAATCCAAATTTCTTTTAGGGGGAAAGGAATTTATGTATTAATAAGAATGATATGAAGGTATTTTGGATGGATGGAAGGTGCTAAAGGATGTGTGAATTTTCTAACCATGAATAGTGGGTAGAGGGATATAAGGACCTAAAATGGATGGAAGAGATGAAGGGGAAGGTATATGTTTGGATTTTGATGGAGGGATACCAACACCTTGAGGAATGTCACCAATGCCATTAACATTAAGATTTTATTTGATATGGAGAGGTTCTTCCTTAGGAAGGCCTACCCTTTTGCCTTTCTAGATATTTTTACCCATAGGATATTATTTTCTTTAGGAAGAAAAGATGAGTACATTATGAGGGGGATATGATATGATGAGAATGATGGGATCATGAAGTGGATCAGATTGGACCAAAGTGGAAGAACTCATTATGTATTTAGGGGGTTCATGAACATCTTGCACCAACATGTTATAATCATGAGGGGGATCAGGATCATCAGGGGGATCAGGACCAATGAGAGGCTTTTCATGAGATGGAATTGGAGGAATAATGGGATCATCAAAAGAAATAAGATCTTGGAGTATATATGGAGGATTAGGACATGGAGATGGAGGAACAAAGGAATCTTGTGGATAATTTAAGGGGATGATAGGGTCTTGTGGTGCACATAAATCTAAAAGGAAGCTTTGATCTTGACAAGGAGGAAGATCACTGGATTCCTCTTTAAGGGTTCTCTTCTCTTGGATTTAAATAGAATAATAAGAAATTATGAAGGGAATATCTTGATATTTCTTAGAAACTAGAATTTTAATGGGATTTAAAAGGAAATTTTGGTCATGAAATGGAAGGGGATCATTTGGGGTAGGATGGACTAGGATATCTTGATCCTGCTCGGGGAGGGGAATGCCATTGGAACTTTAAAAGATGTTGTGTTCATAGATAGAATGGACAAGAATAAGGGGATGATCATGAGTGTTGAGGAAGATTGGGTCTTGTTCAAAAATTGGATTAAATGATAAGGTTTCAAGATCTTAATCTTTATTTGTTTTAGGAATCATTTCTTCATGCTCTAAATTATCCTATTGACATGGGGTTGGACTTTGAACCTGCATGGGGGATTTTGGTAAGGAATTAATGCTTGGACATGAGGGAGATGTACTTTGAATGGGATCCTCTGCAATAGGTTTGATGGGAAATAAAGCACATGGTGGCATTGGGTCTAGCATTTCTGAAGGATGGTAGGGATGTGTATCACGAATTGGATTAACATGGCAATCAATTGTGGATAGCCCTTGGGGAATTTCATCCTTAGGTGTATCGTGGCATTGGGTCTAGCATTTATGAGGATGATATGGAAGGTTCGTGTGAATCGTAAAAAGGTGTACGAATAGAGGCCACTAGAGAGTCAATTTTTTTATAAGGGGATGGTGAGCCATTGTGAGGCATGAGCATATTATTTTATTCTTTCTCAAAAAAATCACTTAGGACTCTCTTTAAGAGCTTTGTAATAGAGAAACCCTACTTTGGAGATGTATTTGAATCCTTGCGAGGTTTTGACATGGTTGAGTTTTGATTTTGGATTTGATTGAAAAGGATTTGGTTTTGGTTTGATTTTATGTTTTTATTTTGAATTGGTTTTTGGTTGAATGAGATTGGATTTTGGACTTGGCTGAATTGGTTTGACACATTTGAAATTTGACTTGGTGTTAGTTTCAACTTTTGTTTTTGAATGTTTGGTTGTAGTTGTTCATACTATTTTGTTAACTAATTTTGTTATTGATACTCCATAGTTGGTTGAACCAATTGTTAATCTTGTATGGTCGATTGAGCATATTGTTGAAATTTCACCACTAGTTGTGTTGGTTGGACATGTTGGACTACTGGCTATGTATGTGGAGTCATTGGTTGCATTGGTTGGAAATGTTGGACCATTAGTTGTTCTGGTTTGATATGTTGTTCCATTGGCTATGTTGGTTGGATCATTAGCTATTGTTGGATAATTGGTTGTTGTTGGATCATTGGTTATGTTAGTTTTATATGTTATTGAATCAAAATTTGATTGAATGGAATTTGATGAAATGAAGTCCGACTTGGTTGAAATTTGTGTTTGTTGCTTGAAATTGTTGCATTATCTCTGTTTGAGAGATGAGAGCTAGTATGTTTGATCATTTGATAAGAGCTTTTACATCAACTCACTCAATATTTGGATTTGGACCTAGAAATATTCAAAACATTTTGGACATTTGTGATCTATTCTTCTCAATGTTTTTACTTTTTGTTCCAAGATCTCTTTTTCTCAAGCTAGTTTATCCTCTAGTTTTCATATTTGGATACATGTTTCATCATAAAATTTTTGACCGATATTTCCTTTTTGTTGGGTTGGATAGAATTATGATTGCCTTGGATTGAAACTTTATTACACTGTGTTATTCATTGGTCCAATCATCAATTGATATGTCAAAATTTATCGCATCTTGGGAGCTTGGAACCTTGTTTCATTAGACATGTCACTATGCAATGTTTTTTTGAAATTTTTGGAATTTAGGAATGATGTATGTAACTAATGCAACTAAATTTTTTTGGACCTTTTAAATTTTTGGAGTGATGATGGTATGAGAGTGAAACCTATGTTTTATGTTGTTTTCAATATCTGGACAAGCTTTTGGAATGCAAAGCTAAAGACCCAACCTTGGAAAATTGAAATGAAGTCGAGCCATTAGAAGGAGAAGAGGACAAATGAAAAAGTTACAATGTATCACCTATAAACTTGGATACTAAGCTAGGTTTGACAAATGATGTTGATAAAAGGACAAATTTTGGACAAGGTCTAGACTTCCTAACAACAACTTAGAGTTTTCTCTAAAGTTTTGATTTTTGGACTTTGACAAACCCAATTTTGAGACTATATGCAATGGGTACAATGTTTAATGACCAATTCTTAAGGTATGAACCCAAGATATGAAATGGTCTTCAAGTTATATGCTATGATTTAGGGATATGAAATGATCCAAAGGTATTATTCAATGCTATGATCTAGAGTTATGATATGATATGATAGGACCTAATGATCTGATTTGACCTAATGTTATGAGCTAGGGATATAATATGAACAAACTAAGGATATGATATGATATGAAAATGATCTAAGGATATGAAAATAATTCAAGGATATGAATGAAAATGTATGATGATGTCAACCTAAGGCAAGACCTAATGCAATAATCATATATGCAAGTGTAGGCACTAAAAAGTGGTCAATTCTTGTGGTGTCATACTTTAGTTCACATTCACATGAACTTCGTTTAGAGTTTTCGCATCTTATTGACATTTCCTCTATGACGCACATTTGATCTTCATTATTTGTCGACATTGCATCTTTCCTCTGCATTTCTTTCCTATTCAATTCTAATTCTTTTGATTTTGAATTAGATCTTATCGATGCCATTATCAATTGTTGTTTCATGATTCATGATCAACTATTAATGTTAATCAATCGTCAATTTCTCATCAATTTTTGATCAATTAGTCATTGATCCTCATCAATTGTCATTTATAAGTTTGGTTCCTTTTATCAATTTTTGATCAATTTGTCATTGATCTATGTAAGTCAACATTGGTTCTTTATAAATTATCAAATCTTTAGCATTTAATCAATGATCGATCTTATATCAATTTTTTCAATTTTGTCATGACCTAATTGACATCCTTTTATTTCTATTTTTTCTTCTAGGGTTTTATGATTTAATCATTTAATCCTATTAACTTTTCCCTCTAGGTTAAATAAATTTATTTATTTATCCTGGGTCCCTCTTGTCACAATTAAATATTTTATTTAGTTCCATAATTGTGTCCCCTTTGCAAGTCAACTAATAAATGACAATTTATTAAATAATTTTACCTCTTCCTATTTTCCGTTTTCCTAATTTTCTTAATTTCTTAATTTCCTGATTTCCACCTAATTTTCTAATTTTCTAATTTCAAATATCTCTCCTAAATTTTACCACTAATTTCTCCTCCTAATTAGCTCCCCTTTTAGTGCTCAATCATGTCATATAGTTTGACTTTTTTCTCTCTCATGTGTCATTCAATCAATGAGCAATTATTTCTCTCATTTTGTCATAAATTAAGGGTTATTTTTTCTCCAATCATGTCATAATTAATTTGCACCATTTTCTCCTAATTTGTCATATTTTGAAAGACAAAGTTATCATGAAGTTTTTGGAATTCAATTTTGTCATAAATCTTGTCACAAATCATGCCAATTTCTTATTTTTTTGCCCTTTTTGGGATCATGAAATTGTCTATAAATTGAGCAATCTTTTCTCAATGATGGCTATCCACATTTTGAGTTCCTGTGCTGGGAATTTATGCACCTATGTAGAGATTTCTTGCACCTATGTGGTGTCAAATTTCTTGTGTTAATACGTTCTGCAGCTATGAAAAATTGTTTAAAAACATAAATTCATCTAAGGTGGCATGGCTAGATTAGGACAAGTATTTAATATAGCTTAAAATGAATTCAAATATTCCTAATTAGGCTTTGGTTTGTTGGAATTTGCATGAAGATTGAATTAATGATTTTTTATGTTGTCATTGATGTCAATAAACTGGTTATGTTATTGTTATAATAATGTTTTGTTATTGGTAGGAAGAGCTAAGTGAAGGGAACTGTAACAGGTAGGTAATTTTGTGGAGTGAACCGATATTGCTAAGTATTGGAGAGTTGAACCAGTAAACCCTACTTGTTGTTTTGATAAACCCTAACTAATTAAGTCTAGTGAATTGTTTATATTATTTTATGATAAGATGATGAGCGATAATGATTATCACACATGCATATTGTATGAGGAGAGCTTCAAAGTGTTTTTGGTGTGTTGAGTTAATGTTTTTTATTTTGGGAATGAGAAAGTATATTGCATGTAGTGCAAAGTGCGTGAGGAGTTACTCAGTTCGATGAAGAAGTGATCAAGGAGCAGTCAAGGCTTTCTTGAATGATATGTAGAGATTGTTATGTAATCCAATGGTCATACCTGAATTGACTTGTTTGTAATCTCTATGAGAGAATTATTTTTTAGTTGTGTTACTGACCTAATTGATTTGTTTATAAGGTCGATTAGTTCTTTTGTTTAGAGAGTTGGAAAAGTGGAATTGAGTGTGATGTTGTCAAACTGGATGATGTATCTACAGTTTGTGTAAAAGCAGATAAGAGCATGAAAAGGATCTGAACAAACAAGTGAAGTGCTATTCTAACAGATCAACAAACTCCTATTGTTTTCTAACAATTACAACAATAAAATCCCCTAACTGGGCAAGCTCTAACAAGCTTTGTGTTATTCAAATCCTCTAACTAGGTGATCCATTAGCTTGGATTCTAAATCCTTTACAAAGGTTACCCCTCACAGGGTATTGCTTCTAACAAGGCATTATAGTCAATCCCTTAACCAGGTGGTCCCTAACAAGATCTTCTCTTAACAAGACTTTTTGTAAAATCTTTAACAAGCTTGGCTCCTAACATGGAGAACTTCAAAAGAGTTCAGATAGTTATCTTGTAAGTCTCATCTCATCATGGTTTTTCCCATTTGGGTTTCCATGTCAAAAATATTGTGTCAAGTGGTGAATGTTTTTGTGGTTATGTTTCTATGATTGAATTGCTTAACTACTTATTTCACTTTGATAAGTTATGTTAACCAGTAATAATCTGAAATAAGGTTTTACTTATGTCAAGTAAAATTATTTGGATGTTTGTGAGTTTCAAGTTGTTTACTGTTATCTGTTGTAATATTTAATCAGTTTATCTTGACAGTTTTATTATGACAAAGATATTGCATTTATAGTTCAGTGGTTTAACTTGTTAGTTTCAAAGTTTATTTTGAGAGGTTGTTTTTGAGTAAGCTAAAAGTTTATTAGTTTTTCTATCTACTGATTCACCCCCCCTCTCAGTGTTTGACCGAATCCTTATTCTTTCATCATACCATCAATTGGTATCATAGCACTTCTCAGGTCCTCTAAGGTCTAAGCCTAATAGCTTGAGGTAAAGATATTGTTGAACATGATGAAGAAGGAAGGTCTAGAGTTTAATAGAGAGAACTACATAATATGGAGTGATAGAATGAAAATTTATATCAAAAGTCTTGGAAATCAATATTGGGAACATGTTAATGCTCAATATGTTGCACCTAGTGGGATTATGGCTAATGATCAAAAGAACGAGAAACAAGAAAACAACCATGCACTGGAGGCTATTATTAGTTCTTTGTCTAATAAAAAATATGTTGATGTTCATGGTCTGGACACTGCACATGAGGTATGGAAGAAACTTGAAGAGATTCTAAGAGGAAATTTTGATGACATGTGGATGGTTGAAGGCAATGATAACATTAAGAAACCCCCTCTCAAAAAATTGTATAAAATCTTGGCGAATATTTAACTTTTTTAAATAATAATATTATTTTAATTGGCAAATCTTTCCTTTTTTAAAAGAAAAATATTAATTTTATTGGCGATTTTTTTTATACTAATTTTTTTTGGTAGAAAATATTGGTGAATATTGGAAAATAATAAGAGTATGCATTAATTACTATTGCAAATCCTTTCATTTTAAAAAATAGTTTTTTTTAGAAAAGTAAAGGGCTTAAGGTGGAAATCATTAATGAATTTAAGGTGTAGAATATACTTTATCTAGTTTCTACCATTCACTTAAAATAACCTAATAGCCCTCTTTGTATTTTGTGAGATAAAATGTACCAACAATTTGTAATACTCATGGGGCCAAAAATTGCTTTTAGATGATGATTTTCATTGAGACCATTACAACTTGTAGGTACAATTTACCTCATAGAATACAATGAAGGTCATTAAATTATATTTTAAATCAATGGTGGCAATTAAATATTGTTGATATAACCCTAAAGTAACTAATAATTATGATATATTATTACCAAATTAATTTATATTTCTACAACAAATTATAAAATGTTGGCAAATATGATCCAATCATGTATCAAATATTGTGGCAAATCTTTGAGTTTAAAAAAACTAAAAAAAAAATTCTCTGGCGATTTAAATAACACTAAAATAAATAAAATAAAAATGTGGAGATTCGAGTCACCCCAAAAGCTCAAATTATTAGCCAAATCTTGATTCCCAAATTTTAAAAAATAGCCAATAGGCGAATATTAGCCACTAAAATTTTCACTAGCTGAAGGTGAGAATATCCAACAATATGGTCAAAGGATAAAAGAGATAGTTGGAGAGATCAAGAGTGCTAGTAGTAAAATGGATGATGCTAATGGTATGATGAAAGAATAAGTATCTGGTAGCTTACTAAGAGGGGGGTGAATTAGTAAATAGAAAAAATGAGACAAACTTTCCCAATCTCAGTTTCAATCACACAAAGTAAACTTATCAATGAAATACCACTATCAAGATAAAAAATCATAAGATAAACCGATTGACTATTACAACAACTTAACAATAAACAACATCAAACTTATAACATCCAAATGCTTTATCATATGTCAATAGAATTCATTTCTCAATGCTTCCAGTTATCATTACTTATCAGAATAATTAAGTAGTTAATTAAATCAATCATAAGATCGTAACCACACAAAAATTCACCACATGACTCAAATATTTTTGACGTGGAAACCCAAATGGGAAAAACCATAGTGAGATGAGACTCACAAGATAACTATCTGAACTCTTCTAAAGTTCACTCTATTAGAAGCCAAGCTTGTTAAAGCTTTACAAAAGTCTGGTTAAGGACTGATCCTGTTAAGAATCACCCAGTTAAGGGATTGACTACAAATGCCTTGTTAGAAGCAGTACCCTGTTAGGAGTAACCTCAGTAGAGGATTTGAAAATCCAAGCTAATGGATAACCTTGTTAGAGGATTTGAAAAGTAACCAAGTTTGTTAGAGCTTACTCGGTTAGGGGATTTCAATTTTGTTGTAATTATTAGAAAAAAATAGGGGTTTGCTTGATCTATCTGAATAGAACTATACTTGCTTGATCTGATCCTTTTTAAGCTTCCATCTACCTTTACTCAAACTGCAGACACATCATCTAGTTCAACAACCACACACTCAACTGATCTCTACCAACACCCTTTACAAAAAAACTTCATCGACCTTATAAACAAATCAATTAGGTCGCCAACATAAGTCAAAAAGATTATAGAGATTCCAAACAAGTTGGTTCAAGTATGACCATTGGATTACATATCAATATCTATGCATTAATTATGAAAGCCCTGACCGCTCTTTGATCACCTCTTTGATCTCTCTAACTCATCACATGCTTTGCATTAGATGCAATACAATTTACTCATTCCCTAGAGAAAAGGGCACAACAATGCGCCAAAAACATCTTGAAATTGTTTTCATACAATGACCACACGTGTCACCATCATTACCGCTCATCATCAAATCATAAACCAACATAACCAATTCAACAACCTTAATCGGTTAGGGTTTAACAAAAACAATTACTAGGGTTTACCGATTAGATCAAATAGGTAGGGTTTAACCTTTTACCGATTACCAGTTCAACTCACAAACTTACATGCTGGTTTACAATTTCTTCATTAAGTGCATTCTACCAATTACAAGACAATATCAATAATAATAATAATATCATTACCGATTAATTGACATCAATGACAACATAACATATCATTAATGTAATCTTCATGTAAATTCCAACAATCTCCACCTTTGGCATTGATGGCAATACAAATATCAACACTATTGATTATTGTTGTGATTGTGAATAGGAATCCTAGGTTACATTACTAATTATTCACCATACACTCCATGTCTTTAGCTTGTCACTGGTTCTCCTCCTCATAATCACATAATTCTTCTCCCCCTTTGGCAGCAATGCCAAATTGAAAGTAAAACATGTAATGTCAAATTTCACTATACAACAACAATAATCTGCAACTTAATGCTCCCCCCATGGAATAACTTCCACTACTACACCAATCCTTCTATAGAATTTTGCAAGTGGTTCAAGGACATGTAATCTACATCATGCTCAACTAACCTCGTGAAGGGGTACAACCCCTAGTTGACTTCTAAGATACTCAAATGTAGTCTTAGGTAGAGGTGTAGTAAAAATATCTGCAAGCTACTCCTTGGTAGAAACATTCTCTAAGATTAAAAAAAATTCTCTGAACTTTTCCCTCAAGAAATGATACTTCAATTCAATGTGCTTGGTTCATGTGTGCAAAACAGGATTCTTGGAAGTATTTATGGCACTTGTATTATCACATAAAATCTTTATGGGTTCTGAAATCTTCATCTTAAAACCTTCCAAAATGTGCCTCATCCAAATAGCTTGTGTGCAATTCATGTAAACTGCAACATACTCAGCTTCAATAGTAGATTGTGAAGTACAACTCTTCTTCTTACTACTCCATGAAACAAGTCTTCCTCCAAGAAAGAATGCTCCACCGATTGTGCTTTTCCGATCATCAACATTTCATGCCCAATCAACATCTATGTACACGTTCAAATCAAAGCTTCCTCCATATGGATACCATAATCTATAGTCAACAATACCTTTCAAGTATTTAAAAATTCTATTGGTTGCTATCAGATGTGTTTCGTTAGGATTCTTTTGGAATGTAGCAACTATGCCAACTACATGAGCTATATCTGGTCTGTTGTGAACAACATAGTGTAATTTGCCAATCATTGACTTGTACTCCTTCTCATTAGCAAACTTAGATTCATCTTCCTTAGACAACTTACAACCTATAACCATTGGTGTCCCAACTGGTTTACAATCACTCATGCCAAATGTCTTCAAGACCTCTTTTACATACTTAGACTATGTAATGAAAGTACCATTGTTCATTTTTTGTATTTGCAAGCCTATAAATTTTTTTATTTCCCCTACTAAAGACATTTCAAACTCATTTTTCATTTCATCTGCAAAACTATTACTCATGACATCATTACTTCCAAATACAATATCATCAACAAATACTTCACTGACTAGTATTTCATCTCCTTTAGACTTGAGATATATATTACTATCATCACTGGTTCTCATAAATCCTATCTTCATCAGATGTGTATGAAGCCTTTCATACCATGCTCTAGGTGCTTGCTTTAATCCATATAAAGCCTTATGTAATCTGCATACCATGTCTTTCTCATAAGTCAAAGCATAATCATCTAGCTGCTCTATGTATACTTCTTCTTCTAATATCCCATTAAAAAATGTAGACTTAACATCCATCTGGTATACCTTGAATTTCTTATGGGCTGCAAATGCAAGTAAAGTTTTGACACCTTCCAGTCTTGCTATTGGTGCAAAAGTCTCACCATAATATTCTCCTTCTTCTTGTGCATAACCCTTGCAAACCAACCTAGCCTTGTTGCGAACTCCAACACCATCTTCATTCAATTTATTCTCGAATACCCATTTAGTACCTATTACATTTTTATCTACTGGTCAAGGTACTAGGGTCCAAGTGTTGTTCTTCTCAATTTGATCCAATTCCTCCTCCATAGCTTTAACCCAATGATCATCACCAAATGCTTCCTCTATAGTTCTTGGTTCAATGGTGGAGATCATACAAGAGTTTTCTCTTATTCTTATTTTGGTTAGTACTCCAACATCCTTATCCCCAATAATCCATTCAAGATTATTATTCAATCTCACATATCTTGGAATGACATGATTATTATCTTTGGGTTTAGCTTCATCATTATCATCATCTTCAGAATTTATCTATTCCAATTGAACAAGTGCATCAGAATTCGCTTTGTCGGTTTCAAATTTCACAGTTTTTGGTTCCAAAAACAAAATGCAAGGATCTTCATCCTTCTTCTCCAAACTAGTTTCCTTTGAAACTTCAAGATATTCATCCACTCAAACATCAGCACTCTCAATAATTTTGTGTCCAGTTGTTAAAACACTTGTAGGTCTTACTCTTGGTGGAATAGCCAAGAAATATACCTTCATCACTCTAAGCCTCAAATTTGCTAATATAATAACCTCTCTTAATAAAACATTTACTTCCAAATATCTTAAAATAACTAACATCAGTTGATCTTCGATATCAATATTCATAAGGATTCTCGTCCTTACCTCTTTTCACTAGAACTCAGTTCATAGTGTAGACTATTGTGTTGATAGCTTCTCTCCAAAATGTTTTTGTTACACCTTCTTGTATCAACATTGTCCTAGCAGCTTCAACCACTGACCAATTTTTCCTCTCTCTGATACCATTCTATTGTGGTGTCCTTGGTGTAGAAAGTTGCCTTTTGATATCATTCTGTTCACAATACCTAGTGAATTCCTCAGAAGTAAATTCACCACCTTGATCTATCCTCAAACATTTTATCTTCTTACCACTCTCTTTCTCAGCTAAGGCCCTAAATGCCTTGAACTTACCAAAAGATTCAGTCTTATCCTTCAAGAATGTGATCCACATCATCCTTGAGCAATCATCAATGAGGATCATAAAGTATCTGTCACCTTGAATACTTTTTGTTCTTATTGGTACACAAAGATCTGTATGAACCAAATCTAACAAATGCTCCACTAAAAAGGATTTTTTTTTTAAAGTTGAAAAAGTCATCTTTCCTAACTGACATTCTTTGCAAAGAGCATTAACTGGTTTGTCCAACTGAGGCAAACCTCTCACTATCTTGGACTTACTTTAACAATGTTATCAAAGTTTATATGACAAAATCTCCTAAGCCAAAGCCATCTATCATCTATTTTTTCAATTAAACAGTTGCTAACTTTAGGATTAAGGTGAAACAAGTTACCTTTAGTCTACTTCCCGGTTGTAATCAATTCACCTTTTTTGTCAAATATTTTGCACATACCATTTTTAAACTCCAGTGGGTATCCTCTATCATTGAGTTGTGCCACACTCAAAAGATTGTGC
Organism: Cryptomeria japonica; assembly: GCF_030272615.1. Classification (NCBI taxonomy): domain Eukaryota; kingdom Viridiplantae; phylum Streptophyta; class Pinopsida; order Cupressales; family Cupressaceae; genus Cryptomeria; species Cryptomeria japonica. Next base: position 673,263,529 of record NC_081412.1, read on the forward strand.
TTTAGACCTTCAACCTAGTAGACATCATTTATACTGCTCTTCTCATTAAGAGAAATGACTCCCTTACCTTTAACCATGTACGGTGAGTCATTGCTAAATCTTATAACTCTACCATCAAATTCCTTTAAAGAAATAAATTTTCTCCCATCATCGGTCATATGATGTGAACAACCACTATCAATGATCCAATCATCAGAGTTATCCATCCTAGACACTAATTCCTTCTGGTCTGATATCTCTTCTTTAATAGCTACAAGCACAATATCTTCACTAGCATCAACATCAAATTATTCATCAGTGATACCACTATCAACAACAATAAGACACTCTTTATTTCCTTTACCCTTATAACTCTTGAATTTCTCTCTCTTGTGTTCATTTTGACCATTAGGACAATTAGCATCTATGTGGCCAATCTTGTTGCATGCAAAACATTTTAAAGGTAATTTACCTCTATATTTGCCAGTGCCTCTAGGAAACCACTTTGCCAACACTCCTTCAAGCTCCACTAAACTGTCTTCATCATCAGCATCTCTGCTAGATCTGGATTCATAACCATGACTAGTATCTCTACTTTTTCTCATAGATGGGTTGGAAACATAAGCTCTAAATGCACTCAAACTTATGTACACTACCATCATAACCATTCAATTCAAAAGCAGTAAGTTTTCCAATGATGGAGTCAAGAGTTACCTTGGTTTTGTCTATGGACTTCAGCTCCTGAATAGTTGCAACTTGGATAGCATAGACTGGTAGTAGGGTTCTCAATACCTTACTTTTCACTATTGCATCTTCCACTTTCCCTCCTGCAATCTTAATTTCACTGACTATCTCTTTTATCCTTTGACCATATTGCTGGATATTCTTACCTTCAACCATTTGCATATCATCAAACTTTCCTCTTAGACACTCCTCTTTAGTAATCTTAACATGTTCATCACTGCTATAAATCTCTTCAAGTTTTTTCCATAAAGGGAACTGATAATGACCTCTAATGCTTGATGATTTTCTTGTTGTTCTTTATTTTGATCACCAATCAAAATCCCAGTGGGTGCAACATATTTAGTATTGACATGTTCCCAATACTAACTTCCTAGATTCTTCATGTAAATTTTTATTCTGTCACTCCATATCCTATAGTTCTCTCTATTAAGCTTCAGACCTTCCTTCTTCATCATGATCTACAAGAACTTTATCTCAAACTGTTAGGCTTAGATCTTAGAGGATCTTAGATGCTCTGATACCAATTGATAGTATGATGAAAGAATAAGTATCTGGTAGATTACTGAGAGGGGAGGGGGTGAATTAGTAAATAGAAAAAATGATACAAACTTTCCCAATCTCAATTTCAATCACACAAAGTAAACTTATCAATGACATACCACTGTCATGATAAAAACTCATAAGATAAACCGGTTGACTATTACAACAACTTAACAGTAAACAACATCAAACTTATAAACATCCAAATGCTTTATCATATGTCAACATAATTCATTTCTCAATGCTTCCAGTTATCACAATTTATCAGAATAGTCAAGTAGTTAATCAAATCAACCATAACATCATAACCACAAAAACATTCACCACATGACTCAAATATTTTTGACATGGAAACCCAAATGGGAAAAACCACGCTGAGATGAGACTCATAAGATAACTATCTAAACTCTTTTAAAGTTCGCCTTGTTAGGAGCCAAGCCTATTAAAGCCTTACAAAAGTCCTATTAAGAATCACTTAGTTAAGGGATTGACTACAAATGCCTTGTTAGAAGCAATACCCTATTAGGAGTTGTTGGCATTATGTGAACCAGTATGAGGACATAATGACATTTTATGCTGTCATTGATGTCAATATGTTGAAGACATGTGAACTGGCATATGTGAGAACCGGACACTATGAACCGACATGTGTGCCAAAGTGAAGTAGTGTGTTTGTTCGAGGTGAACCAGCATACGGTTATGGGAACTAGCACATGGAAGCATTGTATGACTACCGGTTGGTAGTATCAACTTCAAGGTTTTCGGTTTAAGTGCTTCAAGCCTATGTGGCTGAACTGATGACTTTGTGTGATGAGTTAGCATTATAATGAAGAACAGATCATATTGCCACGTAAGCCTGTGTGCGTGAAGGATCTTGCATGAGGGAGATTGTTCCTATCTACCTCAGGAATGTGCAAAGTCTGTAAAATGGTGATAACGTGTGATGGGTTATTAGTCGCCATAAAATTGGTGGAAATGGACGATGGAGAATGTCTTGAGATTGGATCAAGAACTATTGCATTTAATGCATTGTGCTCAATGGTCAACATTGAACCGTTTGAATTCCTTAACCTAATAGGTTTAGGGTTTAGGGTTTATGCTACTGACCTATTTGTTTTCCTATAAGGTTGATGTTGTGTCTCTTTCTGAGGTTGTTGGAAAAAGTTGTGTGTGTGTATCCAAGAGAAGGGATATGTGATTCTTGCAAGACCAAAAAGGAGAGAAGTGATACCTATAGAGTGTAAGTGTAGAAGGTAAAGAGGAGCTTAAGTGGATTTGCATTGGCATTGAGTGTTGTTACCAGATCATTGTAATACCTATTGATCTCTAACCACCTCAATAGCTGGAAAATCCCTTAATAGGGTAGCCTTAACCGGCTTGCTCTAAATCCTTTAACAGGGTAATTCAAAGCTATTGAGTTTGAAATCCTTTAGCTATTGAGTTCTTAAAATCCTCTAACATGGTAACCTTTAATAGGGTTTAACCCTTAATCAGGTATTCTAGCCATCCCTTAACTGGGTGATCCCTAACAAGATCGGTTCCTAGTAGAACCTATTGTAATGTCTCTAACCGAACAAGGCTCCTAACAGAGCAGACTTCTAAAGAGTTCAAAAATAGCTTGTGGGTATTCATCCCCACCATGGTTTTTCCTAGTTGGGTTTCCACGTGAAAAATATGTGTGTCATGTACGATGCTTTTATCTTGTGATTCTTTGCTATTGTCTGTCAAGCATATAATGGTTTTGTGTTTTATGCTTGTCAATAAAACATGTTGAACTAGCTGTTATTATGATCTGATGATAGATTACTTGTTTATGCATAAGGGTGAAATGGCAGTGTAGTCTTGAGCTGAGTGAAAAGCTAAGTGAGTAACCAGTTAATGCTTGTCTCAGTCATTCTTAGCTTTACCGGTTGCACTCTGTTTCAAACTGGTGTCACTGTTTGCTAGTCATTTGAAGTGTCTGCTATCAAACCGGTTTAGAACTATATTTTTGTCTGTACTGATTCACCCACCCCCCTCTCAGTACCAGGTTAGTACTATTCATTCATCATTGAGTTATCAATTGGTATCAGAGCATCCTCCAGGTCCTCTATGTTATAAGCTTAACCGCTTGAGGTAAAGATTTTAGTCAAATGATGAAGAGGGAAGGTCCAAAGTTTAACAGGGAAAATTTCAGTATATGGAAAGATAGGATGAAGATATACATCAGAAGCATGGGTGCTCAACACTGGATCTATGTTGATAATTCTCATGTTGCCCCTAACGGTACTCTCACTGATGACCAAAAGAGAGAGATATAGGAGAATGGGAAAGTCATGGAAGCCCTAGTTGGTAGTTTATTTGACATTGAGTTTATTGATGTCTAGGATAAGGAAAATCCCAAAGAGGTATGGGATACTCTTGAAAATATCTATGGTGGTGATGAGCATGTAAAACAGGCTAAGGAAGAAAGCCTTAGAGGGAAGTTTGAAGATATGCAAATGGTTGAAGGTGAGACCATTCAATAGTATGGAATAAGAATCAAAACCATTGTTGGAGATATCAAGAGTGCAAGTGGTAAAATAGAAGATTCCACTATGGTAAGCAAAGTCCTGAGATCCCTATTGTCAGTCTATGCAATAAGGGTTGCTGCTATTTAGGAGCTAAGATCAATAGACAAGACTAAGGTATCCCTAGACTCCATCATAGCAAAGTTGATAGCCTATGAGCTAAATAGTTTTGATGGCAGTGTTCAAAAGACTGAATCAAGTTTTAAAGCTTCTGTTGTACCATCCAAAAAAGGAAAAGAAGCTAGCACTAGTGGTGAACCAAGATAGAGAAGAGAAATGGATGATGAGGAGATTTTGATGGCATTTGAAGCTCTCCTTGCTAGGAAACTTCCTATAGGAACCGACAAATACAAAGGTAAGCTACCTTTGAAATGCTTTTCTTGTAACCGGATAGGACATATTGTTGTAAACTGTCCTAATGGTGACAACAAGGACAAACTAGAAAGGTTCAAGAAATTCAAAATAGGAAACCGAAGAAACTATTTTGTGGCAGTTGATGAAGGTGTCACAAATGAAGAATCAGAGGATGAAGAAAATAAAGATATTGTGTTTGTTGCTATCAAGGAAGATGTGTCAGACAAGAAGGCTCTTGTCTCCCAGTTTGATAACTCCAATGAGTGGATCATTGAGAGTGGCTATTCTCATCATATGACTCATGACCGGAGCAAGTTTCTATCCTTGGAAGAGTATGATGGTGGTGTGGTTCACTTTGGCAATGATGCACCATGCATGGTCAAAGGTAGAGGGTCCATCTCTCTAAATGGAGAGAGTAGTGCTGACAATGTGTATTGGGTTGATGGTCTTAGACACAATCTTCTAAGTGTTGCCCAGCTGGATGAAAGTGGCCTCACTCTAGAATTAAAGAATGGAGTTTGTAGAATCAAAGTAAAGAATGGTGAATTGGTGGCCACTAGCATACAGACCAAAGGTAACCTATTTTAGCTAAATGAAAATATAAGTACATGTCTTATGGCTAAATTTGATGATAGCTGGATATGGCATAGGAGACCCTGCCATGTAAACTTTGATAACATTGTGAAGGCTAGTAAGATCAAGGCAGTTAGAGGGTTGCCAATGCTAAGCAAACTGGATAATAACTTGTGCAGAGAGTGTCAATTGGGGAAAATATCTTCCTCAACCTTTAAAGGTAAATCTTTCACTACTGACAACTTGCTTGATCTTGTGCATATTGATCTGTGTGGTTCTATGAAAACTAGAAGTGTGCAGGATGATAGGTACTTCATGATTCTCGCTGATGACTGCTCAAGAATGATGTGGGTCACATTCTTGAAAGACAAGTCTGAAGCCTTTGTAAAGTTCAAAGCTTTCAGAGCATTAGTGGAGAAGGAAAGCAGTAGAAGGATCAAGTGCCTGAGAATTGATCAAGGAGGGGAATTCACTTCCGGTGAATTCAACAAGTACTTTGAAGAACATGGCATCAAGAGGAAATTGTCTGGCCCCCGGACTCCATAGCAGAATGGCCTAGCAGAGAGGAATAATTGAACTATGGTTGAAGCAGCTAGAACTATGTTGATCCAAGGAAAGGTAGCTCACACCTTTTGGAGAGAAGCAGTGAGTACTACAATCTACATAATGAATCGGGTACTCATCAAGAAATGTAAGGATAAAACTCCTTATGAGTACTAGACTGGTAAGACACCTACGGTTAGCTACTTTAGAGTGTTTGGTAGCAAATGTTACATCAAGAGGAGTGAACACCAAAGCAAATTTGATGCAAAATGTGATGAGGGAATATTCCTAGGGTATTCCACCAAGAGAAAACCTCTCAAGTGTTTCAACAATAGGACTCAGATAATTATGGAAAGCATCAATGTAAGAGTTGATGAAACCTCTGAGAAAACTAAGGAAATCGACAGTGAGAAAGCGGTAAACAAACCAGTTGCAACCTTCTGGGAACCAGTTGATAGCCAATTGAGTACTAGTAACAATGTTCCTACACAGGCAAATGTAGATGTTGATACTAATGGAGATGAGGATGAAGAAGAAAAGCAAGAGGAATCTATCAAGACCATTCCTCAGTATGTCAAGCTAAATCATGATCCTAAGTAGATCATAGGAGATAAGGATGCAGGAATATTTACAAGAAGAAAGGTCAGAGAAAACTCATGTATGATCTTTGAATTCAAGCCTAAATCATTTAGAGAGGCACATAAAGATGAAGACTAGATCAAGGCAATGGAAGAGGAACTTGACCAGATAGAGAAAAATGGTACATGGTCCTTGGTACCTAGACCGAAGCACAAAAATGTCATTGGTACCAAATGGGTCTTTATAAATAAGCTGAATGAGGATGGCACAGTGATTAGGAACAAAGCCAGACTGGTGTGCAAAGGATATGCCCAAGAAGAAGGAGAAGACTGTGGAGAAACCTTTGCTCCTATAGCCAGATTGGAAGGAGTTCCTATGCTTCTTGCATATGCAGCTTTTAAAGGCTTCAAAGTATATAAAATGGATGTAAAATTTGCATTCCTAAATGGTGTACTTGAAGAGGAGGTGTATATAGAGCAACCAGATGGGTTTTCTCTATCTGAAGATAGTGACATGGTGTGTAGGCTACATAAAGCCTTATATGGTCTAAAGCAAGCACCTAGAGCATGGTATGAACACCTGCATTCCCATCTTGTGAAGATTAGATTTGAGAGAACAAGTGAAGATAGAAATATCTACTTGAAGTCTGAAGGAGATCAAATCCTGATCTATGAGGTATTTGTTGATGATATTATCTTTAGTGGAGATGACAAGATGAGTCATGAATTTGTAGATGAGATGAAGAAAGAGTTTGAGATGTCACTCATAGGGGAGATTAAGTTCTTCATTGGACTACAGATCCAGCAGATGAAAGATGGAATCTTTATCACTCTATCCAAGTATGTCAAAGAGGTGTTGAAGACCTTTGACATGGAAGATAGTAAACCGGTTGGTACACCGATGGTGACTGGTTGTAAACTATTCAAAGAGGATGACTGTGCATTAGTTGATGAGAAGGAATATTGATCAATGATTGGTAAGTTGCATTATGTAGTGCATAGTAGGCCAGATATTACACATGCAGTTGGCATTACTACAAGGTTCCAGAAAAGTCCAAGAGAATCCCACTTGGTTGTAGTCAAGTGGATTCTTAAGTATCTGAAAGGAACTATTGACTATGGGTTATGGTATCCATACAATAATGAATTTAACCTAAAAGTGTTCATAGATGTTGATTGGGCTAGTAATGGAGATGACCGGAAGAGAACAACCGGTGGTGCATTCTTCCTTGGTGGTAGACTGGTCTCATGGATGAGTAAAAAGTAGAGTTTTATCTCTTAGGCTACAGCGGAAGCAGAGTATGTTGCATCTTTCATGAACTGCACTCAGACAATTTGGATGAAACATGAATTGAATGGCTTCAAAGTTCCTGTATCTGAACTGGTAAGTATATTTTATGACAATACTAGTGCAATTAATATCTCCAAGAATCTGGTTTTACATTCTAGAACCAAGCACTTTGAGATTAAGAATCATTTCTTGAGGGAAAAGGTTCAGAACAAAGAGATTGCATTGGAGCATGTTTCTAGTAAGGAGCAATTAGCAGACATATTCACCAAGCCTCTCCCAAAGACTACACTTATATAATTAAGAGGTGAATTAGGGGTACTATCCCTTTAGGAGGTGAACTAAAGGTATATGCTCCACATTAGTCATGTATTGCATAGTCAAATCTTTCTTCAAGATTGATGTGTTGAAGGATGCTACTCCTCAAGGGGAGCAACATAATCGAATAGGGAAGCTTGTGCCTCCACTTTGGCATTGTTGTCAAAGGGGGAGAAGATGTGAAGTGGAGAAGATATCTAAAGAAATTGGGGGAGAAGATGTGAAGTGAAGAGATATCTTTGTATATTGCCATCAATGCCAAAGGGGGAGATTGTTGGCATTATGTGAACCGGTATGAGGACATAATGATATTGTATGTTGTCATTGATGTCAATATGTTGAAGAGGTGTGAATGGCATATGTGAGAACTGGACACTATGAACCGGCATGTGTGCCAAAGTGAAGCGATATGTTTTTTCAAGGTGAACCGGCATATGGTTATGGGAATTGGCACATGGAAGCATTGTATGACTATCGGTTGCTAGTCTCAACTTCAGGGTTTCTGGTTTAAGTGCTTCAAGCTTGTGTGGCTCAACCGGTGACTTTGTGTGATGATTTAGCATTATAATGAAGAACAGATTAGATTGCCATGTAAGCCTATGTGCATGAAGGATCTTGTATGAGGGAGATTATTCCTATCTACCTCAGGAATGTGTGAAGTCTGTAAAATGGTGATAATGTGTGATGGGTTATGAGCTGCCATAAAATTGGTGGAAATGGATGATGGAGAATGTCTTAAGATTAGATCAAGAACTACTGCATTTAATGCAGTGTGCTCAACGGTCAGGATTGAATCATTTGAATGCCTTAACCTAATAGGTTTAGGGTTTAGGGTTTATGCTACCGACCTATCTATTTTCCTATAAGGTCGATGTTGTGTCTCTTTCTGAGGTTGTTGGCAAAATTTGTGTGTGTGTATCCAAGAGAAGGGATACGTGATTCTTGCTAGACCAAAAAGGATAGAAGTGATACCTACAGAGTGTAAGTGCAGAAGGTAAAGAGGAGCTTAAGCGGATCTGCATTGGCATTGAGTGCTGTTACCAGATCATTGTAATACTTGTTGATCTCTAACCACCTCAACAGTTGGAAAATCCCTTAATAGGGTAGCCTTAACCGGCTTGCTGTAAATCCTTTAATAGGTTAATTCAAAGCTATTGAGTTCAAAATCCTTTATCTATTGAGTTCTTAAAATCCTCTAACAAGGTAACCTTTAACAGGGTTTAACCCTTAATTGGGTGTTCTAGCCATCCCTTAACTGGGTGATCCCTAATAGGATTGGTTCCTAGCAGAACCTATTGTAATGTCTCTAAACGAACAAGGCTCCTAATAGAGCAGACTTCTAAAGAGTTCAAAAAGAGCTTGTGGGTATTCATCCCCACCGTGGGTTTTCCCAGTTGGGTTTCCACGTGAAAAATATGTGTGTCATGTGTGATGCTTTTATCTTGTGATGCTTTGCTATCTTCTATCAAGCATATAATGGTTCTGTGTTTTATGCCTATCAATAAAACATGTTGAACTAGTTGTTATTATGATCTAATGATAGATTACCTATTTATGCATAAGGGTGAAATGGCAGTGTAGCCTTGAGCTGAGTGAAAAGCTAAGTGAGTAACCAGTTAATGCTTGTCTCAGTCATTCTTAGCTTTACCGATTGCACTCTGTTTCAAACCAGTGTCACTATTTGCCAGTCATTTGAAGTGTCTGCTATCAAACTAGTTTAGAATTGTATTTTTTTCTGTACTGATTCACCCCCCCCTCTCAGTACTAGGTTAGTACTATTCGTTCATCATTGAGTTATCAGGAGTAACCTCAGTAGAGGATTTGAAAATCCAAGCTAATGGATCACCTTGTTAGAGGATTTGAAAAATAACCAAGCTTGTTAGAGCTTACCTGGATAGGGGATTTTAGTTTTGCTGTAATTGTTAGAAAATAATAGGGGTTTTCTTGATATGTTTGAATAGAACTATACTTGCTTGATTAGATCCTTTTTATGCTTCCGTCTGCCTTTACGCAATCTGCAGACACATCATCCAATTCAGAAATCACACACTCAACTAATCTCTACCAGCACCCATTACAAAACAACTTCACTGACCTTATAAACAAATCAATTAGGTTGCCAACATAAGTCAAAAAGCTTATAGAGATTCCAAACAAGTCGGTTCAAGTATGACCATTGGATTACATAGCAATCTTTGCACATTAATTAACAAAGCCTTGACTTCTCTTTGATCACCTCTTTGATCTCTGTAACTCATCATGTGCTTTGCACTAGATGCAATACACTTTTCTCATTCCCTAGACAAAAGGTTACAACAATGCACCAAAAACATCTTGAAATTATTTTCATACAATGACCATACATGTCACCATCATTACCGCTCATCATCAAATCAAAAACCAACATAACCAATTCAACAATATCAATCGGTTAGGGTTTAACAAAAAGAACTGGCAAGGTTTAACCTTTTACCAGTTACCAGTTTACAATTCCTTCATTAAGTTCATCCTACCATTTACAAGGCAATATCAACAATAATAGAAATATCATTACCGATTAATTGACATCAAAGACAACATAACATATCATTTATGCAATCTTCATGCAAATACCAACATATGCCATAGTAGTTAGTAAGGTGTTGAGAACCTTCCTATCGATCTACACTATCCGAGTTGTAGACATTCAGGAGCTAAAGTCAATTGACAAAACTAAGGTAACCCTTGACTCCATGACTAGTAAGCTTACTTCTTTTGAATTAAATTCTTATGATGGTAGGATTTAGGAATCTGAATTAGCATTTAGAGCTTTAGTTTTTAACCCATCTATTAGGAAAAGTAGAGATGTTAGTCACTGTCATGAATCTATATCTAGTAGATAAATTGATGATGAAGATAGTTTCATTGAGCTTGAAGCATTGCTGGCCAAGTGATTGCCCAGAGGTACTGGTAAATATAGAGGTAAATTACCTTTGAAATGTTTTGCATGCATCAAGATTGGACACATAGTTGTTAACTGTCCTAATGGTGATAATGAGCACAAGCGAGAGAAGTTCAAGAAGTACAAGGGAAAAGGAAAAAGAGATTGTCTTATTGCAATTGATTGTGGTATCACCGATGAGGAATCTGAAGGTGATGCTAATGAAGACATTGACTTTGTAGCCATTAAGAGGAGACATCTGATAAGAAAGCTTTAGTTTCTCGCATGGATAATTTTGATGATTGGATTATTGATATTGGTTGCTCACATAACATGACCAGTGACCGAAGCAAATTTATTTCTTTGAAGGAATTTGATGGTGGAGTTGTAAGATTTGGTAATGACTCACCCTGCATGGTTAAGGTAAGGGAACTATTTCTCTTAATGGGAAGAGCAGTGCAGATGATGTCTATTGGGTTGAAGGTCTAAAACAAAATATTTTGAGTGTTGCTCAACTCAATGACAAAGGATATCCATTGGAGTTTAAGAATAGTATTTGCAAAATCTATGGGAGTAAAGGTGAACTAATTTTAACTAGCAAGAAGACTAAAGGTAACCTCTCTCACTTGAATCCTAGAGTCAACAACTATTTAATTGCTAAAATGGATGACTGTTGGCTTTGGCATAGGAGATTTTGTCATTTGAATTTTGATAACATTGTTAAAGTGAGTAAGTCCAAGACAAAGAGAGATTTGCCTCAGTTGGACAAACCAGTTAATGCTCTATGTAAGGAATGTCAGTTGGGAAAGAGGACATCCTCAAATTTTAAGAGAAAGTCTTTTTCCATGGAACATCTATTAGATTTGGTTCATATAGACCTCTATGGACAAATAAGGACTAAAAGTATTCAAGGTGATAGATATTTCATGATCTTCACTGATGATTGCTCAAGGATGATGTGGGTCACATTATTTAATAATAAAACATAAGCATTTGGTAAATTCAAGGCATTGAGGGCCTTAGCTAAAAAGGAGAGTGGTAAGAAGATAAAGTGTCTGAGGACTGATCAAGGTGGTGAATTTACTTATGAGGAATTCACTAGATATTGTGAAGAGAATGGTATCAAAAGGAAGCTTTCTACACCGAGGACACCACAACAAAATGGTATTGCAAAGAGGAACAACTGGTCAGTTGTTGAAGTTGCTAGAATGATGTTGATAGAAGGAGGTGTAGTGAAAACCTTCTAGAGAGAAGCTGTCAGCACAACTATCTACACAATGAACATGATTTTAGTAAAAAGAGGTAAGGATAAGAATCCTTATAAATAAAGGTATTTTAGATCACCTAATGTTAGTTATTTCAAGATATTTGGTAGAAAATGTTTTATTAAGAGAGGTAACTATATTAGAAAGTTTGAGGCTAAAAGTGATGAAGGTATATTTCTTAGGTGATTCCACTAAGAGTAAAGCCTACAAATGCTACAATAACTAGACACAAAGAATCATTGAGAGTGCTAATTTTTGAGTGCATGAGTATCTTGAATTCTCAAGGGAAACTAGTGTGGAGAAAAAGGATGAAGATCCTTGCATTTATTTTTGGAACCACAACCTATGAAACCTGAAACCAGTAAAGTAAATACTGATGTACCAGTTCAACTAGAACATGTAGACTCAGAAGAAGAGGATGATAATGAAGAAGATGAACCTAAAGAAAATGATCATGTTATTATGAGGTATGTGAGACTCAATCACAATCGTGACTAGATTATTGGAGATAAGGATGTTGGAGTACTAACCAAAAGAAGAATTAGAGAGAATTCTTGCATGATCTCCACTATTGAGCCTAAAACTGCTAAGGAAGCATTTGGAGATGATCATTGGGTCAAAGCTATGGAGGAGGGGCTTGATAAAATTGAGAAGAAAAATGCATGGACCTTAGTACCCTGTCCGATGAATAAAAATGTGATAGGTACTAAGTGGGTTTTCAGGAACAAGTTGAATGAAGATGGTGTAGTGGTCTAAAACAAAGATAAACTAGTTTGCAAAGGTTGTACACAAGAAGAAGGAGAATATTATGGTGAGAATTTTGTACCAATTGCTAGACTGGAAGGTGTCAGAACTTTACTGGCTTTTGCAGCTCATAAGGTATTCAAAGTATATCAGATGGATGTGAAGTATTTCTTTTTCAATAGAATACTAGAAGAAGTATACATTGAGCAGCCAGATGGTTATGCCTTAACTCATAAAAAATACATGGTATGTAAGTTGCACAAGGCACTATATGGAAATTAAAGAAAGCACTGAGAGCATGGTATGAAAGGCTTCGTTCACATTTGATGAAGATAGGTTTTCAAAGAACTAGTGAAGATAGCAACATTTATCTCAAATCTGAAGGAGATAAGATACTAGTTAGTGAAGTATTTTTGGATGATATCATATTTGGAGGAAATGGTGACATGAGCAATGAATTTGCAAATGAAATGAAAAGTGAGTTTGAAATGTCTCTAGTGGGAGAGATAAAAACTTTCATAGGTTTGAAAATACAACAAATGAAGAGTGGTATTTTCATTACACAGTCTAAGTATGTGAAAGAGGTATTAATGATATGTGGTATGAGTGACTGTAAACCAGTTGGGACACCAATGGTTATAGGTTGTAAGTTTTCTAAGGAAGATTATGCCACATCTGTTGATGAAAAAGAGTATAGGTCAATGATTGGAAAATTGCACTATGTTGTTCATAGTAGACTGGATATAGCTCATGCAGTTGGTCTAGTTGCTAGATTTCAGAAGAATCCTAAGGAAACACATTTGATAGCAACCAAGAGGATATTCAAATATTTGAAAGGTACTATTGACCATGGATTATGGTATCCATATGAAGGAAACTTTGACTTGAAGGTGCATACAGGTGCAGATTGGGTAGGTAATGTTAATGACTGAAAAATAACAACGAGTGGAGCATTCTTTCTTGGAGGAAAACTTGTTTCATGGAGTAGCAAGAAGCAGAGTTATATTTCACAGTCTACTACTAAAGCTGAGTATGTTGTTGCTTATATGAATTGTACCCAGGCTATCTAGATGAGACACATTTTGGAAGGTTTCAAGATGAAATTTATAGAACCTGTAAAGATCTTATGTGATAGTACCAATGCCATGAATATTTCAAAGATCCCTATCTTGCACGCACAAACCAAGCACTTTGAATTGAAGTATCATTTCTCAAGGGAAAAAGTGCAGAGTAAAGATGTGATCTTGGAGCATGTTTCTACCAAGGAGCATCTTACATATATCTTTACTAAACCTTTTCCTAAGACTACTTTTGAGTATCTTAGAAGTCAGTTAGGGGTTGTACCCCTTCATGAGGTCAATTAAGCATGATGTAGATTACATCAATCCCAAAGATACTTGCAAAATTTTTCAGCAGGATTTGTGTAGAAGTGGAGTTATTCCAGAGGGGGAGCATCAAGTTGTAGGTGGTTGATGTTGATCAGTGAGTTTGACAGTGCATGTTTTACTTTCAATTTGGCATTGTTGTCAAAGGGGGATAACTATGTGATTTTTGGAGGTGAAGAATTGTAATGTAAACCACGATTCCTATTCACAATCATAGCAATCAATGGTATTAATATGTGTATTGCCATCAATGCCAAAGGGGGAGATTGGTTACATTGCATGAAGATTGCATTGATGATTTGTTATATTGTCATTAATGTCAATAAACTAGTAATATTATTGTTATAATTATGTTTTGTAACTAGTAGGAAGAGCTAAGTGAAGGGAACTGTAACTACTAGATAAGTTTGTGGAGTGAACTGATGTTGCTAAGTATTGGAGAGTTGAACCGGTAAACCCTACCTGTTGTTTTGATAAACCCTAACTGATTAAGTCTAGTGAATTGGTTATATTGGTTTATGATTTGATGATGAGAGGTAATGATTATGACACATATGTATATTGTATGAGAAGAGCTTCAAAGTGTTTTTGGTGTGTTGAGTTAATTCCTTTTATGTTGGGAATGGGCAATTATCTTGCGTGTAATGCAAAGCACGCGATAAGTTACTGAGTTCAATGAAGCGGTGATCAAGGAGAGGTTGAGGATTTGTTGAATGATATGCATAGATTGATATGTAATCCAACGGTCATACCTAAACCAACTTGTTTGTAATCTATATGAGAGAATTATGTTTTTGTTATGATATCGACCTCATTGATTTGTTTATAAGGTCAATGAGTTGACAATGTTGAATTGAGTGTGTGGTTGTCGAACTGGATGATGTATCTACAGTTTGTGTAAAAGAAGATAAGAGCATGAAAAGGATCTGAACAAGCAAGTGAAGTGCTATTCTAACATATTAGCAAACTCATGTTGTTTTCTAAGAATTACAACAGTAAAATCCCACAACTGGGTAAGCTCTAACAATCTTTGTGTTATTCAAATCCTCTAACCAGGTGATCCATTAGCTTGGATTCTAAATCCTTTACAAGGGTTACTCCTCACAGGTTATTGCTTCTAACAAGGCATTATAGTCAATCCCTTAACTAGGTGGTCCCTAACAGGATCTATTCTTGACAGGACTTTTTGTAAAAGCTTTAACAGGCTTGGCTCCTAACAGGGCAAACTTCAAAAGAGTTCAGATAGTTATCTTGTGAGTCTCATCTCACCATGTTTTTTCCCATTTGGGTTTCCATGTCAAAAATATTGTGTCAAGTGGTGAATGTTTTTGTGGTTATGTTTCTATGGCTGAATTGCTCAACTACTTATTTCACTTTGATAAGTTATGTTAACCGGTAACAATCTGAAATAAGCTTTTACTTATGTCAAGTAAAAGTATTTGGATGTTTGTGAGTTTCAAGTTTTTTACTATTATCTTTTATAACAGTCAACTAGTTTATCTTGACAGTTTAATTCTGATAGAGATATTACATTTATGGTTTAGTGGTTTAACTTGTCAGTTTCCAAGTTTATTTTGAGAGGTTGATTCTGACTAAGGTGAAAGTTTATCAGTTTTCTATCTACTGATTCACCCCCCCCCTCTCAGTAGTTGATTGGATCCTTATTCTTTCATCATACCATCATGGTAAATGAACAACAAATCCTCACATTTACTTTTTCATGCAGTTGGTGTAAAATGAACATCAAATTTTTAATTTGGGGCCTAAAGTTGAACTCATATTTCAATTTGGTTTCAATTATTCTAATTAGGGTTTTAAAGGATAAATGAACTCACATAGGGCTAATTAGGATGGAAATGAAAAACAAATTTTCACATTCAAGTTGTTAGGGTGTTAGGTTTCCCAAGTCTTACATTTCATTTTCACAAGCTTGAAACTTGTATATTTTCTAGTTTAAGCTTTACATTTTCTCCTTTGGGCATAAACTCATCATGGTTCTTTGAAATTGGATCAATATATTGAAATTATAGTCAATTTTAAGGTCAACTAGGTCAAATTTTATCAAAATTAGGGTTCTTCATGCATGTTATGGTTTCAATTTTACAAGGTTTAACTTGTGATTGATTATTTTTTTCTATTTTTATAGGTAGTCCACTCTTGCGCCTGTATGACAACTTTTTTCACTTATGTACTAAGTTTTTATGCCCATGCTTTAACTTTTTGTACCTATGTGCAAACATTTTGCACCTGTGTGCCAACTTTCTGTGCCTATATGCATAATTTTTGTGCCTGTGCAAGGGAAGAACCTAAGGTAAAAATATTCAATTTCACTTATAAATCATGTCAATTTTATTTTGTTTTTAGTTCTTTGGCTTTCTATTCTACTGATTATTTGTGCATCAACTTGGTGAACGTTGAAAAAGACAATACACAAATTGTTGGCTTGATGATGATTGTAATGAATGACATCATATGTTGTCAATGAAGGAACATGTACACACACATATGTTCACATTATCTACCGGTGTTACTTCAAAGTTATTTTTATTATATTTCAACCGGTACTAGAATTTTTTGTTTAGAGATTATCAAACTAGTACCTAGAGACAACCGGTGTATATATATGTATATATAGAAACAACTCGACACCAACCTAAAAATCCAGTGGAGATTATTAGAGGAGAATTGAAGGATAATCTGTTTACATGTTGATATGGTTAAATCCAATCAGTATTTCCATTCCAATCGGTATTCATTGACTGTGTGATGAGTTACCCTAACCAACAATTTTTGGCGATAATTTGTGATGAGTTATGTTTGATTGTCTAGATTCACTGCACCTAGGAAATTGTGATAAAACTTCTAAGGCCGACATGAAATCAAAATGTCTACATAATGACATATGACGAGAAAAGGAGATATGTTATGGTATGTTGACTTGATGCGAAGAGAGAAGTGTTGAAGTGTTGAGAGTATTGCAGAGCATGTTGGCAATGAAGTATTGAATGCATAGAAAATGATCTATTCAAGCAAGTTGTGCTACTTCTAGATCACACCACTTGTTGTTTTCTAATCACTACAATAGTCAAATCCCCTAATTGGGTAAGCTCCAACAAGCTTCATTGTACAAACCCTCTAACCAGGTGATCCAGTAGTTTAGATTATGAAATCCTCTACTGAGGTTACTCCTAACAGGGTACTAGCTTTAACAAGTTAAAGCTTTTAATAGAGCTTTGAGATCTTTAACATGATTCGCTCCTAGTAGAGCACTTTTGTAGACCTTAACCGGTCAGTTACCTATCACTACAGTTAGTTAACTTGTAGTCCCATCTCACCATGGTTTTTCCCATTTGGGTTTTCCACATATAATCACATGTGTTATGGTGGATGCTTTTATATCATTTTGGATAGCATGCTTAGTGTTTAACAAACTTGCTAAGTACATCTACTGGTTAGTGTTTAAAGTAGTATTTTTTTTGGTGCCACTGATTCACCCCCCTTCTCAATACTTTATAAGTCTATCAATTGGTATCAGAACCTAACTTCTTTAAAGCCTAATCACTTGGAAGGGAACCCTAAAGCCACTATGGGGGATATGAGCTACTTTGAGATGGCTAGAGTACTTGAAGCTACTAAGGATGAGCTTGAAAACCTAAGGGTCAGATTCAAAGCTTCTCAAGTCAAAAGGAGAGAGATAACTAAACAATATTTGGAAATATTTGACAACAATTCTTCAGACGAAGCCGACATTGATTTTTTAGCTGAAGAAGTTGAAAAACTGAACGGTGAAAAGCTAAATCTGAGGAGAAAGATAGAAAGCTTAACTATCCATATCAGTCAAGAACTAGAAGCCATGAGGATAGCTAGATCTTGAAATGACATCATCTCTAAGAAAAAACTTTGCAAAACAAAATGAAGATCTTACTAGAGAACTCACTGAAGCCAAAGAGAAATTGAAAAAGTTCAACAAAAGTTCCACCTTGCTCGATGAGTAGATTCAATCACAAAGGATGAAAGGTGATACTTTTGGACTTGGTTTTAACACATCTGAGAAGGGAGAATCTTCCAGTACAAAGAGAAACATTCATAAGGACAAAACTATTCCTAAGGATAATAAACCTACCAGTACGAAGGTTTTCAAACCTGTTTGCTTTGTTTGTCTTAAACCTGGTCATTCTGCAAATGTGTGTAGAAATAAACCCAATGGAAATATAAGCTACAATACAAATACTAGGTATATGGCTAAGAGATTTGAAGGTCATTGCTTCACATGCAAAATGTATGGACATAGATTAGTAGAATGCAGATATGAAGTAAATAATCTAGTACCTCATATGAATCCAATACCTAATGGCATCTAGATGAGAACCTATGATAACTGAGGTAACATGAAATGGCAGAGACCTTATGTCATCTAGTTTAGTCCATTTGAGATGGAAAAGGTAACTAATGTCATTTGCACCATTTGTAACAATTTTGGTCATGTGGCTATGAATTACAGAAGGAGAACTAGAAGAGGAAATGCAGGACCTTGGAGATCATCTGGAATGGCTTGCTATCATTGTCATAAACTAGGAAACATGGTGAAGTTTTGTAGACCAAAAAAGAACAAATCGGTTAATCATTATGATGATCAGAAAGGCAAGTAGAAGGTAAATATCGAGGAAACTAGAGAAGAGATGAAATGAATATGGAAAAAGAAGAGTGATGATACACATGTAGAAGAACCTTATCCTTCACCTAGTGTGGAGAATCCTACATTAGTGAACTGAGCCTTTTTGAGAGGGCTAAGCAGAGCATAGTGGTAAATCTACTTCTAGACCCCTTGAAAGATGAGTGGTAAGAGAGTTTAAATTTTTGAGTTGATTATGCATAAAATCTTGATATCTTTTGACAATCAGATTTTCAAAAGTTTATCAATTAGTTTTACACCTGTTAATATTGTATGCATCATTAAGCGGCGTATTAGGGTTTGTAACCCTAGTAGTTGAGCATTTAATGCAGTAGGTAAAAATGATAAAAGAAAGTTTTACTTTGTCATTTTTACCCTAAATGCGTTCGAGAGAAAATTCTTGAGCACTTGCAGAGAGAAGAAAGGATTGCTAGCTGATTTTTAGTCAAAATTATGTCATGATTTGCATGATCAAAGCTAATTCCAAGGTTAGTGAAGGTTGAACTGGTGTGCACTTGAGTAATCAATTGATAACCGAAGCAGTGCATGTAAATTGAGGTATTTCTTTGTTAATCCCACTTTGAATCTAGTTTATTTGAAATGGCTTCATCTTCTAAACAAGTAGAGAGATTAATGATCACATCAGAACCTATGGAGGTTGTGAAGTCAAACCGAATTGAATCTTATAATGCTTTATATCAAGTTCCTGATGGAGTTGTTGGAAAATGCACACTCCAATGAGAAATTGTAGGTGATTGAAGGTTTTGTCATTGATGGAAAACTTGCAATCATATGATACCGGCAAGACAAAGAAACCGGCACCGGCACCGATAGACAAACTCTACACCGGCACATAGAACACCAATAGTGAAAGGAAGGACAATAGCACCTTGGCCAACCTCAACTTTGTTTGAAGTGTGTTTTGTAATTAATCATTGTAAGCCGATATGGCAAGTTGTAATATGACTCATATATGTATGAGATCATTTTGTAATAGGAAAGATATGTGAAAGGATGCAAGATGAGTAGACCTAATATGCAAATTATAGGTTAAGGGTTTATGTATGTAGCATAGCTTAAACCGGTACTAGATCTGGCATAGTAGATGCTAATCTGAAGTAGTGCAATACATTGGATGAATATAATCCATTTTTGTAAGTCAATGTGACTTCTTTTGTAATTGAGCAGTGAGCTCTAGGCACTTGGCCTTCCTGCATGTGCAGGCCCCTATTGTAAGAGTAATATTCCCTTATTGGCCAGTAATCGAATATTGTGGGTCACAAATCCCATTGAGGTTTTTCCCACACCGGGTTTCCTCATTAAAATACTATGTTATGGTGTGCTTCTCATGTAGTTGTTGTTATTCTTGTTTACTCTATTATTTCTAGTTTACCAGTACACAGTTTTAATATGTTTTTCATTTTTTAAGTCAAGTAAATTTATAAACCAGTCAAATACTGATTCACCCCCCCCCCTCTCAATATCTTTCGGAATCCTAACAATTGGTATCAGAGCTTGGTCCTCTATTTTTAGAACCTAACAGCTTGAGGAAGATCTTGTCACTGGTAGAGATGGAAAACTTGAGAAAACAATTAGAAACAACTCTTTTAGACTATGATAAAGAAAAGGTGAAGAATATCAAACTTGAAGATAATCTAAAAGCTGCTCAGGATATTATTCAAGAACTTCAAGAGAATTTTACTATTGCAAGGAACAAGAGAAGAGAACTTTGTGAAAAGATGCAGAATGAGAATGATGAAAAGGAAACTCTTAATGATTTGGTAAACAAGCTAAGACAAGAGATCAGTACAACATAGAATGAGATGCAGGATATGACTATGAGATTTTGTAAAGAAATTGAAGATAGAAAGAAGAATGAAGAAGACTTGGTTAGAATACTAAATGATGTTGGAAATAAAAACACAAGACTCAATCATGAAAATGATATGTTGAAGATAGATCTAATGCACACACAAAATGACATAACTGAACTCATAAGGTAGAAAGGAATCTTGAAAAGTGAACTAACTGCTGCAAATCATCACAAAGAGAAATTCAAGAAAAGTTTAGAAGAACTTGGTGACATGCTGAAGGATCATAAATCCAATGGTGATACAAATGGCCTTGGCTTTGAAGTTGGTGAAAGCTCCAGTACTAAAAACAATCATGATCATAACAAACTGGTAAGACAACCTACTGCTTACAAATTTAGTGGCAAATGCTTTAACTGTAACAATTATGGTCATAGAGAAAATCAGTGTAGATCTATAAATTATCAGAACACTAATACACCCACCGGTCAATGTTCTAAAAGCAACAAAGTTGGTCATAATTCAGAAAATTGCAGAATGAATGTGAGATGTTATGTTTGTTGAAGATTTGGACACTTATCTAATCAATGTAGAACACATACCAGCATAGGATATGGGAAAGCTATTTAGAAGAACAATGTGACTTGTTATGCCTGTAACAAGATTGGACATATTGCTAAATTTTGTAGAAGCAAGTCCTCACTAGCAAATAACAAAGGTCCTAGTTTGAAAGGTAAAGAAAAAGTTGAAGAGGTAAAGCAAGAATTCTCAAAACAATGGATCAAAAAGTCAGATCAGAATGTCGATGTGATTACTCCTCCACCAATAGAACAGAGTAACACTCCACTGGCATGAGACTCTTCATCTAACTGAAAAAAATTATTTTGGGGGTTTAGCAAAAAAATGAAAAACATACTATTATTCCCTCGGTTGATGGTGAGAAGTTGAAATTACTTCTATACTGGAAGATGACTTAAGTTGTGACTTAACTGACAAGCATTAAATGTGGTACTTGGCAAAAATAACATTATAAAGCAAGTGTTTTGGATCTTTTTTCATTCACCGAGCATTCAAATCTTCGAGAGCTCAAAAATTCCCAAGCAAAGGTACTCCAAGAAAAGAAGTGAAGCAATCCATCAAAGCATTCATCCCTAAGGCAGATTGAGGTATTTATAGCTATGGAATCTTCATCCACTCCTAAATTTAATGAAAACCCTACTATTGTTGAAGTTGTTAAGTGACCTAGATCCATTTTTCAGCTAGTTCCTGAAATTGCTAAGAAAGATGATAGCATAGGTGCATTCTCTCAAATCCTTAAAGAAGTAGTATATGCTAAAGACCCTAGAATGTATATACATTGTCATATTGATGAACTAGGTGATGATGAAATTAAAAATATGTATAAGACTATAATGTTGGCATTTTTTATGTTTATGTTGTGATTGTCATTGATGGACACACACTTGCATTAAGATCCTCTTTATATGTATGAGTTAGAGCACAACTGGTATTTGTTCCAACCGGTATGTTGCAAGTATGTTGTATTATAGTCATTAGAGTATTGATGTTTTGCAAAGTGTGTTTAACGGTCTAAAGTGGCATGTTGACCTCAAGCAGTATGAGGGATTAAAGCAACATAACACATTTCGACCAGTCTTCATTTTTGTCAAATCGGCAATGGGTATTTTGTATGAACTGGTAATACTCTGTGATGAGTTACCAACCAGCATTTTGTGATGAGTTATTAATCCATCGATTGTTTGACGGTGCCGACACATTGGTGGTGCTTCTTGTGTCATGTTACTGAGTATGTCTAGATTCATTAAACCTAGGAAATTGAAATGTAATCCTATTGGACTGACATGAAATCAGATTCCTTTAAAAGGAAATCATGTCTAGGGTTTTAGGTTGTTGCTGAAAGGGTTTATGTTGTGACTAGGGTTTAAGGTGGTTGAGGAGTTGAAAAGAATATGAATGTGTAGAAGACTGAAGTAATGTAGGAGCGCATTAAGAGCAAGCTATCAAGGATCTAACTAAGTAGTCTATGCTATTAGATAGATCAAATACTTGTTGATTACTCACATCTTTGACAAGTCTATAACCCTTAACCAAGTAGGCCCAAAAGCCTTTTGTAAAATCCTCTAACAAGGTGGTTCACCTCTGTGAATCTAAAATCCTCTAGCAAGGTAGTCCTTGATTGGACTTATCTCCTAATAGAGACTAAGATTCCTAATAGGATCTGTTCTGGTGAAGAACATTGTAAGACCTTAACCGGTCTGACCTTAACCGGTCTAGTTTCTATACTGCAGATAGTGACTTGTGAGTTCCATCTCATCATGGTTTTTCCCATTTGGGTTTCCACATCAAATATCTTGTGTTATGGTTGTATTTCTCTTGTGGGTGAATGTGTTATTTGTATTTTGGTTTGCATGTGTGATAACCGGTCTGTCTATTAAACTATTTTACTGGTTTATCTTTAGACTGTTTAAGTGTTTAAGTGCAAGATTTTTTGGTATACTAATTCACCCCTCCCTCTTAGTATTCATCAATTGGTATCAGAGCTAGCCTTTCTATAAGTTTAACCACTTGGAAAGAGATATGGGGGAATACACATTGAGGGAACTTAGTCAATGGCTCACTCAGTCTGAGCAAGCCTATGATGATCTTATGGTCAAATACAAGGCATCTCAAGCAAAAAGGAGAGAACATGCAGAAAAGTTGATGGAGCTATCTGAAAATAGTTTTGCAAATGAAGCAGACATGGAAGCCCTAATTGCAGAAGTAAATAAGTTGAATGAATCAAACTCCAACCTAAGAAAGGAGTTGAAAGGACTGACTATCCAGATGTGTCGAGAGCTTGAGAACTGGAGAAAAATTGAAGACCTAGTGAAAGAAAGAGATTGTGAGATCTCCAAGTTGAAACAAGAGATGAGTGCCCTAAATGCTCAACTCCATGCAAGCAAGGTGGAAAAGGAAGACATGCAAGGAGAACTAAACACTGCCATCTTTGAGAATGAAAATTTGTTGGAAACAAAACCTGCTATTTCCAAAGAACTCTCTGAGTCAAAGGAAATACTTGCTAAGTTCAGCAAAAGTACTGTCAAGATAGAGCAAAAGCTTGAGTCAGCTAGACTAGTAAAGAATACCAATGGACTTGTTTTCTTTGGACACGAGGAAGGAGAATCCTCAGGAACAAATATTGAAGCATCAAAGAAGCAACCGACATTCAAAGGTAAAGGTAAGCAAAAATTCAAACCTGTTTGCTTTAACTGTCTTAAAGAAGGACACATTGCCAATGTATGTAGGAGCAAAGCCTACAATAATTATCCTTACTTTATTAACAATGTACCTAGATCCAATAAGTTCAATGGTCATTTTTATGCATGCAACAAGTATGGGCATAGAGCATTTGAATGTAGGTCTATCATGAATAACACTAGAAGATATCCTCAGAGGACCCAAGGAGTTGGTCTTGAACCTTTTGTGAACTAGAACCACAATCGGTTTAATGTCTTCAATCATCAGCCAAGAAGCAGTGACTATCAAACGGAAACCAGATGGAGAGAAAATTGTATGATCTATCATGGTCATGGTCACACTATGACAACATGCAGAAGGAAGAATGGAAACATGAACAATGGACCTTGGAGAGCACCTGGATTGGTTTACTATCACTGCAACAAACTGGGTCACATTGCAAGATTCTGTAGAAGCAGAAAGAGTATATCTGATGATATATCGGTCACTCAAAAAGGAGGAATTGATGTTGAAATAGTTCAAGTAGACATGAACAAAACCTGGAAGAGGAAAGTAGTAATGTTGGAAGAGGAACCAATTTCTGCACCTAATGTGGAAATATCGGAACCAGCAAACTAAGCTTCAAAAGGCTTAGGGGGAGAAAATGGCAAAATGTTTTCGAACCCCCAGTTTATACCGACAAATGACCTTAACTGGTATATGATACCTGTCACTTGGTAGAAGACTGGAAATGGTAAAAAGACAAATTACGGTTTATGCCCTAATGGAGGAGCTTTAATGACGGTAGGTGAGGACTATGTTTAAAAGAATTTTTGAAATCATTTCTCACTATCAGTTTTTGAGCAAAGAAAAGTTTTTCAAAGAGCAGAGCGATGAAAAGGCGATTTGAGCAGAGATTTGGAGAAATTGAGAAACCACGAAGGAGATTCAAATTCAAATAGAAAATGCTCAAGTGGAGAACACAAAGCGGTGATTCAGCTACCGATGAAGTGAGGAGTAAAGGAGAATCGGAAAGCCCTGAATTCACGTGTTTTGAAAGGTATTTCTCGAGTTCTTAAAATTTCTACAATGGCTTTTGCATCTCATACCAGTTCTAGTGCATCTATTGAGTCTGAAAGTTTTATTCAATGGAAGTCAAAGTATAATGCCCTATCACAAGTTCTGACTAGAGTGATAGTAGAAGAGGGAATATTAGATTATATTGATTGTAAACTCGAAGACCTAGGGTCTCTAGCCATCCATACCCAACTAGGTCTATTTTGTGGACAAGATAAGATGATCAAACCAGAGTATAGTATTCTGGAGAAGAAGAAACTCTACAATGTCATTTACTTCCTAGAGGATTTCACAGAAGATCATATAAGGATTGTTCTGAGTAGGGTCCATGGTGACAAAATGTACTTGGAGAGGATGCATGATATCACACTGCAGGAAATTCATGCAGTCACCAGTTTCTGCAATATAGGGGAAGTACCAGCCCTAAGGACAGTTAGCAAAACTGAGATGTCCAAGCTCACTGGTTCAGTGAGTGACTCATGGGGCATGACTTTAATTTCAATCAAGGATGATTTGGTTAAGTATGCTTGCATGGTGATAGGCTACCGGACATTCTCAACTAGAAAAATCAACTCTGTATCTACTGTAGTGGTAAATGCCACTTACAGAATGATAAAAGAGGATGCATCATTTGACCTATGGACCGGTATGCAGAGGCAACTCCTATTGAACCTGAAATCAATCAAACAAGATAATGCACTGAGGTTCAAGTTTGGACAACTATTGGTTGGGTTGTTTTTTTACTTTCAAGGATACTTCCTAGGAGTAGGAGATGTTCAATGGTCTGGTGACCAACCAGTAACCAAGCAAACCAAGGAAAGCATTGAAGCACTTGGAACTGGTTACCCTAATATTCTAAACAAGTATTTTGATGAGTTCAGAAGGAAGATAAGCCAAAGAGTGAGGATATGAGGAGACATCATCAAGAAATATGAAGATGATATCTACTTCACCATCCAAGTAGACAAATGTATAATGGAGGCTGTTGAGCCTAGAATGGAAGAAGTTGAGCCAATGGGCTATGAGGTGATGTATGACATGCTAGAAGGGTATGCCTCTAGCCTTATTGCCTCACCGCTTGATCCTAAGGCAAAGAGAACCAACACCTACCTAGAGAGGATAGCACCGGCTGAGGAACCACTAGCAATGAAAGAGAAAGAACCAATAGTGAAGAAGGCAAAGGCAGTGCCTATAGCATCAGCACCAATTACTACTGCAACTCCAAAAGTGACCAAGCGGTCACCAACTAAGAAGAAACCGAAAGCTACACTGACTAAACTATTCCAAAGAAAGAGGAAGATGAGAAGCAACTCTCCAGACTTAGAAGAAACTATGTCTGAGGAGCAGCCCAAAAAGGTGAGACAAACAAGAAAGAAGACACAGAGTGAATTGACATCTTCAGCACCAGTAAATATAGATATCTCCTCCTATAAACCTTTCACACATTGTCAAAGAACAATAAAGAATATTAGGAGAAAAGTGTTAAATGATTTACTTGAGTGTTTCAATGACTTCAATGAGGATGAAAAGGAAGTAGTTGAAAAGGAAATAATTCAGTATCTATGTAGTAATAACCGGTCACCCTTAGAGATTAAGTCTCAGACACCAAATTCTTTATATATGTCATTAGATAATAGATGGTGCATTGCCATAGAGAAAGAACAGGAAATTAGAGAGAAGGTTTTTGCACAATACTTTCCTGACCTGTCAAATTATGAATTGTATGATGTTATTGATCTAAATAAAGGACTCTTCTTCACTAGAAAAAGAAGACTCTAGCTGTTGGAAGGTAGAGTTGCTGATGTCAAAAAGGACACCCATCTGTTTGTGCAAATTTCTATCTAGACTCACAAAGCACGTTTGGCCAACCGACAAGCAGAAGAAGAACCGGTTATATCCAAACTGGATGAAGCATTTGATGATGAAGGAAATCTGGTTGTAGAACCAATCGACACTATTGGTGTCAATACCCTAGACGTAGAAGATGTCACTCAGGACATACCTTCTGAGGGAACAGGATAGGAGCATTAGGCTAAACAGGGCAATGAGAAAGCCGAGGACAGATAGCAAGCAGCTAGGGAACAGATAGAGAAGAAGAAGAGGGATGAAGATGAGGAAAAGTAGAAAGAGGAAGAGAAGAGAAAAGAGGAAGAGGAGAAAAGAAAAGGTGAAGAGAAGAAGAGGCAAGAAGATGAGAGGAAAAACAAAGAAGAGGATAAAGAAGAGAAGAAGCGGAAGGAAGAGGAAAAGAAGAAGAAGGAAGAGGAAGATAAAGAAGAGGAAAAGAGGAAGGAAGCTGAGAGGAAGAAGAAGGAAGCAGAGAAAACGAAGAAGGAAGAAGAAGATAAGGAAGTAGAGAAAAGGAGAGAAGCAGAGAAAAAGAAAGTGGAAAAGGATAAGACAAGAGAAGCAGAGAAGAGCACACAGATAGAGACTCTGAAGGCAACCGGGAGTCAAGCCAAACCAGTTGATATCACCAGTCCTATTGATCTCCAGTCTGCAAGTGAATTGGAACTAATGCAGAGCATCAAGGTAGCTCAAGAGCACCTTGAAAACATTCGACAGAAGAAGGAGCAGGATGTAATCCAAGCTGTTGTGGATACGCTTACCAGTTTGATACCTAGTACAAATCTTCCAAAAATTGATTCTTCATTAGCTAGACTAAAGCTCCTATGTGTAGTAGTAGATGATCAAGTGCAGAGTCTTGAAGAGGCAGCAGAGGCTAATATCAAGAAGGAGCATCAAAAGGCCCTTAATATAGGTCCGGTGAAAAAGTTGAATGAGCTCCGATCTAAACTGAAGAAAGAAAAAAAGGATATAAGGGATGCTCTAGATGAGGGGAATATGTTACTCAGCAAAATTTGTCAACCCCATCTATTCTACGATGATGTGCTAGCTTAGAAGCAAAAACTTGAACAGGACTTGCAGTCCTACTTGAGCACATTCAAGCTGCCCTATGATTCCTTCACAACTTATGGGCAAACCATTCACTAGTTTCATATCCAGTCAGCCAAAATGGAGCAAGAAATCAACACACGGTCTAGAGATTTGTAGGAACTTCAACTAGTCCAAAATGGAGCAAGAAATCAACACATGGTCTAGAGATTTGTAGGAACTTCAACTAGTTTTACTTCCACGTCTACAAATTCTTTAGAAGTGTTATCTGAACCTGGATGCCTTGACAGTTACATAGGAGATGAGCACATTTGATGCCATGAAAGAATAGGTGTCCCAGATGCAAATAGAGAAAGAAGTGGCTACCTCCCTACTTGAGTCTTGGTCTCTATCAATGAAACAATTCTTGTAGGACTATAAATCTGTTTTTGACAAGTACTACTCCTTATTGTCATAAAATTTTATTGTTTTAATATCAAATGGAAACAAGGTTGTTCAGCGGTACTTTGTCATTGTTGGCAAAGGGGGAGAAGTACTCTATTTTGGAGAAGTATATGGGAGAAGTATCTGGTTTTAAAATTTTGCTATATGCTTTGGTATATGTTCTGATATCTCAATGTTTATGCGCTGTATGCAAAATTTCTATTTATTGTATTGTTAAAGGGATAGTGTATATGGTTAGGGGGGGAAATTTTGCTAATGGCATGATTTTGGATGTAAAACACTTAGATGTCAAAATTTTATTTCCTAAGTGTTGCCATCAATGCCAAAGGGGGAGATTATTAGCATTTTTATGTTTACGTTGTGATTGTCATTGATGGACACACACTTGCATTAAGATCCTCTTTATATGGATGAGTTAGAGCACAACTGGTATTTGTTCCAACCGGTATGTTGCAAGTATGTTGTATTATAGTCATTAGACTATTGATGTTTTGCAGAGTGTGTTTACCGGTCTAAAACAACATGTTGACCTCAAGCGGTACGAGGGATTAAAGTGGCGTAACACATTTCAACCAGTCTTCATTTTTGTCAAACTAGCAACCGATATTTTGTATGAACCAGTAATACTCTGTGATGAGTTACCAACCAGCATTTTGTGTTGAGTTATCAATCCACCAATTGTTTGACGGTGCCAACACACTAGCAGTGCTTCTTGTGTCATGTTACTGAGTATGTCTAGATTCATTGAACCTAGGAAATTGAAATGTAATCCTATTGGACCGACATGAAATCAGATTCCTTTAAAAGGACATCATGTCTAGGGTTTTAGGTTGTTGTTGAAAGGGTTTATGTTGTGACTAGGGTTTAAGGTGGTTGAAGAGTTGAAAAGAATATGAATGTGTATAAGACTGAAGTAATGCATGAGCACATTAAGAACAAGCTATCAAGGATCTAACTCAGTAGTCCATGATATTAGATAGATCAAATACTTGTTGATTACTCACATCTTTGACAAGTCTGTAGCCCTTAACCAGGTAGGCCAAAAAGCCTTTTGTAAAATCCTCTAACAAGGTGGTTCACCTGTATGAATCTAAAATCCTCTAGCAAGGTAGTCCTTGATCGGACTTATCTCCTAACAGAGATTGAGATTCCTAATAGGATCTATTCTGGTGAAGAACATTGTAAGACCTTAACTGATCTGACCTTAATCGGTCTAGTTTCTATTTTGTAGATAGTGACTTGTGAGTTCCATCTCACTGTGGTTTTTCCCATTTAGGTTTCCACGTCAAATATCTTGTGTTATGGTTGTATTGCTCTTGTGGGTGAATGTGTTATTTGCATTTTAGTTTGCATGTGTGATAACCGGTCTATCTGTTAAACTGTTTTACCAATTTATCTTTAGACTATTTAAGTGTTTAAGTGCAAGATTTTTTGGTATACTAATTCACCCCCGCTCTTAGTATTCATCATGTAATTTGTGATGAATTTGGAAATGTCAAACCTAAACATAAGATAGTAGAAACCCTAGGTTTCATTGAAATTCTTAGTATCCCAGATTTCCCCAAGGATATCATAAGGATTGTGTTAAGCAGAGTACATGATGAATTTATCTGGTTAGACTCTATTCATAAAATCACAAAAGAAGAAGTAAAAGTTGTAACAAGGTTACCCTCCATGGGTAATAGACTAGACAAAACTAAGAAGGTCTCAAATGACTTAGTGACAAACCTAACTAGTGCAACATTTGATAATAGATCTCTAAGGGTAAACGATATGAAGGATACAAATATCATATTTATCAGTATGATCTTAGGTTATAAGGCTACACATGCAAATAGGTTAAACTCGGTTTCTAGCCTATGTATTATGAGTGCCTATGATATGGTCAATGATAATGCAAGGATAGACATATGTGAATGGCTTAAAGATGAGTTGATAGACAATTTGGGAAAGATCAAAAGAGACAAAAAGGGGACATTCAGATTTGGAAATTTACTTGTTTGTCTGATGCTATACATAACCAAATAAGTACCTAGTATTGGTGCTAGAGATTTTGGATTCTATATACCGGTAGGAAAACAACTATCAGATCTATTGAACAATATGGGAGAGAATAGAGAGAAAAACATAAATGAGCATTTTCAAGCATTAAAGGCTCGAATGAAGACCAGAGTAAGACTATAACAAGCTATTATGGATAAGTATCAAAAGGAAATCTGTTTTGTGATCAAGAAAGATGAAATTTGGATCGAGGCAGTTATCCCTAGAACCATCTGGGTAACTAAAATGGGCTATGAGACAGATGATAACATCATAGAAACTTATGAAAAATCCCTCCTTGAAGCTCCTAAGGAACCAAAAGAGAAAGTATTTGGTAGTGCAGAAATAATTGAGAGCACTATACAATCAAGGAAAAGAATTAAGAAGGTAGAAGCAACTGTTAGAAAAGGAACCCAACAAGCAAAGACAATCAAGGAAGATGTGCTAAAACAAATTGGTATAACTGAAAGTGAGTTGGAAGAACTTCAACCGAAAACTCACCTTTCATCGGTTGGAACTTCTTCAGAAAGTGACATACCTATTGTATTCAAGAGAGTTGAGAGGAAAAGAAAGCTTTCATTGGTACCTTCTCCTACACCTAAAAGGAAAAGGCGGAAGAAACTAGCAGTAAGGCCTCCGAAAAAGAAGATGACTCCTAAGAAGAAGGTGAAATAGACTATTGCACCTTTAGACAAACTTCTTAGCAAAATAAAAAAAGCTGGTAAGCTGAAGAATATCAATAAAATATACAATACACTATCAGCTGATGATAAGGAAAGTATAGAGAATAGTGTAATTTTGCACTTAGATATATACAAGAAATTCTTAATGCAAGTTGTTGATGAAATTCCAAATGACTTGTATAGGAGATTAGAAGCTAGAAGATTATCTATTGTTCGACTAGATAAAAAGATTAAGATTGAAAAATTACTGGCTGTGCATCGAGTTAACTCACCTAATGAAATAGACAAATTAATCAGTGAGGCTAACTAGACAGTGTTTTCTACTGCTCACTGGCATGTAGCATTAATGGCAGGTAGAGTAAAGGAAGTTTCTGAGGAAACTGCTGATGGATGGGATATTTTCTTTGTGGAGAAAGAAAAAGAGGAAGAATTACTCAGACCTAAATCTATCAAAGTATATCAAAAGGATAGAGACAAGGGTAAAGGTAGGGTAGGTGGACCACCAAGTTTAAAAATAACTAACAATATGCCCCCACCTCCTTCAAATACTCCACCTATAGATATCACTGAAAATCAACTGGCCACTGAGAGTATGGAGACTCCGGTAGAAGATACAAACCCTGAATCAGAAATTTTGTATTCAATAAATGTAGATACTTAGGAAGTTAATGTCATGGTTGACAGAGAGACCACTGCAAATAAGGAAGATGTGACCACTGTGTCACCTACTGAGGTTGACTTAAACACAGAAAAACCTACACAGGAAGAGCAACTGGAAAAATATACCAATGAGAAACCGGTAGATACAATAGATAAACCATCTAAAGAACCAACTAAGAAAAGTTTAGAGGCCTAAACTAAGGAACCGACAACTAAAAGCTTAGAGAAACCATTTGAGACACAATTGGAGAAACCCAAACCAGTACAGGTTGAAGCACAGGTACAGATAGAGATAGTGCCACCCAGCCAAACTGAAAAGCCTAAACCTTTGTTTGTGTAAATGCAAACACAGATAGACCTACCAGAGGTTGAACAAAGCAAGGAAATAACCACAACTGGTAGCATGGCTATTGTAAAAACTGTTGGACAAACATCTGGTACAACTATGATAGAATTCAGACCTACTAATGTAACTGAGGTCTTATTAGATTCAATAAAGAAGATCACAGAATGCAATGCACAAGCCTATAAGGCTATTGATGATACTATACCAATTCTTAAATTGATAGCACCAAAGTGCAGTGTTGAGAATAAAGATTCTTTAGGTCAACAAGACACATTGTCTAAGTTTATCACTAGCAACCTAGTAACTATTGATCAAATAAATGAGGATACATTTAAGAAGAGAATGATAAAAGAAAAAGAGAAATTCTTTGAGGATATTGTAAAGAAAAACAAGGAAGAAATGGACTCCCTTTTACCAAAACTTGGAAAATTAATCTATGACTTCAAGAAACTATATAGGGATACTTGCAAAACAAATGTCTTAATAGAGGATCTTGACAAGGAGATCAGCAAAGTGCAAGAGAAGATAAATAATTTTGCTGACAATTTGATTGGAACATCAGATTCATTTTTGGAATTAGAAAAGGAAATTGTAGAGCAGGAATAGAAAATCAAGAAATTGGAGAAAGACAAACAGGGAATAAAGGATAAGGCAAAGGACTTAAAATGTAGACTTAGTCCAAGACTAGAGTATCTTATTCCTTTGAGAAAAGAAATATATGAGGCTCTAGTTCCTGGACTGAAGACACCGGAAGAGAAAATGCACATACTCACCGGTATAATGCAGAGAACACAAGAGGAAATAAAAGTCTGCAAAACATTCAACAATGGCATAAATTTAGTTTTGATGGATATCTTTCAGATTGTAACCCACCGGTTAGAAGAGTCTAGGCAGGACTCCATTGACAGTGAATGATAACCTTTCTCATTGATGTCAAAGGGGGAGTAGTGGGATGAGAAAAATGGTCAGAAGGAAGGGACTTCATCTGCTCAGGGGGAGCATACAATTTTGAGCATACAGTTTTGGTAAGACAATTTTGGCAGACTATTTTTGGATATCATTTTGGACACTTTTTGATTTTTCTCATGAGTGTTGCCATCAATGCCAAAGGGGGAGATTGTTGGAAAATGCACACTCCAATGAGAAATTGTAGGTGATTGAAGGTTTTTTCATTGATGGCAACCTTGCAATCATATGATACCGGCAAGACAAAGAAACTGGTACTGGCACCGACAGACAAACTCTACACCGACACACAGAACATCGAGAGTGAAACGAAGGACACTGGCACCTTGGTCAACCTCAAATTTGTTTGAAATGTATTTTGTAATTAATCATTGTAAGCCAACATGGCGAGTTGTAATATGACTCATATATGTATGAGATCATTTTGTAATAGGAAAGATATGTGAAAGGATGCGAGATAAGAAAACCTAATATGTGAATTATAGGTTAAGGGTTTATGTATGTAGCAGAGCTTAAACTAGTACTGGATCTGGCATAGCAGATGCTAATCTGAAGTAGTACAAGACATTGGATTAATATAATCCATTTTTGTAAGTCAGTGTGACTTCTTTTGTAATTGAGTAGTGAGCTCTAGGTGTAGATGTCTAATCATGCTTTTGAGTGCTTTTGAGTTGATTTGCAGGTTAAAAACCTATGAAATAGGGTAATGCAGGGTTTTCTAGGAACTTCTGCGCCTGTGTGAGACAATCTTCACCTGTGTCAAGCATTCTGTGCCTGTGTCAAGGACAATCTGCACCTGTGTCAAGCATTCTGCGCTTGTGTCAAGCATTCTACACCTGTGTAAGTCCAGAAACAGAGGTAAAAAAAAAAAGCAGTGTTTTTACTTGCAAATTGTTTTGTCTTGCATTTTATTTCTACTTTTTGGTTTTTGGTACTGATTCTTTGTGCAACACCTTAGCATTACGCATGGAAAACACAACAAATGAAACTACTAACACATTTTATGTAGGTTCGATAGTCAAAGACTAAACATATCAAACTTTTGACTTGGGTTTTGCATGTTGCCTTGGATTACAATTAAACTTTGTGTTTGCAATTAATATTTAGGCACCTAGTATGATTTCTAAATAGGATGGAATGAATGTATGTTTGCTTTGATTATTGAGTTTGACATTGGAGTAGGAGAGTATGCTCTCATCCTTCTTAGGGTGATCAGAAATCTAGATCTTCGATACCATGCTCATGTTTTTGATTGTGTGTCACCTTTAGAGGGCCTGCCTTCCTGACCATTTTCTTTTGCAAGCAAGTGACAATCGTGAGAAGGGAATGACCCAAAGTGAGTATGGCTAGAATACCTTGGCATTCTAACTCACTATAAATAAATACCTGATGAGCGAAAGCTTTGAAGGAAGGGTTACATGGGAATTGTAGTTACTTGGGAAGTGATGACCCTTGAACTCTTTCTCATATCAACATCTAAGTAGGACCTCACAGTCTAAATCGTGCTTGCACGACTACATTTGTTTGGTATCTTGGTGGGCTTAATGTCTCAATCATGCTTGCATGACACCAAGGAGTAACACTTAACAGAAATCCTTACTAAACACCTTGTATTTAGAGGCCAAAAAAACCCTTCTAGTTTCTTGAGAAGGACAAGTTCAGATACTTGCAAGAGATACTAAGTTCACCATGGGGAGATTTCCATGGGGGCTGATGCTTGGCTGCCCTGAGAAGTGAGTGTCGTGGAGGGGAGCCCGTGGGGTCAAGCATCTATGTATTCTCCTTGAATCTCATAATGAGTCTACCTCTCAAGTACTTAATGTCCTTGCCTACCATAAGAAATGTATGAATGAGCATGATTGTCTTGAGTCTAAGTTAAAATATCTTATCTTCTTTGCTTTTCAAAAGTTGAATTGCATCTCATTTCAAGAACAAGACAAATTGATTCAAAACAAGGTTAAACACAAGAAAATTTCGTCTAACAAAGTTCAAAACACCTCCAAACATGGTTGTCAAACATTGTTCAAAATATTGTCTCAACATTCATGTCACTTAGATTTAGGTTCATCCTAGGTTTTCATTTTGCAAAGTTCATTGTCAACTACCAAGGTTAGGTTCCACCTAGGTCATACTCCTTTGCATATCAATAAGGGTCATCCATTTGCATGTGTCCTCTTGCATTAGAGTAATACCATTGTCATACATTCACAGTTGCATACCCTAGGTCTCTTCATTAAGCTTAGGTTATTATCATATCATATAAGGGTCATTTGCATACTAATTGTCCCTTTGCATATAGTGTCAAAACTAGGTTTTGTCATACTTGAGTAATCCAAATCTTTGATAAACCCTAAGTCATTGTTAGGAAGTCTAGACCTTATCAAACCTTTTCTCTTTTTGTCATTATTGTCATTTCGTCAAACCTAGCTTAGTATCCAAGTATATAGGGGAGACATTGTCATTTTGTCCTTTTGTCACTTGGTCCTTTTGTCCTTTGAGGTCTAGACATCATTTCAATTTCCTAAGGGTCTCTCTTTTAGATTTTCATTCAAAAGTTTGTCAAAATCTTCAAAAACAACCAAAACATAGATTGCATTCTTTCCATAGATTGCATTTTCATCTATTTAGTTTGCATTTAGTTGCATATCATATATTATCCTCAAAAATTTCCAAAAATATTGCGCATAAGTGACATGCTTGTTGAAACAAGGTCAAAGTCTAAAAAGATGGGCAAACCAATGTATCAACCCATTGACAACATATCAAATTCACAGTTTCAAACTAGTCAAACAGTACAAATTGAAGGTTCATCAAACACATCATTACCACCATATGGAATGGTTCAACTTGGACCACCTCCATTATATGAACTAGTATTTGTACCCATGAAACTAGGACATGGAAGTGTTCCACCAACACCAAGAGGAAATGCATCTTTCGATTGGAATCAACCAAACCTGCAACATGAAATTCAAACATTACATGAGGAAAAAACTCTTTCACAAGGATTTGATTCAGATCAAGGCATTCAACAAGAAACAAATCAAAATGTCCAACTAGATTCTTCATCAGATTCTAATGCTTCTAATGATGTTGATATGTTCCTTCAAGATCCAAAGTTGACAAAAAAGATGGATAAATTCTTGAACAAGGTCTTTAAGATGTTCCCACAAAAATACCTTGACATGATGAGTAATGTGACTTCCTCAAACGTGCAAATTGATGTGCAAAAACAACAAGGCAATGAGCTGTTAAGTTTCTCTCTGCATCCAAATGAAGAAAATGTGCAACAGGAAATTCAACCTACCTTGATGAGTAAACGTGCTTCAAAGGCATTGACAGTGACTATTCCTCAAAAGTCACCATTTGAGACAATAAATAATCTGTTATTCAACACAACACCTATAACACAAGATCAAATGAAGACCACACAAATATTGACAACTGTCCCTCAACAAGAAGTGGCTCCTTATATGCATAAAATTGGATCAAAATCTAAGATGCAAGAAAGCTTCATGACTAGAATGCCTGATATCACCAATGTCCAAAACAATTCCACAATATAATAAAGTTCTTATGTCCCATTAAGCTCAATATATTTGCCAAACACTATTGTGACAGATCCTTCGATAATGGCAACACAAAGAGCTATGGATAGTGGTTTGCACCAACAACAAATGTTGCAACAATTGAGTAATACACAAAAGGTACAATCGAATGTGCAAACAAACAATGCACAACAACAGCAATATCGCATTCGACAACAAATTGCAGTGCCTTCTACCTCATTACAAGTTAATGCAAACTTGCAACCACCATAATGGATTGGACAAACAACATGACAAGTTAATGCAAGTGCCCTACCCCATCTTAAGGAGAAAAAACAAAAACCACCCAAACAAAGTTTTTTGCAAATGATGGGATTTACACCACGATGACAACAATTGGCACAAAGTCAGCAAATTCTGATTCGTCAGCATCAACAACAACATGTGCCTCAATATGTGCCAAGACAAATAAGCTATCACACTTCACAACCACAATTGGCGCCTGTGAAATATCAACAACACCCTTAATTGCGATATCAACCTAGGCTACAAGAAGCACAACAACAAGGTCAATATCAAGGCATGGCACAACCACAACAACAAGAGGTGTACCAAGAACATTATATGTCAGAGACACCAAAGATGGCAATTTTAGAGTATCAACAACCGATCAGAAACATGATGTATGGACAAAGAGTACCCACTGGGATTAATGATTGACCTCCAAAATCTGATACAATTGCACAACAACTTGAGAAGTTGCAACGACAAGTTGATGCATTAGAAAATAAAGGAATAAATAAGTTGTACATAGATCAAGATTTAAGTCCTAATCCATTTGACAAGAGCTTATACATGCCTCCATTCCCTAAGCATTTTGAGGCACCTAATTTTGAGAAATATAAAGGGAATGGCAATCCAAAAGATCACATTCGAGAATTTTTTGCGGCATGTACTAAAGTGAGTTATGAGGAAACATATTTAATGCGCTTATTTGCACGAAGTCTCACAGGACAAGCCATGGATTGGTATTCGCATTTGCCAGGAAATATAAAGACTTGGTCAGATTTGGCTCAAAAGTTTATATCTCACTTTGCGTTCAACATCGACAGTGACGTGACCATGTCAGATTTATGCAACACCAAGCAAAAGCAAGGTGAACCATTAGTGACTTTCTTGCAATGATGGCAAAGCTTGTATAGTCATTCTTCCCTAGATATACCTGAAGAACAACAAGTGAATTTGTTTATCCAAAATTTGGTCCCACAAATGATGTATGAACTAAAATTGAAAAGTCCCAGTACTATTGAGAAACTCATTAAGAAAGGGATGAACATTGAAACTGCTCTTGTAGCCAAGGGAATCATTAAGTTTAACAAAGACAGTAACAACACAAACAATTCAGGAGACTAAAATAGATTTTGGTATAAAAATAAGAATGTCACTAATGATGGAGTTGTTGATGCAAGAGCAGTGAATGCAAATCAACCCCCATTCACAATCAAGAAATTGAGTGTTCCTAATCTATCAACTATGGAACAAAATCAAACACCAATGAGCAATGTTACTCAATAGCCGCAATACCAACAACATACTCAACAATATAATCAACAATATAATCAACAACAAGGCCAATAGCAAAACTAGCAATGCAAACCTTTTCGATCAAGGGATGGAGCTCCTTGAAAATTTATGCCATTGGGAGAGCCTATTGAATCAGTAATGAAACAACTAATAGAAGCAAAATTTATCAAACTAACAAATATCAAGGTAGAACTAGTGGTAAAGCCGCATTGGTGGAATGATAATGCATATTGTGAGTACCATTGGTCAAAAGGACATAAAACTGCATCATGTTTTCAATTGAAACATATAATTCAAGACTTATTAGAGCAAGGAGTAATTGAGGTAGATCCGCCCAACACAACCTCTAACACCAATCATACAATTTTCAAAACTCCTTTGCTTGATCATGACAAGGGTAAAGCATCTTCTTCAAACTCTATGCAAACAACAAATTATGCAAGTACTCATTATAACAATGTCATCAATTGTTTTCAAGCATCAAATGAGTATGTTTTCACCATACAAATAAAGGAACAAGATCCTTCTTGTGTAATCACCACTCGTCGATCCAAAATAGTCTTGAAAGGAGCTCCTGCAGTTCCTC
The DNA here is from genome assembly GCF_030272615.1 of Cryptomeria japonica. NCBI lineage: Eukaryota > Viridiplantae > Streptophyta > Pinopsida > Cupressales > Cupressaceae > Cryptomeria > Cryptomeria japonica. The sequence continues at coordinate 673,301,858 of NC_081412.1, forward strand.
CCAAACCAACTCCTGCAAGTCAGTATAATCTCCTAGATCATCTAGGAAAGACACCTCCACAAATACCAATCCTTGAGTTGTTGAAAATGTCCCCCATGCATCGTACAGTCCTAGATAAAGCTTTAATTGAGTCCACTATCCTGACAGATATTGATGTTGACCAGTTTCAAGCCCGAATTGGACATCTAGCTATTTCCCAAAATGTCGCATTTTCTGATAATGATATCTTACCTGATAAGCTCCCTCATAATGATCCTTTACACCTTGAAGTCTTTGTCCATAATTGAAAAATCTGACGAGTCTTGATAGATGGTGGAGCGGGTCTTAATATTTGTACCTTGAGAGTGGTCATTGGCCTTGGTTATATAGAAAAGGACATTGATGCTTCCAAAAGAATAACAATCAAAGCGTATGATGATGCTGAGCACCCATCTAAAGGGATAATTACACTACCTATCAGAGTCGGTCTAGTGACAGAAAACACTTTCTTGCAGGTCTTAGACCTTGATCTCCCTTATAATATGATTTTTGGCTGTCCATGGATCCATGTAATGAAAGCAGTTCCATCCACCTATCATCAATGTTTAAAATATCCTTACAATGGAGTTGAGATAACAATTCTAGGAGATCCTAATCCATTTCAATTTTGTGTCACTCTAAAGGATTCCCCTCAGTAGCAAGTCCCAGTCAATAGAGAGGCCCACTCACATAGTTATGTGGATCCTAATGAATTGTTAGATGCTATTAAAGGAAAATTGAAGATACAGGACCAAGGATGTGGAGAATATTCAATGGATCAAACATTCCTCATCGAGAATTTACCAATATCTCCAAAATCATATGACAAACCACATTTGTTGTAAAAGGAACCTAAAGTAGTCATTCAATATCAGCCTCCCACTACATTTACAAGATGGTGTGAACTTGACAAAGAAACTTTAGATGATGATGTCATAGATTGGCTTTATAAGGATCCAATTGAGACCCCACCTGTCAGGTTGCCAGTGGAACGATACGAAAAAAGATTTACTATGCTACAAAAGAAAGGATATGATGGCTACAGTGGCTTAGGCCCGGACAAGAAGGGAAGGCTAGAACCTATTATACCCAAGATGCAACCTCCAACTTTAGGGTTAGGTTTTGTACCATTGTGAATTGGATCCTCATCTACCAAAGTGACCATGTGTGGAAAAGGGCGTAACTCTAACGATGAAATAACACCTGAGGACACTTGACCTGAAACTAATTCCAATGAATGGGAGTGGAGTTCTTTTTCTTCTAGCTCCTATGCCCTTGACAATATTTTCCTTGACCCTGATAATTTGCCTATGGAAGACAAACATGAAATAACTCCCCTTCCCAAAACATGTCCTAATGCTTGGATAGAGTCATTCTGGGACCCAAGCTCCGAATCAGATACAAGCAGTTCAAAGAGTGATACCACAGATGTTTACATCTTTACCATCTCAATCCTCTCTCTCCTAAAAACCGATGATGACATGCCCTCGTCTATCCCTAGCTTATCCAACATGACCAACAAGAACCACTCACATTGGATTGTTTTCAAAATGACGAAGCAATTGCAGAATTCCTTGGACTACGGAAAGGCATACCACAAGGTGATCATAAGGTAGGATTTGCTATTGATCTGGATTCCATAGCATATTTTGGGGAGTGAACTCCATCTTCCAGTCATCAAAATGAAAAAAGAAAAGAAAAAGTAAAAAATCAAAAGAATAGGTCTTTGAGTGAAAACCGTAAGGCACTCTCTGATCATACAAAAGTAAAAATAAAAGACGTACCTATGGGTGAAAACCTCTCTAAGGCACCCAAAGGTGGAAGAGTGGACATGCCCCTATCAAGTCAAGATAAATCAACATTTCTTGTGGAAATGACCGAGGAAATCAATTTGAGTACACCTGACAACCCTAAGGTCATTCATTTTGCTGCCTCTCTATCAAAACAGATAGATTTTGTTAATTTCTTTCTTGAGAGGAAGATCAACTTTGCATGGTCCTATGCAGACATGCTTGGCCTCGATCCAGAATTAGTCCTTCATCACTTGCCATTAAAAGCAGATGCCAATCCTGTCAAACAGAAACTCAGAAAGATGCATCCCCAGGTGGCTCTTTTGGTCAAGGTGGAACTGAAAAAATTACTAGATGTGGGCTTCATTAGACCCATTGATTATGCAGACTAGATTTCAAATTTGGTACCAGTTAGCAAAGTAACTGGGGGCATCAGAATCTGTACAGATTTTAGGGATCTCAATAAAGCATGCCCTAAAGATGATTTTCCACTACCAAATATAGACATCATAGTTGACATGACTGCTGGATATGAGATGCTCTCATTGATGGATGGTTTCTCTGGCTATAACCAAATTCGCATTGCTCCTGAAGACCAACATAAGACTACATTCACCTATGCTTGGGGTACCTACTACTGGAATGTGATGCCCTTTGGTCTTAAAAATGTAGGCACAACATATCAAAGAGTGATGATGACAATTTTTCATGATTTCATGCATACTTTGATGGAGGACTATGTTGATGACTTATTATGCAAATCTGTCACAAGAGATTGTCATCTAGCCATCTTGGGCCCAATCTTTGACCGAATGGAAACTTACAAGCTCAGACTCAATCCAAAGAAGTGTGTCTTTGGTGTCACAGATGGAAAATTACTAGGGTACATTGTTTCTCACTGAGGCATCGAAGTCGACCCAGCCAAGGTTAAAGCAATAATGGATATGCCTCCCCCTTCTAATCTCCGGTAATTAAGAAGTCTGCAAGGAAAGCTCCAGTCAATCCGCTAGTTTATAGCTCAATTGGCCAATAAATGTCATCCATTCTAGCATCTATTGCATAAAGGAGTCACTTTTAAATGGACTGAGCAATGTCAATCAGCCTTTCAAGCTCTCAAGGACTATTTGCCATCGCCGCCTATCCTAATGCCTCCTATAGAAGGAAAGCCATTTATATTGTATATTTCTACAACTGAAACAGCACTAAGAGTTCTCTTGGCTCAACAAGATGAGAACGGTAAAGAGCGAGCTATTTATTATATCACTCAGATACTAGTAGGCTATGAGCTGAATTATTCAACTATTGAACGGGCATGCTTAGCAGTGGTCTTTGCAACACAGAAAGTCCAACACTATATGTTAAATCACCAAACATTGCTGGTTGCAAAAATTGATCCCTTGAAATACTTGCTTAGCATAGCAGCTTTGACAGGTCACCTGGAAAAGTGGGTTATGATCCTCAGTGAATTTGATATTGAGTACACGGAGCGAAAGGCAATAAAAGGACAAGTCATAGCTGATCAACTTGCAGAGGCTCCTATTTATGATGATCATCCCATGTTGATAGATTTTCTGGATGAATCAGTCTTTTCTCTCACCTCTTCTAATGAATGGAAGTTATACTTTGATGGGTCCCATACCAAGTTCAGGTCTGGAGCAGGCATATTGTTTGTCACCCCTCAAGGTGATGCTATTCCCAAGTCCTACATGATAACTTTCCATTATACCAATAACATTGCAGAATATGAAGCTCTGGTCACAGGACTCCGAGTAGTGGTCCACTGGAACATCACACATTTACAAGTCTATTGAGATTCTCAGTTATTCATCCGTCAAGTGAATGATGACTATGAAACAAAAGATGAAAAGCTTATTCCCTACAAGCATATGGTAGATTTCTTCAAGACAAAATTCATGGCTATCCATTTCAGTCAAGTTCCAAGAATGCAAAACAAGTCGGTAGATGTGATGGCTATGATTGCTTCCAGGTTAAATATGCCCCACAATATGGACAAATGTGAATTTTTGGTCGAGTAGTTGCTTGTCCCTTCTTTTGACATTCCAACAGCAGATGTGATGTGCGTTCTTGTTGGTCCTAACTCCTTGTGGTATAATGATGTATATCAATATTTGAAATCCCAAACCTTACCACCTAACCTTTCCGCTAACCAACGTCGAGCCTTCATCCGACAAATGGCCAAATATGTCATCATTGCTGACACCCTTTACCGCTGTTCCTTTGACCATACCCTCCTCAGGTGTTTGGATTCTGATGAAGCACAAACGGCTTTACACGAGGTTCACGATGGTATATGTGGGGGCCATTTCAATGGTCTTAGCTTAGCCAAAAAGTTGATTCGTGCCGGGTATTATTAGCCCACTCTGGAGAAGGATGTTCATGATTTTGTTAAGTGTTACAAGTGCCAGATCCATGGAAATTACATTCATGCACCAGCCCAAGAGCTTAATTCTGTCATATCTCCATGGCCCTTTTCTCAATGGGGATTGGATCTTATTGGCAAGATTCACCTGACATCTCCAAATGGACACAAGTTCATCATTATAGCCACAGAGTATTTTACAAAATGGATCGAGGCTATCCCCATGACCTATATCACTGGTGTGCAAATTTCAAAATTCCTATTGAATTATATCATATGTAAATATGGGGTTCCCCTTGCCATAGTCACAGATAATGGTCGACCCTTCAAGAATAAAGATGTCAAGGAACTCTGTGAAAAGTTTCATATCCAACACCATTTCTCCAGTCCATACTATCCATAGGGTAATGGTCAAGCCAAAGCATCAAATAAAACCATTATCAAGATCCTAAAAAAGGTTGTCAATGACACTAGCCAAGATTGGCATGTATAGTTGAATCCAACACTATGGGCCTATCGCACTTCTATTCGCACACCTACTGGTGCAACACCTTATTCCTTGGTGTATGGTGCATAAGCCATTTTACCCTTGGAAGTGGAGATTCCTTCCTTGCGTGTTTCCTTGCAACATCTAATTGATGATGAGATGCACAGAGTCTCTCGGTTGCATCAGCTTGAGATGTTAGATGAGAAATGTTAGATAGCCCTGACACATTTGCAAGCATATCAAAACCATCTCCATTGCTCTTATAATAAAAAGGTCAAAGGGTGACACTTCAAAGTGGGAGATCTGGTTTTAAAGGCAAACCCCAAGAATGCATAGTCTACTGACATCATCAAGGGCAAGTTTGGACCCAATTGGGTTGGGCCTTTCATAGTGACTGCAGTCTATGGCTCGGGGGCATATCAGCTTGCCACTCCAGAAGGTGAACCTTTGTCTGATCCTATAAATAGCATGCACCTTCGCAAGTACTGGGCATAATTTTCTATCAGCATTTCTTCAAGTATGATCCTGAAAAAATACAAAAAAATCAAAAAGGCAAAAAAATACAAAAAAATTGAAAAACAAAGAAAACAAAAAAAAAGCAAAAAAAGTAAAGAAAAATGATTCGCCCTCTAGTGAAAACTTGGCAAACAGGCGCTTTGGGCAAGTACCATGGTGAAAACCTGGCAATCAGGCACCATGTGTAACGAGATCATTGCTCCATCATCTGTCATGACCTCTAGCTATGCTTTCTCTCGACCGGTTTATCATGTCTATCTTTGTCTAAACCCAATGTTCTGTTCCAGGCCTATGATTGGTCAACATCATTGTCTTGCATACTCCGGTTTCTTGTACATATGTTTCAGTCCCGGTCTATATATATGTCTTTCTGATGTGCATTGGGTGTGTTCCCCTTGTCATGATCAATCAATGGAACTTTTAAATTGAAAAATGTCCTGAAATAATCCAAAAAAAAAAATTGAAAAATGTCTTGAAATAATCCAAAAAAAAAATTGAAAAATGTCCTGAAATAATCCAAAAAAAAAATTGAAAAATGTCTTGAAATAATCCAAAAAAAAATTGAAAAATGTCCTGAAATAATCCAAAAAATTAAAAACTATCTTGAAATAATCCAAAAAAATTGAAAAATGTCCTGAAATAATCCAAAAAAAATCAAATAATGTCCTGAAAAAATAAAAAAAATCAAAAAATGATCCTGGAAAAATCCCTAAAAAGTCAAATAAAGTCCTGAAAAAATGAACAAAAACATTATAAAACTCACAAAATAAAAAAAAAAATATCCCCTTTGTGCATCGACAGATCATTGAGCATCCCTCCAATGACACGCAATCATACACTGCACTTTAATGAAATCATGCATTAACAGATGAACTTTTTCCATCAAACCAAACATTCAAACTGATCAACATTGGCTTATCAATCGAACATCAGCATCAACCTTATCTGTCCTTGTCAACACTATCATGAGTCTTATACAAGGTGTGGTATACTCGAAACCAAACTGTCCTGTCTTAGATGGGGTACCACATGTCCTGAAACTAGACAGCATGATCATCCTATCAGCACTTTCAACTTTTGACAATGAAGATCAAGATGTTTGTTTGACTTGTTGGAATTAGTGAGTCTTATCATTTATTGATCATGTTCCTATGTTGCTTGATGATGTCACTGAGTGATTTAGAGTGGCTGGGATGGTTCATGGTCCCTTTCTTTTTTGTTGTGATTGTTGTTTATCTATGATGTGTCTGTCTTTTGCAAAAAGGGTTGCATTTCAACTCTGGCCTTCAATGCCATGATGCTACGCATCCATTTTGCTACATTAAAATAAAGGTTCTCACCTACAAAGTGCATTACTGAAAGCAAGTTTTTCTTCATCTCTAACTGTCCTCTATCTCATTTCTTCTTACTAACATTTCTTCTGTCAATTCGGATAGTCAGTCTGGTCTAGTGCTCCAATCTCCATACACATATGCTGCATCCTCAATTCATTGGTTAGTACATTTGCATTATATCAAACATCCCATCAAGCATCATATCAAGCATTTTATCCATTTCATATTATAAATGCATAAAAAATACATAAAAATATATCCATACATGTTCATAAACAGTGCATAAGTCATCCATACATCAAAAATCACACATACATCATAACACATTGCATCCCATCATATCGATGCATATCATATCACATATCACAATAGTATTAGAGTACAAAATTGGACTATCTGTCCTAAGTATGGCCTGTAGGCTGACTACATAATGTCACACAACATAATGTCATCTATCTCTATCCTAAGGAGCACATGCCTTTGTCACTAGGTGCTCCCTTTGTCCTCCTCATCCTTGCCATGTCTCATAGATGATGTTCCTCCTGGTCCTGGCTGTGGTGGTCTCATAGGTCCACTCACCCCCATGTTGCTCAATGACCTCCGAGAGCATGCCCTACTCTCTATCCTTGATCGTGCCCGATATGTTGCTACTCTCTACTCTAGTGGAACTACACTCTCATATAGTGTCCTCCAATGGCGTATCTCCTCTCTAGTCTCTACCAGCATCTGTGCCATCTCCCGTGCACTAGCATCCCTAATCAACCCAATATACTCAGTGACTCTCTATTCTTCTCGCTGTGCCTGCGCTATTGTTGTATCTCGAGTGACTATAAGTCTGGCTATCTCTGCTCTGCACTGATCTTTCTCTATCCTCAAGATGGCATTTTGTCTCTCTAATGTCACAATGTGATCCTGCTGACTCGCTATGGTAGCCCTACACATCTCCATCTCCTCTATGCTACCTGTCTCCGGCTCTATGGGTATATCCTACAATGACTCCTGATCGCCTGCATCTAGCTCATAATCATCATCCCTCTCCTCATCTCCATCCTCATCATCTCCCTCCTCGTCTCCTGTGAGTGGGAAGTCCTCTTGTCGCCTAGGTACCGAAATATCAAGATCTATCAATGGCACTAGCTATCGTCGTACAAACCATCGCTCATACTCCTCTATCATCCTAGTGTCTACCACATCTGACCTCCAATCCCACTATCTCCACTATAGCTGTGTGAAGTTACTATATGCTATGTGTGGCTGAATCATCCTCCCCCACTGACTTGTCTCTTTGTGAGATCGGGCAAAGTGTGCAGTCCTTCTAGGTACATCCTATCTCTCTCCAAACTATCGTCTGACTCTCTTTGGCAGGTACATCTCAATCACTCACTAGTGATTCACTAGTCGCCCAATCAGGTACCTCTCCTATCTACAATACGATAGGTCATCACTATCATCTGACCATCGAGGGCAATCAAGATATGGCCTCCATGTGAACTCTCTCAATCTGTCTAGCTCGTGTTCCCAATACAATATGTATCCAAATGGACCCTGTCTCAGTGCTCCCCCATAGTGATACACATATGGTTGGTGTGGTACTACCTATCTCTCTATAATCGGTCGACATATGGCTATGTGCTCAAATGCCCATACCTGTAACAGTGTGACTCCACAACTCAAAGTCTGAACTCCCTAATATGCTATCTGATGTAGCTGAACATACAACATAGCCAGTACACATGGTCCCCATGCATACATAGTCCCCTCTATCACCATCCACTCTAGCACTCTTTCCCATCCAATAGGGAATCCATGTCCTTGTCTGTCCCTTGCTAGTAGGCATGCTATCACCACATATCGTCGATCATACTCTGATGCCATGGTCTCCCAACTGATCTCCCTCTCTACGATATCTAGATCATCTATGCCGCACTCAAATAATCTGTACAACGCGTCTCTCCCTATCACTAGGTCATACTCTATCATCTCCCCATGAATCAAAATGCGAAGGATACTCCATACATCCTCTAGTGTCACAGTCACCTCTCCAGTCGCCAGATGGAATGAGGAGGTCTCCGAGTGCCATCGCTTTGCCAATGCAGTAAGCAGTCCTATGTTTGCCCTAATCTTGGGCATGAATGTGATATAGTATATCCCCAGTCTTGCTAATTTATCTCTGTCTGTGCTCCTGAGTCTATGTCGTAACATGAAGCAGTCCAGTCGGTTCTCCCGCATGATCAATGGATACTGTCGACTCTGCATCACAATTGGGGCACATTTTGTCAATGTTAGGGTTTTCTCCTATAGGCTGCATTTCCTTGTTTCATGGCCAAATTAGGGTGTTCTTTATCTATTTTGACCTATCCTACCCTTATCCCCCCTTTTCGGATCATTCACATGCCATTTTTGACCAAATTAGGGTTGCCAATGCACAACTACACCTGTGTCAAGCATCCTATGCCTGTGTAACACAACCTATGCCTGTGTACCCTACACAAGTGTAGAAGACCCTACACAAGCACATAATTCACCCTACACAAGTGCAGAAGTCAGTTTCTGCATTCCTTGTGGGCCCCGCAATGTCCCGCAAGTGATCAAAATTCATCAAATTGAAATATGGGTTTTTGAGATACATACCGTTGCTCCCACATCATCCGATTGTCTGTAGGTGAATACACGTTCTTCGAGGTGATCCACCATTGGAATGTTCACCATCTCTCTGCAAGGGTCCTTTTCCAGAGCAACAAATTCTCCTCTTTGGCTAGTGCAAATGAGCCCTTTTCACTCTCTTTGTCTCATTTATAGATCTTTCTTAGTGCATAGATGGATGTGCACCCTCTCCATCTTATGCTGGTTGCAGTCTTTTGCACCATCATTTTCTCATCCTTCATGCATCTGATCTCCAATTGTCAGTCCATTCGATTCTATCATTCTTATCGATCAATTGGCCTCTTTTTTGGATGTTTCCAGCCAATTCCTTGAGGAGGCATGCATGTGTCATTGTCAGTGTCTAGGGCATTTTTGTTATTGTTCTTTGAAACAATGCTTGAAATCACATTGTCTCAAAGAGGGGCAAAATGTAGACATCTAAAAATGGTTAATGCTTGCAGAGTCATACTTTAACATTGACGCATTGCCTTATTTTAAGGTTTTTGCATCGCATTAACATTTCTCCTATGTTGTGTACTTGGTCTTTATCATTTGCAAGCATCGAATCATTCTTCTGCATTCTTCATTTTTCTCACTTTCAAATTTGGTCATGTCGACAACAATCTTCAGTCATGATTTTGATCAATCTTATTCTGTCGCATTAATGTGCATGCTCATTTGTCATCATTTTGGATATCGTCAATCCTAATTAGGGTTTTGTCCTCTTATCAATCTTGTCATTTTGCGATCGATTTGTCATCAATTGTTGTCCTCTTTTCAATCTTGTCATCTTGCGATTGATTTGTCATCGATCGTGGTCATTTTCAATCTTGTCATTTTTCAATCTATTTTGTCATCGATCCTTGTCCTCTTGTCAAATTTTGTCATTTTGCGATTGATTTGTCATTGATCATCGTCTTTCTCAAATCATGTCAATTTGAATCAATTAGTCATTGTTCCTCGTCAATTGGCACCTATCAATTTTGTCTCTTTATCAATCTTGGTTAGTTTGTCAACCAATCTCAATCATTTGTTAGCATTGGTCTTTTATCAAGTCAGAATCATGATCAAATCAATTATCTTTCATCATGACCTAATTGTCATCCTCGCATTGCTAATTCATCTTATAAGGTTTCATGATTTAATCATTTAACCTTGTTTGTCATTTCTTCCTCTAGGATTAATAAATTATTTATTTATCCTAAGTCTTCATGTCACAATTAAATGTTTATTTAATTGGCTAACTAATCATTCTTCTTTTTGTGAATTAATTAATAAATGACAAATTATTAATTAATTTACCTAATTTCCTAATTTTCATCAATTTCTAATTCCTAATTTCTAATTCCTAATTTCCTAATTTCTAATTCATCTATTTTTCAATTCTCTCCTATTTTCATGGGAATGACATTTCAATTTGTCATAATTTGTCATAATTGACAATCAATCAATTTTGCATAGAAAGTTTCAATTTGTCATAATTTGTCATATTTGACATTCTTGATTTGCAATTTCCATTCGAATCTCTTCATGCTAATTTGATCTTTTCTCCAATTTGTCTATAAATTGGATGAATTTCTTCAATCAAGGTCCCTAACCCCCCTACTACCTAGTCAAATCAATCATGCTTTGAGTATTCTTGCACTACTTGTCAATCTTACTTTCACGTTAGGTTTATGCACTTGAAGGTGAGATCCACAAACAAAGGCTATTTGAAGAAGAAAGAAGGACAATGGAGCCGCATGAAGGAGACATTCAGATCTGCATTTGGTTTTCTTAGTTTTCAATCTTGAATGTTTTGCTTTCATGTCTTTATTGAGTGTTTTTAGGATTGATCATTGCATTTGAGCTTTCATGATTGAGCTAGATTAGTATTGATTTGCTTGTGATGATTTCTGATTTCCTAGCTACACTAGGCACTTGGCCTTCCTGCATGTGCAGGCCCCTATTGTAAGAGTAATATTCCCTTATTGGCCAGTAAGCAAATATTGTGGGTCACAAATCCCACCGAGGTTTTTCCCACACCGGGTTTCCTCATTAAAATACTATGATATGGTGTGCTTCTCATGTGGTTGTTGTTATTCTTGTTTACTACATTATTTCTGGTTTACCAATACACAATTTTGATATGTTTTTCATGTTTTAAGTTAAGTAAATTTATGAACCAGTCAAAAATTGATTCACCCCCCCCCCTCTTAGTATCTTTGGGAATCCTAACAGGAGTCATTATAAAAGGTTATTTGTCTAGCAACATTGAGTGTAAATTTGAAGATTTAGGATCGTTGTCAATATATTCTTAGTTGAAAAATATTTGCGATAAGGATGGAAAGATTCAACCAGAGTATATTAGGGTTTGTGAGAAAGGTTTTCATAATGCAGCTTATTTTCTCAAGGATTTTGAAGAAGAATATATCCAAATTATTTTGAGTCATGTTCATGGGGAAAATATGTATTTGGAAAGAACACACACTATAACCAAGGAGGCTATTCAAGCTGTGACTAGTTTTTGGTCAACCAGTAAAGTCCCTAAGCTGAGGTAAATTTCAAAAGAGATAGTAAACACCTTAACCTTGTCAACCTCTGATGGGCATGCTTTTTTTCTCAATAACATAAGGGACCCAATGGTTAAACTAGCTACAATGGTTATAGGCTACTAGATATTCTATTCCAGTAGAATGAATAGTGTGCCATCTACAACAGTGCATACAGCCTATAGAATGATTGCTGAAAATACAAACTATGACCTATGTGAGGCCATAAGGAGCCAACTAATGTTAAATCTTCAGTCTATCAAGAAAGACAATAGTCAAAAGTTTAAATTTGGTCATTTATTGATTGGTTTATTCTTTTATTTTTAAAATTTCCTACTGGGAATTGGTGATCTTGAATGGTCTAATGATCTACCGGTAATCGCCTAGATAAAGAACAATATTAAGGCTGTGAAGAATACCTTCTCTCTTGCAATGAATAAATATTTCAATGAATTCTAGAAGAAAATGAGTAAGAGGGTTCCTGAGGATGTGGTGAAACACTTTGCTAAGGACATCATTTTCATAGTCACCACTGATTTTTGTCTAATGGAATCTATTGAGCCGAGAGAAGAAGAAATGGAAGACATGAGCTATGAAGTCAATTATGACTTATTGATTGGTTATCCCAATAACCTATTGGCATCTCCAGTGGACAAAAAGAAGATAAGATCTGATACTGTTGAAGAGAAAAATGCAAAAGATGAATCCAATAGTAGTCCAACAAGTAGTGGTAAAGGTAAGAGGAAGAAGGCTGAGCAAGGACCTCTAGTATTGAAAAGTACAAGAGTGACACATAGTGTCCAAATAAAAAAGGAATAGGTACCCAAATTTACTGCTCTAAAGCAGACCGTATCAAAGAAAAAAGGTCGTAAACTGATTCTCCAAGTAGAATATGAAGATACAAATACTGAGGAGGAACCCGAGAAATTAAAAGCAACTTGTAAAACAACCAAACCAGTCAAGGGAATGCCAAAGGAAACTGTGCCTATCAATATATTATCTTACAAACCTATGACTGATTTTGAGAAGATAGTCAAATCATTGGGAAGGAATATATTTGATAATGTCAAGAAATGTTTCTATTCATTTGATAAAGATCAGAAGGAAAAATTTGTTCAATAGGTAATCAATTATTTATGTCAATACAACAGATTACCTCAAGATCTTAAGGATGATATTTATTATTCTTTGTACTCTATTCTTTCAAATAAGTGGCAAATTGTTGTTGCCAAAGACCAAGAAATTATTGATAATGTGTTTATTCAATATTTTCTTGAATAAGAAAAGAATGAATTAATTGTTTTACTTGACAATTACAAAGGTCGGTTTATGTCTAAGGCAAGAAGATTAAAGCTAATGAATGAGAAGGGATAATCTATTGAAGTTGAAACTCATTAGATAGCTCATAATATTCATTGAATGTAAGAGCATTTAAAATATTCTAAAGATGAGAAAGCTAAACCTAAGGTAGGACTGGAAATGGATGAGGAGGAAATTGTGCAAGCTGATGTTGTCTATCCTATCTAGACATAGGATGACACCACTTTTCAAAAGTTTATTCTTGTTGATGATATTCAGGATACAATAGATCTATCAGGAAACATTATTGCACCAGATATATAGCCATCGACAATTACAGATTCATAGGTTAATGCAATTGAGATATCGACAACTCAACCAAGAGTGGATATTCCACCATCAAAAGAAAAACTAGTAAAATCCCAATCGGTTTTACAGGCAACCCAAGAAAAAATTGATGTACAAGTTGCTGCATAGATATCTGAACCAACAAAGTTGAAGGAACAAAAGGAGGAGACAATAAAGATAGAGAAATCTATTCAACCGGTAAAAACATTAGTCATACAACAAACTGATGATGATGATGACTCACTAGGAATCAGGGTCTATAGATGTTGATAACATGAGTGCATTAGAAATGATGAAGATTGTAACTATCATGCAGTCCAGTGCATAGAAGAAAAGATTTAAAAAACAGAGAATGGAAGTTGAAACCATTCAACATTTTGTCGATATCCTGTAAAGTCTACAACCAAAAAATGCTACAAGGCACTTGTCAACTACCATTGGCAAGCTTGGCTAGTTAGTTGCTAATGCATCTGACCAACTTAAGTCCCTAGAAGAAACAACATAGATCTATGCTAAGAAAAGTTACACGAAAAGCGTGGAGAACAACTTATGAACTCTATTGAAATAGGAAGAATTTCTCTATCTCTTAATAAACATTTGATAAGAAAAGCTATTGAAAGAGGAGGAAGAATTCTTACATATACATCTAATGTTTCATTCTTCCATTTTGATATCAATCAAAGGTGAACTGAAACTGAGCAAGAAATTGCAAAGATATATAATACCTATGCACTGTTACAAGATTCAATTTTTGCCTTTAGCAAATCTATGGATGATTTGGAAAATTGGTTAAACGCCTATGATCAAGAACAAGCAAAAAGACTATGATCCCTGAAGGAGTTGAAGAATCTACTCAAACCCCAAGTAGACATGTTACAAAGAGCCTACAAGAATTCAGAAGAAATTTTGGCTACTCTTGAGACGTGTATGTTAGGATTCCCAAAGATGCTGAGAGGGGGGGGGGGGGGGGGTTAATTAGTATCTAACCAGTTGATGAATTTTCTGAACTTATTATATAAAAATCATTCCAAAATTGTGTACCGATAAACCAAAATTAATGCAGCAAATAAGAACAGTAAGCACAACATGAAAGACACACCATAACACAATATTTTAATGAGGAAACCCGGTGTAGGAAAAACCTCAATGGGATTTGTGACCCACAATATTCGCGTACTAGCCAATAAGAGAATATTACTATTACAATAGGGGCCTGCACATGTAGAAAGGCCAAGTGCTTAGAGCTCACTGCTTAGTTATAAAAGAAGTCTCACTAACTTACAAAAATGGATTATACAAATCCAATGTCATGTACTACTTCAGATCAGCATCCACAATGCTAGGTTCAATATTGGTTTAAGCTCTGCAATAATCATAAACCCTTATCCAAAATCTTCCTTACAATTCACACATTAGGTCTGCAATAATCTAACCATATCCACACCCTAAATGATCTACAAGATCTCATACTTATATGAGTCTTATTAAAATATACCATGTCAGCTTACAAAAAGATTTTACAATTAAATACAAAATATAATTAAACAAAATTCATGTTGGCCAAGGTGCCGGTAATCAATCTTTTCGGTGCCGGCGAACTGTATTCCAGTGTAGAGTTTGCCGGTGCTGGTGCCTGCCAATATCATATAATTGTAAGGTTGCCATCAATGACAATACCTTCAATCACCTACAATTTCTCATTGGAGTGTGCATTTGCCACCAATGTGCACTTGATGCAATGGAAGAGTTTTGTACTTAGATTATGACCACAATCGAAGTCACTGAGAACCTACCAAAGATATGGGAACATGATTTTTCCCAAATGAAGAGTAACTTTAGTGACATTTTTCTAAGAATTGCATTTCATACATCTTGATTCATATTTTTAAGTTTTTGTATATGTAAAACATTTTGATACAAATTTTGCTATATATAAATATATGTATTTTGCTTTTCAATTTGGTGTTGTTGTCAAAGGAGGAGTATAAATATATATGTGTGTTGTGAAAATTTTGTACATATGGTTAAGAGGGAGTAGAAGTAGAAATATATGTGTACAATGTTTCTAAGAACACTTAGTTGTATAGCTCTAAAATTTTCTAAGTGTTGCCATCAATGCCAAAGGAGGAGATTGTTTGCTTGATGATGATTTTAATTAATGACTTCATATGTTTTCATTGATGGAACATGTACACACACATATGTTCACATTATCTATCGGTGTTACGTCAAAGTTATTTGTATTATATTACAACTGGTACAAGAAATTTTGTTTACAGAGTATCAAACTGGTACTTGGAGACAACTGGTGTGTATATATATATATAGGAACGACTCAACACCAACCTGAAGATCCAACAAAAATTATTAGAGGAGAATTGAAGGACAATCCGTTTACATGTTGATATGGTTAACTCCAATTGGTATTAATGTTCCAACCAATATTAATTGATTCTATGATGAGTTACCCTAACCTACAATTTTTGGCAATAATTTGTGATGAGTTATGCTTAATTGTCTAGATTCACTGCACCTAGGAAATTGTGATAAAATTTCTAAGGCCAACATGAAATCAAAATTTCTATATAATGAAATATGATGAGAAAAGGAGATATGTTATGGCATGTTGATTTGATGCGAAGATAGAAGTGTTGAAGTGTTGAGAGTATTGTAGAGCATGTTGGCAATAAAGTTGAGTGCATAGAAAAGGATCTATTCAAGAAAGTTGTGCTACTTCTAGATCACACCACCTATTGTTTTCTAATCACTACAATAGTCAGATCCCCTAACTGGGTAAGCTCTAACAAGATTCATTGTACAAATCATCTAACTAGGTGATCCATTAGTTTGGATTCTAAAATCCTCTATTGAGGTTACTCCTAATAGGGAACTACCTTTAATAGGGTAAAGCTTTTAACAGAGCTTTAGGATCTTTAACAAGATTCGCTCCTAGCAGAGCACTTTTGTAGACCTTAACCAATCAATTACCTATCACTGCAGTTAGTTAACTTGTGAGTCCCATCTCACCGTGGTTTTTCCCATTTGGGTTTTCCACGTATAAAAACTTGTGTTATGGTGGATGCTTTACCTATTGTGGATTCTTTAATATCATTTTTGATAGAATACATAGTGTTTAACAAACTTGCTAAGCATATCTATCGGTTAGTGTTTAAAGTAGTATTGTTTTTTGTGTCACTTATTCACCTCCTCCTCTTAATTATTTGTAAGTCTATCACAAACTACTAACACATTTGGTGAAATACGTGGGCAATGAATATTATCAAAATATAGTGTGTGTGATTTTTAGATTAGTGCACATTTTGATTTCTAAAGGTTAATGAATAAGTGCTTGTTGTGATTTCATTTAGATTGTTTTGCATGTCTTAACCTTTAGAGAGTCTGCCTCCTGAGTAGCCTATAGGTCTGGGTGAGAGGGAATGACCCAAGTGGTAACAAGATGAATCTAAGCCCTTCAAAACCACTATAAATAAATGTATTTGTGATAAAATTTGAAAGAGATGGGTATTGCATGTTGTCATAATGGTGTTATGTCTACCTTAGTGTCTATGTGGCACGTAAAAACCTATAGAGCATAACCTCTACCGGATGGGAGGCCTCCTTTAATGGACTGGAAAACTTTGTTGAATATGAACACCTAAACGGATTCCTTGACTAAAACCTTTTGTACGTAGAGACCAAAAACCTTCTGTTTGCTAGCGTAGAAGGTTAGACCTCCAAAGCAGTCCCAAAATTTCCTGGCTCATTGTAGAGATAGTAGTTCCTTGGGAAGTGATGACCTAAGGAATTTACAAATTGGTATTCCCAGAGAAGTGAGTGTCATGTGGAGGGGAGCTAGTGCTACCGAGTTCCTAGGCTATCCGCTATAAGTAGGCATGGCTGAGAGTAATCTCAAGTGGGAACCCAACAAGTATTGTCCTATCCTACCTTAGGATTTGTTGTTGAATGCACATGAGTGTCTTTTGTCAAAGTAAAACAAACATTTTATCTTCCATTCTTGTTAAAAGTGAATAATAGACAAAGGACATATTCAACCTTACAAACATTGGCAACAATAATTTTTCAAAAGTATTCATAATCAAATTTGGTCCTCAACATCCAAACAATTGTCCAAACAAGATTCAAACAAAATTCAAACTTGGTCCAAAGAGTTTCAAAGTATCCATTCAATAATTTCCAAAAATTTTATCAACGTGGCTTTTCAAAACATGGGGTACCCTTGTTTCAAAATTTATGTCACTTAGAGATAGGTTTTGCATAGCTCAAAATTAGGTCTTAGGACATATTGTCATTACCCTTCATTTTAGTTCATTTCATTGCAAGAATCCTTATTTTTCCAGTTAGGTTTAAAATCATTTTCCTAGGTCATTGTCATTAATATTCATTGCACTATCATTGTCACACAAACTAGGTCAAGGTCTTAGGTTGTATCTTGCATTATCATTATCATTCCAAAATTAGGTTTTACCTTAGGTTATATTTCTTTTCATATTCCCTCATTGCATTAAGTTTTATCATTACATAGTTTAAACCCTAGGTCTTGTCTTAGGTTGAGATTGTCATACATTTGCATTCATATCTTTGGTGCTTAGGCCATGTATTACCCTTAGATAATTTTCATTTCATATCATATCCTTAGATCATTTTTCATTTCATATCATATCCTTAGACCATTTTCATTTCATATCATATCCTTAGATCATTTTCATTTCATATCATATCCTTAGATAATTTTCATTTTATATCATATCCTTTATCATTTTCATATCATATCATATCCTTAGTTTGACCATATCATACCCTTAGTCCATATCATTAGGTCATATCTCATCATTAGGTCATATCATATCATATCATCAAAACTTAGTTAAAATAATATAACCCAAGGTCATATCGTAGCATCATAATTAAGTTTTGTCCATATCATAACATAAGGTTGCATTTATATCCTTAGGTCATTTCATAACTTTGGTCCATTTAATGTCCTTAGGTTATTTCATATCTCTAGTTCATAGTACATCTTGAGCTTATTTTCAAATCATATCTTGGGTTCATACCCTAGGTCATTGTCATTATCATTGCCTTCTTGCATTTAGTCTAAAAATTAGGCTTCACCAAACTTTAAAAGTTCAAATCTCTATTCTAAACCCTAAGTTGTTGTTAGGGAGTCTTGACCTTGTCCAAAATTTGTCCTCTTTTCAATATCATTTTTTAAAACCTATCTTAGTATCCAAGCGTATAGGTGAGACATTGTTAGTTTGTCCTATCATTTTATCCTTTGTCCTTTATTCAATTAAGGTCTTGGCTTTATTTCAATTTCCCAAGGTTTTGTCTTTAGGTTTTCATTCCAAGAGTTTCTCCAAACCTTTAAAAAGTCAAAAAAAATACGATTGCCTTCTTTTCCTAGATTGCATGATCATCTTCTAAGGTTTCACTTAGTTGCATTTCATTATCCAAAATACCAAAAAAAAAAGTTACATTGTCATCCTTCTAGGCTACATTAGTTGCATACATCACCCTTAAGAATAAAAATCCCAAAAATACTACATTGCATACTAAGATGTCTATTGAAACAAAGTTCCAAGCTCCTATGATGCAACAAAGTTTGACATATCAACCGATGATTGGTCCAATGAATAACACAATGCAATCAAGTTTTGATCCAAGGCAATCACAATTGTATTGAACTGAATAACAAGGAAATACAATGAACCAAACTTTAATCCAAATGCTGATCCACCTACAAACATGCTACAAAAGTATGAAATTGTTCACTTAGGAGCACCACCATACTTTGAATCAATTCTCCAACCATGATGTGGCAATGTTTCACCAATGCCACCAATGAATGTGTCACCAAGTTTTGATTCAAATCAGTTAAGTCAAGGTCCCTACCCACTAAGACCCTTGGTAGATGGTCAACGCATCATTCATCCAAATTATGGTTATATTCAAGTTCAATCATTACCAGATTTATAAGAAGAGGAAGATTCAGATGAGGAATCATACATAGATTCTAAAGTTATTGAGGCAATGAACAATCCTAAGTTTGTAGAATTTTTGGACCAAGAAATTTTAAGAAATCCTTGAGAATATTTCCCACTCATTATAAGTGACTTGGCCTTAAGTCTTGAGCTAGAAAATTGTGTCCCACAAAAAGTTCAAAAAAATAAAGTCTAGAATCATGTTTCAAAACGAGAGAGAAAAATTCCACTTGTCCAATACCAGCAACAAATTCAACCCATGTCTAGAAATGGTTCATCTGCCCATCAAGAAATTTATTCTCAAGTGGCCTCTTCTCTTGTCATTCCATCAGATCTTGAAGTTTCACAAGATAAATTTCCACCATTTCTTACAAATGATACATCAAATAATGCATCCTCCCAAGGGTTGTCTACAACAAAAATACATGCTAATCTATGTCTTTATACAAATCCTTTGTACTATTTAAAAATGCAAGATTTAATGCTACCAAATGCTTCTCTTTTAGAGAATCCCATTCAAATTTCATCTCCCTCATGTCAAAGAATTAATTCCTTGCCAAAATCTCCCATGTGTATTCAAATTTCAAACCCATCTCAAGAGGATGATTCAGAAGACAAAGAAATAAGTCTTGAAATGGATCAAGATCAAGACCCTAAAACTTTTCCATTGCATACTATATTTGACCAAGATCTCATTTCCTTTGATGATCCCCCTATTCCTATCCAAGAGCACAATGACTTTTTAAGTCCTATGGGCATTCCAATCCTTGGGAAAGATCAATATGTCCCTTCTATTCTCCCTAATAATCCCATTGAAAATCAAGAGAAGAACAACTTTAAAGAGGAATTAAATGATCTTCCTCCTTGTCAAGATCAAATTATCCCTTTTCTTTCACATCCTTTACTTGATGATCTAGCACAAGATTCCCTTGTTTCTCCATGTCCATGTCTTAATCCTCCATATACACTCCAAGATCTCATTTCATTTGATGATCCCATTATTCCTCCTATTCCATCTCATGAACAACCTGTCATTGATCCCAATCCCCCTCACCCTTATAATTCTAATAGGGTGCAAGATGTTCATGAACCCCCCATATGCATAATGGATTCACCCACTTTGGTCCAATCTCATTCACTTCATGATCCTATCATTCCCATCATATCATGTCCACCTCATAATGGACTTCCGTCTTCTTCCCAAAGGAAAGCATATCCTAAGGATCAAGATGTTCATAAAGAAAAAGGGGTAGACCTTCATAAGAAAGAACCCCTCCATGTTAAAGTAAATATCAATGGTCATGACCTCAGGGACATTCCTCAATATTTTGGTATCCCTCCACCTAAATCCAAACATACGCCTTCCCCTTCACCCCTTCCATCCATTTTATGTCCTTATATCATTTCATTGCATATGCAAGATCAACAAAGGCGCACATCCTTGAGAACCTTCCATCCATATAAATGACCTCCATATCAATCATATCTATCCACGCATTCCTTTTCCCCTCTAATCAATTTGGATACCAAGCATAAAAATCAGAAGTCTAGTAATACACATATAGTCAAGGATCAACATGTCCAGTCTAATTGACATGTCAAAATAAATTAAAAAATGATTTAAAAAGAAAAAGAAATATCCAAAAGGCCACAATGGCCTACTAAGTAAAAGAAAGAAAATTCAAAAGCCACATGTGTTCCTAAATACCTTGTAGAAGAAATGTATTCCAAGTTGTTGGCAATTTGGCATTAAGTTTTCACTGATGTCAACCAGTTTGGCAAGATTAAGAAGTGGCAACCAATATGATGGAAATACACATAAGAGTGAGTAGACAAAAGGAAGGCTACTGGTACACATGACTTTGGTCATCTACCGGTAAAGAAGGCTTACCGGTAAGGCATAAACTAGGATTAATATTGGTTGTGTATTATGAAGGTACAACATCCAGTGAACAAAATAGAAAGGATGGTTGATGGTCATATAGATAACATAGGGTAAACTGGTAGTCAACCTATGTCAACTAAGTATATCAAACCAACATAGGAATTCAAGAAGAGGTCAATATCGACAAGCTGATAGATGGATGCCAAGTGGAGGTACCGCATATCTCGGTGGAGTGTGCATTGATGCAACAATTTGTGAGTAGGACAACTTTAATGACGAAACCGCAAGTCGTGGAGGATGTCAAAAGATTGTGTCTCAAGGAAGGCAAGATGGAAAGGAAATTGTACTAATCTTGCAAGAAGATTTGATCTTCATACCTATTAGGTCAAGAAAATAGAAAAGTGATTAATGGCAAGTGACAAAAGAATGCAGGAAAGCATAGTTCAGACCTCCAAATGTAGAAAACGCACATTGGAATGTGAAGTTTGACTAGTGACTGATAATTCTCATAAAGGCTATATCCTTGAAAAGTAGATCGAATCACAAAGGATGATTTGGATTGTGCTGGAAAAAGAAAACCTTACACGATAGTGTTTGAATACATTCTTGGTGGGAATCCATGATAATAAATATACAAGCTCAAAACAGAAGATGATGATGTGTGTGGAAGAAGAGGAAGAGTGAAGAGAGGTAAAGTGAAAAGAAGGATCATTCTACCCTAGAATTTATTCTAAGAGAGTTGTAGTGATTGAGCAAGCAAACCGATGAGAGGGTTTAACAACCAGTGATTGAGTAGCGATATAACTATAGCACGTTCAACAGTCAAGAAAACTAGTGAGGTGTGTTAAAGACAACATCCAAGTGTGACATAGTAAGTGGTGAGATTGTGAGTGAAAAAGAAGAGAGAAGAGAGGCCAAGAATATGAGAGAGGAACCTCACAACCAGTAGTGTGAGATACAATAAAGAAAATAAGACTGCTAACTAGGAGAGACCTATTTGTTCAAGAGTTGCAAAATTCATTTATGAGAAGAAGTCATAACTGTATCTTAATTGTATTTCAACATACATCACTAAGTTGGAGCTTGGTGTAGGGGTTGGTTCTCCTTGGGTCTATGCCCTAAATCAGTAGGGGTTGGTGTTCCTTGGGTTGGTGCCCTAAGTCCTTGTAATTTAGTGTTTCACTTGTGAGGCTGGATTGGAGCAGCAGTCTCTAGTAGCATTTCTCGATGAGGTTTTTCCCATATTGGGTTTTCCTCGTACATCTAGTGTGGTGGAGTGCACATGTGTGATTTACATTTTTGGTCTCCTCATTTGCTTTATTAGTTTTATTAGCTATTGCTTAAGATAACAATCGGTATTCTGAAGTTGCTTCAAAAGAGAAAAATTTAGGAACCACTGATTCACCCCCCTCTTAGTGGTACTCTATGTTCAACAATTGGTATCAGAGCCTATGTTCCTAGATATTTATAAACCTTGGGTAGATTCTAGACTTAGAACATAATGGCAAGAAATGAGGCTGCTTCCTCAAAATCCCCCATGTTTGATGGATCCAACTATACCTTCTAGATAAGAAGAATGGAGACTTATATTTCCTCCCTTGGTTTTGATGTGTGGATGTTTGTCAAGAATGGGTATGTTGTCCCTAGTGTTCCTCCCACTGACCTAGATGCCAAGGAGTATGAGAACAATACAAAGGCCAAAAATGCTATCGTGAGAGGAATGTTTGATAATGAGTTTGTGAAAGTCATGCACTGTGCATCAGCCAAGGAGACGGGATAAATTGCAGAGGTTGTTTGAAGGAGATGCAAAAGTCAAGAAGGCCAAGCTACAAGAACTGAGGGGTCAACTTTAAGGCATCAAGATGAAGGATGATGAAAAGATTGTAGACTACCTTCATAGATTTTATGAAACTGTGAACACCATCAATGGGCTTGGAGAAGACATTGCGGATGAGATACTTGTCAAGAAGATGCTTAGCTCTGTTACACCTAAGTATGATACAAAGGTGTCTACCATAAAAGAAGCCAAGGATTTGAATATCTTTACAATGGATGAGCTATTTGGCTCACTAATAGCATATGAGATGAGAACAACTGGTGATACTTCCTTAAGGAAAGAGGCAACATTCGACACCTCCAAAAAAGATAAAGAAGTAACTGCTCATAAAGGATCAGGTGAAGACTCTGATGAAGAGGTAGCAAAATTTTTTAGAAATCTTAAAAGAGGATCCAAAAAGTACTAAGGAAAGATACCACTCAAACATTTCAATTGTGGTAAGGTTGGACACTTTGCTGCAAAATGTCCTTACAATGAAACTGATGGAAATGAGTCAAGAAAGCTTAGCAAATTTGCTGACAAAGACAAAGGAAGAAGAGGCTACCAGAAATAGAACAACCTCTATACTATTGAGGATGATACTACAGATGAAGAAAGTGCATCAAAGATAACTGCCATGATAATGACAAAAAAGTTAATCTCTTTATGACACTTGATGAACTGGATGGCAAAGATGAGGAGGAAGAGGATATCGAGGCTAAAGTGGATTTAGAAGGAGAGCTTATAAGTGCTCTTGAGAATCTGAGTAAATCAAGAAGAGAACTCAAGAAGGTCAACCATGCTGTAAGAAATGAGCAAGGTCTCTTGAAACTATCCTTGGATGAGTCCAGTCAAGTTATTTCTAACTTGAAAATACAGTTGGAAGAAAGCAAGAGGATATGTGAAGTTACATCCTCTAATCTGATGAAGAAGGAAAATGAGCATCAAGATCTGGAAGCAGAAATAGTGAAGCTTAGAAAGGAGCTTGAAGAAAGAAAGGAATAAATAAAAGTAAGAAGCAAATATGAAGGCAACACCGAAGCCTTAGACAAGATGTTGAGAAAACATAAGCAATCCAAAGATACCAATGGCTTAGGCTTTGAAGAAGGTCAAAGCTCAAACAAAAAAAACACATCTGGTAAAGAAATAAAGTTCACCTCTTCAAATGAAGGTGAATTATAGAAGACATTCACTGTAAGCAATGATACAGGCAAAAATACATATGCAGATGTTGTTGGAAATCACCATGATAACCAAAGTAAACAAGCAATGAACCAAAGGCCACACTCATTGTACTGACATGCAGATCCTAGGAGAAATGCAAGAGTTGAACATAAAGGATTCACCAGAGTCAATAGCATGAAAAGAAGACCCTCGATGAGGTATTCCTTTTCTGGATCAAGGCAACCTAACCGGTATGTTCCTAACTTTCATGGTTACTATTACCGGTGTAACAAATTTGGGCATAGAATAGCTGACTGTAGATTAATCAATAAGCCATCTATGAGTTATGAAAGTAGAAATCCATTTAATGCACTTGGTGGCATGCATGTTGTCTGTTATCAGTGCAATGCATATGGTCATAGGAGTTTTGAATCTAGGAAGAATAAACCAAAGTCCTACAATAATTTTAAATATTTATCTTTGAATGAAAATGTGAAATGCTATAACTATCAACGTTTCAGACATATAGAAAAGTTTTGTAAAAATAGATAGATCAAGCAAAATAAGTCAAATCCTGATCAAGAACTGATAGTTAAACCTAAGTACACAAAAGAAGTTGGGAAGCAAAAGGATATCAAACCGGTATGGGTTGAGAAAGAAAAGGAAAGGGAAGAATCAAGTCTGATAGTGCATACTGCCTTACATGCTGAAAGGAAAAATCTATGGGCCGTAGAGAGTGGTTGCTCCAACCACATGACTGGTGACAAAAATAAATTCATTAAACTTGAAGACTAGAATGGTGTTTGAGTAAGATTTGGAGACAACTCATCCATCAAAATAAAGGGAAAATGTACTTTAAGTATTGAAGGAAAATTGAAAGCACGTGATGTATATTATGTGGAAGGCCTGAAGCATAATCTATTGAGCGTGAGTCAGATATGTGACAAAGGTTACAAATTCATCTTTAACTCAATCGAATGAAAAATAAAGAAAGACAATACTGGTCAGGTTGTGGCAGAAGGAAAGAGAACAAATGGTAATGTCTATAATCTAAAGGAATGTTAAAAATCCTAGTGCATGTTA
This sequence comes from Cryptomeria japonica, assembly GCF_030272615.1. NCBI lineage: Eukaryota > Viridiplantae > Streptophyta > Pinopsida > Cupressales > Cupressaceae > Cryptomeria > Cryptomeria japonica. The sequence continues at coordinate 673,327,154 of NC_081412.1, forward strand.
GGACAAGTTGATGTAAGTTGGCTGTGGCACCGAAGATTAGGCCACATAAACTTTGATAGCTTATTTAAAGTGAGTAGAAATGGGTGTGTTAGTAATATTCCACCCATCATCAAACTGGTAAGCACATTTTGTGATGAATGTGTGAAATGTAAGCAAACTAAAGTGTTTTAGGACAAAATAGCACAACACCTCCAAACCACTTGAGATTGTGCATACAGATCTATGTGGTCCAACTATGACAAGAGCTCTTGCAGGTGAAAGATATTTTATGCTCTTTATTAATGACTACTCAAGAATGACTTGGGTCTCCTTCCTACAACACAAGTCACAAGAATTTGATAGATTCAAGATCTTTAGGAAGATGGTGGAGAAAGAAAGTGGGTGCAAACTAAAATGTCTAAGATCAGACTGAGGTGGAGACTTCACATCAAATGAGTTTGAATATTATTGTGAAAAATATAGAATTAGAAGGCAATACTTATCCCCTAGGACACCACAACAAAATGGTGTGGTATAAAGAAAGAACACGATAGTAAAGGAGATGGCCACAACCATGTTGAATGAGGCCACTATGCTAGACACATATTGGAAGGAACTTGTTCATTCTACTACATATACTTTGAACAAGGTTCAATTAAGAACAAATAGTAGAATGACACCTTATGACCAAAAGCCATCAGTCAAATACTTCAAAGTATTTGGAAGAAAGTGCTTTATCAAAAGCGATATGGATGCTCTAGGTAGTTTTGAATCTAGGAGTGATGAAGGAATCTTCCTTGGTTACTCATCTAATAGCGAGCCCTACCAATGCTACAACAAAAGACTAAGAAGAGTCATTGAGAGTGTTCATGTAAAAGTTGATGAGGATATACACAAAGGAAGTCAACCACTGGTTAATCGATATGATGTTTCTGGTGATGAAGGTAATGAAGCTCAGTCAGACAATGAACCAGAAAATGTATCCAAGAAGACTCCTAACTGATATGTGTAGTTGAATACTCTGGAAGAGAAAATTTTGGGAAATAAGAGTGATGGTGTGCAAACTAGAAGAAGACTTGCCCAGAATGATGAACAAGTCGACTTCTGCCTCATGACTGAAGTAGAACCTAAAACATTCAATGAGGCTAGCAAAAGACAAAAATGGATGGATGCCATGGAAGAAGAACTGGAACAGATTGAGAAGAACAAGACTTGGGAATTAGTCCCTAGTTCAAAAGACAAGAACATCAATGGCACTAAATGGGTCTACCAAAATAAGATGAATGAAGAAGGTAAAATTGTTAGGCATAAAGCTAGACTAGTGTGTAAAGGATACTCTCGGGTAGAGGGATTTGACTTTGAAGAAACATTTGCACCGGTAGCTAGATTTGAAGGAATTAGAATGTTTCTAGCCTTCTCTACCTACAAGGGTTATAAAGTATATCAAATGGATGTAAAATCTACCTTCCTAAATGGAAATTTAGAAGAAGTAAACATGGAGCAACCAGAAGTGTTTTTGTTGAATGATGATGAGACATTTGTGTGCTGATTAAAGAAGGCCCTGTATGGTCTAAAGAAACCTCCTAGAGGATGGTACTCAAGATTAGATTAGTACCTGAAAGAGAAAGCATTCAAAATGGGGAGTGCTGACAACAATTTGTACATAAAGAAAGATGGAAATCACATGATCATATGGTTGTGTATTTAGATGACATTATCTTTGGAGGAAATAAGGATACCCTCTGCAAAGAATTTTCTTAGCAAATGTAGTTAGAATTTGAAATGACAATGATTGGTGAATTAACATACTTCATTGGTTTGCAAATATTATAGAAAGATAAGGGATTCTTTATCTCACAAATCAAGTATGTAAAGGAAATGTTGAAGAAATTTCAACTGGAGGATTTTAAACCATAAGTACCCCCATGGTAATAGGAAGTAAATTAAGCAAGAATGATGAATCACCAGTGGTGGATTAGAATTTGTACATATCTATGATAGGCAGTCTATTGTATCTTAAGTGCTTCTAGATCGGATATAGTACATGCAGTTTATATGGTGGCTAGATTCCAAGTTGCACCTAAAACATCACATATGAATGTTGTAAGCAGAATATTTAGGTACCTACAAGGGACACTCAGCTATGGATTGTGATACCCTAAAAAATGGAAGTTCATCTTGGAAGAATACACTGGTGCTAATTGGGTAGGTTTCATTGATGATTAGAAGAGGACAAGTGGTGGTGCATTCTTTCTAGGTGTACGGTTGCTCTCATGGCATAGCAAGAAGCAAGACTCAATCTTACTATCAAATACTAAAGAAAAATATATTGTTGCTAGCACATGCCACTCTCAAGTGCTTTGGATGAAGAAGACTCTCAAAGACATACAAGTGGACATCATAGATCCTATTCTCATCCAATGTGATAATTTGAGTGCGATCAACATAACAAAGAATCTGGTAATGCATATTTCTATCAAGTATCATTTTCTCAAAGAGAAGGTTGAAGGATAGGAGGTAAGAATGGAGTATATCCCTATCGACGAAACCATTACCGGTAAGCACCTTTAAGTACCTAAGACAAAAATTGGGAGTTGTTTCATCTGACTTACGTACTTGAGAAAGGAAGTATTTATATGGTTCAAGTGAAGTTCATAGTAGCATCTATAACTCTTGATCTGCATCTCATTGCCGGCTGCAATCACTGGTAGTAGTCTAAGAGGAAGCTCAGTGTTGATCTAAGGGGGAGTTTACAGTACCCTTTGTCATTGTGTCAAAGGTGGAGAAATCTACTGATATGAAGTGGCTTGTGGTAAGTTGACATCAATGTCAAAGGGGGAGATTGTTGGCAACTTGGCATTAAGTTGTCATTGATGTCAACTGGTTTGGCAAGATTAAGAAGTGGTGACCAATATAATAGAAATACACATGAGCATGACCAGACAAAAGGAAGGGTATCAGTACACATGACTTGGGTCATCTACTGGTAAAGAAGGTTTAATGGTAAGGCATATACTAGGATGAGGATTGGTTGTGTATTATGAAGGTACAACATCTGGTGAATAGAATAGAAAGGATGGTTGATGGTCATACCAGTAACATAGGGTCAACCAATAGTCAACCTATCTTGACTAAGTATATCAAACTAACATAGAAATTCAAGAAGAGGTGGATGTCGACAAGGTAACAACCAAATTCCAAGTGGAGGTGCTGTATAGGTAGGTGGAGTGTGCATTGATGCAACAATCTATGAGCAGATCAGCTTTAATGAGGAACTTGCAAGTCATGGAGGATGCCAGAATATTGCATCTCGAGGAAGGAAAGATGGAAAAGAAATCATAGTAATCTTGCAAAAATATTTGATCTTTGTACCTATTAGGTGAAGGAAAAATCAAATCCATTATTGGTGAGTGATAGAAGAATGTAGAAAAGAGTGGTGCAGTCCTTTAGATTTAGAAAATGCACATTGGAATGTGAAGTTTGGCTGGTGATTGATCATTGTCATAAAGGCTATATCCTAGAAAAGAAGATTGAATCACAAAGGAGGATTTGGATTGAGCTAGAAAAATAAAACCTAACATAGTAGTGTTTTGAATGCATTCTTGGCAGGAATCCATGATGATAAATATACAAGCTCAAAATAGAAGATGATGATGCTTGTAGAAGAAGACAAAGAGTGAAGATAGCTAAAGTGTAGAGAAGGATCATTATGCCCTAGAATTAATTTTAAGAAAGTTGCATTGAGTGAGTAAGCAAATCAGTCAGAGGTTTAACCACCAGTGATTGAGTACTGATATAACTGTAGCAGGTTCAACAGTTAAGCAAACCGATGAGGTGTGTTAGAGTAATACATCATCCAAGTGTTCAACATAGTAAGTGGTGAGACTTTGAGTGCAAGAGAAAGAGAGAAGAGAGGCCAAGAATCCGAGAGAGCAACCTCACAACCAGTAGTGTGAGATCTAGTAAAGAAAAGAAGACTGCTAACCTAGAGAGACCTATTTGTTCAAGAGTTGTAGAATTCATTTACGACAATAAGTCATAACTATCTAAATTTTATTTCAACATACATCACCAAGTTGGAGCTTGGTCCATGGTTTGGTGCCCTAAATCCTTGTAATTTAGTATTTCACTTGTGAGGCTAGATTGGAGTAGTAGTCTCCAACAACATTTCTCACTAAAGTTTTTCCCATATTGGGTTTTCCTCGTACATCTGGTGTCGTGGAGTGCAAATTTGTTATTTTCCTTTTTGGTTTCCTCATTTGCTTTACTAGTTTGATTAGTTACTCCTTAAGATAACAACCGGTATGAAAAATTTAGGAACCACTGATTCACCCCCCTCTCAGTGGTGTATTCCAATGTTCCAAAATGTAAGATCCACTTTTCCTTCATCACTCCACCACCCCTCAAGGTGTGTTCCAATGTTCTCACCTACTATTATGCATTTGTGAAAGCAATTTTTTCTTCACCACTAATTCTTCTCCATCTAATTTCCTCTTACTAACATTTCTTCCATCAGTCCTTGAAATCATCTTGGTCTTATCCTCACAATTTTATTTTTTTATAAGTTGGCCTCTTTTGTAAACTTTTCACCCAATTTATTGAGGGGGCACCCTTGTAGCCTACCATTGTTGGGGCAATATTTTATGCGATTTTTCTTTAATATTCTTTGAAACAACACTCAAAATTGCATTGTCTCAAAGAGGGGCAAAATGTAGGCACTAAAAAGTGGTCAATCATTGAGATGTCATACTTTAACATGTCTATGTGACTTTCTTTTAGGGTTTTAACATTTTATTAACATTTCCTCTATGTTGTGCGTTTGATCTTCATTATTTGTCGACATTGCATCTTTCCTTTGGATTTTTTTCCTAATCAATTCTAATTCTTTTTCTTTTAATTATGTCTTATCAATGTCATTCTCAATTGCCATTAATTGATCATAATCAAATTTTAATATTAATCGATCATCGATTTCTCATTAGTTTTGGATCGATTAGTCATTGATCCTCATCAATTGTTGTTTATAATTTTGGTTCCTTTTATCAATTTTTGATCAATTTATCATTGATGTTTGTCATTCAACATTAGTTTCTTTATCAATTATCAAATGTTTATCATTTAATCATGATCGATCTTATATAAATTGTTTCAATTTTGTCATGACCTAATTGACATCCTTTCATTTCTAATTTTTCTTCTAGGGTTTTATGATTTAATCATTTAATCCTATTAAGTCTTCCCTCTAGGTTAAATAAATTTATTTATTTATTCTAGGTCCCTCTTGTCACAATTAAATAATTTATTTAATTATCTAATTGAGTCCCCTTTGTGAGTTAATTAATAAATGACAATTTATTAATTAATGTTACCTTTTCCTATTTTCATTTTTCCTAATTTTCTTAATTTCCTCTTTTCCACCTAATTTTATAGTTTCAAATTTCCCTCTTAACTTTTCCCACTAATTTATCCTCCTCATTAGCTCCCCTTTTTGTGCTCAATCATGTCATATAGTTTGAGGCTATTTTCTCTCTCAAGTGTCATTTAGTCAATGAGCAATTATTGCTCTAATTTTATCATAAATTAAGGGCTATTTCTTCTACAATCATGTCATAATCAATTTGCACCATTTTATCCTAATTTTCAATATTTTGAAAGAGGAAGTTGTCATGAAAATTTGGTCAATCAATTTTGTCATAAATCCTATCACAAATCATGCCAATTTCTTATTTTGTTTCCCTTTTTGGGATACTCATCAAAATTGTCTATAAATTGAGAACTCTTTTCTCAATGATGGCTAACCATGCTTCGATTAAATTTATGTTGTCATTTTCATCTCACAATGTTGCTTCCACTTACAATTTCACTTGTAGGTGAAATCCACATAATCAAATTTTAATGTGAAAGAAGGACAATGGAATCACATGGAGGAGATTCTATGTTATGGTTTGTATTTGGTTTATTTTGAATCTTATCTTAATATTCCTATTGAATGTATTAGGATTAGATTTTATTAGCTTGTTAGCTTTCATAGTTGGCTAATGTTAGGCTTTGAATCCTTTATTCGAATTCCTAGTTACAACATGGACCAATGACTCTAGGAAATACAAAATACAACCTACGCCAAGACTTGGTTTTGGTATGATAATGGATGAAAATGAATGATAATGACCTAGGAAGATGACCTTAAACCTAAGTGAAAAATAAGGATGCTTACAATGAAATGTCTGAAAATGAAGGGTAATGACTATATGTTCTAGACCTAAGTTTTAACTATACAAAATCTAACCCTAAGTGACATGAATTTTGAAACAAGGATACTCAATGTTTTGACAAGCCATGTTCATAAAATGTTCTGAAATATTGGATGAATACTTGGAATACTTTGGGACAAAATTTTGACCTTTGTTTGGACACTTGTTTGCTTTTGATAACCATGTTTGATTATGGCTACTTTTGGAAAATTGATTTTCCTAATGTTTGTGACGTTGATTATGTCCTTTGTTTGTGATTGAGTCTTAACAAGCATGGAATAAAAAATATTTGTTTGGATTTTGAAAGAAGACACTCATGCACATTCAATAACAAATCCTAAGGCTGGCTATGACAATACTTGTTGAATCCCCTTACCTAGAATACCTCATTCAACTAAATAGTTAGAAGCTTGGTAGCACTAGCTCACCTCCATGGCACTCACTTCTTAGGCATACCAAGATTTGAATTCCTTGAGACATCACTTCCCAATAAATTTACTATCTTTAATTGAAGGGCGCATGAGGGGTTCATTTTCCATGTACGTATCACAATACCTAAGTCAACAAGTAGAAGGTTTTTGGAGAATCTAAATAAAAGGGGTTGTAGCCAAGGAATATGTTTGAGTGGCCATAATCAACAATGTTTTCCACTTTGTTAAAGGAGGCCTCCCAACTTACAAAGGTTACACTCTACAGTTTTTAACGTGCCACTTAGACACTAAGGAAGACATAATGACATTATGGCAGCATGTAATGCTATCCGCTTGCAAATTTCGTTACAAATGCATTTGTTTATAGTTACTCAAAAGAGCTTGCCTTTATCTTGTTGTCATTTAGATCATTCCCTCTCACCCGACCTTATAGGATTCTAAGGATTCAAGCCCTCTAAAGGTTCAAACATGGATAACTTCTAAGAGAAGATATGAAAAACATGGGTTATTTAATCTCTAGAAATTGAGATGTTCTCTAAGTTACAAACTCAATCAAGTGTTTCAAATGTAACCCTTTGACTGCATCCTGCACCAAAAGAATTAGTAGTTTTGGGTTTTTGTTCTTTTCCTGATGAATGCCAAGGTGTTGCACAAATAATCAATAATACACAAAACCTCTAAGTTTAGTAGAAAAATAAATATGCAACAAAGTAACATGCAACTAAAAATAAACATGCAAGCAAAAAGGAAAAAAAAACATGCAACTAAAAAAGAAATAGGTAAAAAGGCAACATGCAAGCAAAAAGTAACATGAAAAAAAGAAACATGCAATGAAAAGAAAAAAAGATAAAAAACTAGCATGCAACTAAAAAAGTGGATATGCAACTAACCTAAAATATTGACATGCAATAAAAAATCTATACTTTTTTTTTAAAATGACATACAATCTAGAAAAGATGACATGCAACAAAAAAGTCTAAAATGCAACAAAAAAGTTAAAAAAAAGCTAACATACAACTTAAAATAAATGACATGCAACTTAAAAAGTTGACATGCAACTTAAAAAGTTGACATGCAATTTTTTAAAAAATGGCATGCAACTCAAAAAGCTAACATGCAAAAAAAAAAAGCTAAAAAAGCTAAGGAAGTTGACATACAAAAAAGCTAAAAAAAGATGGCATGCAACTTTAAAAAAATACATGCAATTTAAAAAAAAACTAGCATGCAACTAAAAAAAACTATAGAGTTCATTTTAAGCAATTTGTAAAATGAAACAGAAGATTGTGGTTAATTTGATCCCCTATTTAATCTGATTGATTGAAATTTAAACTAAACCACTAAAATTGAAAATGCAGATTGTGGGTTCTTTTTAAACAACATGACTAAAAATGAAAACTGTGTTCAATCTGAACCCATGTAATCAAAGTAAATGCAATTTGTTGTTAATTTTAATCAAAAAAATAAATTTATCTTAATTTTAGTCCCAAATGAAAAGAATTACTCCAAACTACTGGATTAAACCTCCTAATTAGACCATATTGAGATGTCAAAATATACCTCCTGGTTCCTACATGCAATCAAGAACTCATTAAAAAAAATAAAAAAATATTAGCACGATTGTTAGTTCACATTGGGCTCACCAAAAAATGTAATATAGGAAATTAGGCAAATGATTCATAACATATAATTAGTTAACCACAAAATTAAAATGTATGAAAATATTCCTAACATATTCAATAAAGGAAATGAAGATGAAATACTAAAACCAAGATGCAAACCAAAAAAATGTATTTCCTTCATTGCTCCTCCATTGTTCTTCTTTCTCCTTCAAATTTGATGTTCATCTCACCTAGAAATGTAAGTGTATTTGAAAGAAAGATGATAGGATGATAAAATGATTTAGACAACAAAAAGATAATCGAAATGTGGTTGTCAAAAAATGAGCATTGAGAGCTCAATTTATTAAAAAATTGGGATCGATTGAATGGGTAAGATTGGAAAGATTTTTTATTAGATGGATGAACATGATTGAGTGCACAATAGAGCTTCCATTTAGGGAAAGATGAAGATAGAAGAAATAAAATATGAAATATTATGAGAATAAATAATAAAATCTTTAATTATCTTTTCATGAATACCAAATTAGCAAGTTGAAATTAAATAGGAAGACTTTAATAATTAAAAATCATTAAATATCTTTAGTGAGGTAGGAAAATGGAATACATCAACAAAATTAAATTAGCCAACCATAAAGCTAAATTGCAATGAAATAAAATCCTATTACAATCAATAGAAGAATTGAAAACAAGGCATTCAAAAGAAATGAAAATCATCATGAATGTCTCCTTCAATTGACCTCCATAGTGCTTCTTTCTCCTTCAAATATCTTGTTTTGTGGATCTCACCTATGAGTGCAATATGAAAGAATGTAAGATTGCAAGATAATTTTGACAGCATGAGCACACTAGAAAATGTGGTTGATTCTGATGAGAAATGCATCCAATTTATAGACAAATTGGAAAGAGGACAAAATTAGCATGAAATTGATATTAGAGGCAACTTGATTCAAAAAATGGGAAAATCATATTGAAAAAGAAATGCTATGACACACTTTCCCATGCAAGAAGATAAGACTAGATATCAAATCCAGTGTTAGGATAAGTTGTCAAATCTAGACTCATGATGAATAAGGAAACATGCCTCCTAAATGAAGCACAAAAATAGGAGCCACTTGAGAGAGATAATGAGCTGGAAATTAATTTAGAAAATTAGGAAATTAGGTGGAAAATAGGAATTAGGAAATTAGAAAAAAAATAGAAATAATGAATTAGGAAATTAGTAAATTAGGTGGAAATAATGAATTAGGAAATTAGTAAATTAGAAATGATGAAAATAGGAAAGATTAGGTGAAATTAATTAACAAATATTCATTCATTAATTAATTCACAATTTAATTAGCCAATTAAATTAAATGTTTAATTGTGACAAGGGGACCTAGGATAAAATAAATAAATTTATTTAACCTAGAGGGAAAAATGACAAATAGGATTAAATGATTAAATCTGAAAACCCTAGGAGATGAATTAGAAATGCAAGGACGACAATTAGGTCTTGACAAAATATAATTTATGTAGTGTCGATTTGATCAATGATTTAATGATAAAAATTGGATAATTGATAAAGTGTCAATGTTGATTGATAAAGATCAATGATAAATTGATCAAGATTGACAAGGATGAAATTCATAGATGCCAATTGATGAGGAGCAATGACTAATCAATCCAAATTGATGAGGAGTGATGATTGATTGAGATCAATGACAAATTGATCAAAGATTGATAAAAGGTCAACTTGATGAAGGTTGCATGACCAAACACCAATGACAAATCGGTCACAAATTGATAAGAGATTGATAAACTAATGATTGATCAGGACAAAACCCTAATTCAACATAAAGGAATGACAAAATATTGACAAATAGTAAAGATCAGGTGTGCGACATAAAAGAAATGTCAATAGGATATGAAAACCCTAAAATAACATCACACAAACATTTTAAAGTATGACACCACAAGCGTTGACCATTTTTAGATGCCTACATTTTGCCCCTCTTTGAGACAATGCGATTATGAGTGTTGTTTCAAAGAACAATCGATAAATATGCCCCAAACAATGACAACATATATGGATGCCCCCTTAAGGAATTGGCCAGAAAAATCTAGAAAAGAGGCCAATTTATTGAAAATAATACCAAGACTAGACCAAGATGACTGCAATGACTAACAAAAGAAATGTTAGTTAGAGGAAATTTTATGGACAAGAGTTAGTGGTGAAGAAAAATCTTTCTTTCACAAATGCACCAAGAGTAGGTGAGAACCTTTATTTAATATTGCAAAATGGATGCAACTCATCATGGCATTGAAGGCCAAAGAGATAATGCAATCCCTTTGTGTAAAACAAACACATTGTAGACAAGGAGTTAGTCAAAACATCCTAAGACAAGACATGTGTTAAAGGTCGAGGTATGTGTGGCATGCACAAATGCAAATGTACTTATCACAAAACCCAAGACATACATGCCCTAGAAATTTATGAAATACTTAGCAAATAGAAAACAAAACAAAAATGAGCATGAGCCATTCCAACCACCCTAAATCACTTTTGGACATCATCGAGTAGCATAGGAACATAATCAAAGATAAATCAAAGAAAAAATAAGATTCACAAGTTCAAACAAGTTGAACAAACATCCCGATCTTCATTGGCAAAAGTGAGAATGTTGTAGTGAAAGGACAGTCATGTTGTTTGGTTTCAAGGAACGCAGTACCCCATCTAAGATAGGACATAGTCTGGTTTTGAGTATACCACACCCTACATAAGACCTATGATAATATTGACAAAGGACCGATAATGTTGATATTCTTGATTGATAGGACAACTTTGATCAGTTAGAATGCTTGGTTGGTTGAATAGTTCGTCTCTTGATGCATGATTTGTGAAGTGCAATGTTTATTGTGTTTCTATTTGACGTCTGCTCAAATGTCTACCTATGTACAAAAGAGCCAATTTATTAATGAAATGAAAATTATTATTTTTTTATTTTGATGTTTTCCAATTATTTTAGGGGCTTAATAATTTTCTGGTTTTTTGTGATTTTTTTAAGACATTTTACAATTTTTTTTGTAATTATTTCAGGACATTTTTTTATTTATGGTGTTTTTTAGGACATTTTATGAATGTTTTTGGGATTATTTCAAGTCATTTTTCAATTTTTTTTATTGGTTTTTAAAGGAATTTATTTGATTTTTATGAATTTTTCATGACTTTATTTGATTTTTAGTGATTTTGCCCCTAGTGTCTAGCAAGGCTAGGAGTATGATGAATGGATAAATAAGCTTGCTGAAATGTTGGTGGATAGAGGGAAGACAAAGGCTATTTATTATGGAAAACATAGAGTGAATTCACTTTCCAAGGGCTATGACATGATGAGACAAGGGACTACATTATGACAATGTATAGAAATGGAAAGGCATGAGGGACATGTCAAGAGGTTTCGAAACCATATTTTGCATTTTATGTCTTTATGTGGGATCAAGATAAAGGGATGGAAAAGAGTGTATGGACAATGATAGGATATGGATAGGACAAGCAAGATAAAAAATGGATAAGAGATATGGACTAAAGGTTGTGATAGGCTAAGGATAATGTGTTGGCAATTTGGCATTAAGTTGTCATCGATGTCAACCGGTTTGGCAAGATTAAGAAGTGGTGACTATTAGGATTCCCAAAGATACTAAGAGGAGGGATGAATCAATATCTGACCGGTATAATAATTTTCTTAACTTATAACATGAAGAATATATCAAAACTATGTACCGGTAAACCAAAAATGATGTAGCAAAGAAGAATAATAACCACAGCATAAGAAACACACCATAACACAATATTTTAACGAGGAAACCTAGTGTGGGAAAAACCTCAATGGGATTTGTGACCCATAATATTCTCTTACTAGCCAATAAGGGAATATTACTACTTACAATAGGGGCCTACACATGCAGGAAGGCCAAGTTCCTAGAGCTCATTGCTCAGTTACAAAAGAAGTCACACTGACTTACAAAAATGGATTATACAAATCCAATGTCTTGTACTCCTTCAGATTAGTATCTACTATGCCAAATTCAGTGCCGGTTTAAGCTTTGCTACATACATAAACCCTTATCCAATAATTCACATATTAGGTCTGCTATTATCTTTCCATACTTCGCCTTTCTTTCACACTAAATGATCTACAATGATCTCATACATATATGAGTCATATTACAATCCTCCAAGTTAGATTTACAAAAGATTTTACAATTAATTACAAAATATATATACACAAAATTCCTATCGGCCAGGGTGTCAGTAATCTTCCTTTTCGGTGTCAGTGATCTGTATACCGATGTAGAGTCTGTCGGAGCCGATGTCGGTGTCTACCTATCAATATCACATGATTGTAAGGTTTCCATCAATGAAAATACCTTCAATCACCTACAATTTCTCATTGGAGTGTGCATTTGCCAACAATCTCCCCCTTTGGCATTGATGGAAACACTCATGAGAAAAATCCAAAAATGTATATCCAAAAATGGTTTGCCAAAATTGTCTTACCAAAACTGTGTGCCCAAAAATGTATGCTCCCCTCGAGCTGATGATATCCTGTTCTGATCATTTTTCTCATCTCACTACTCCCCCTTTGACATCAATGAAAAAAGTTGTCATTCGCTGTTAGTGGAGTGTGTTTCCTACCTAGATTCTTGTAACCAGTGGGTTACAATCTGAAAAATATCTGCCAAAACCAAATTTAAACTACTGGTGAATCTTTTGTTATCCTGTAATGCCTCTTGTGTTCTCTAAACTGTACTGGTGAGTATCTACATTTTCTCTTCCGATGTCTTGAGTTCGGAAACCAGAGCCTCAGAAATTTCTTTTCTCAAAGAAATGAGTTAATCTAGTTTAGGACCAAGTTTACATTTTAAGCTCTTTGCCTTATCCTTTATTCTCTCTTTATCATTTTCTAACTTCTCTATTTTCTCTTCAAGATCTGCAATTTCCTTTTCTATCTCTAAAAATGAATCTGATGTGCCTATCAGATTGTCAGCAATACTGTTAATCTCATCTTGTGCTTTGCTGATTTCCTTATCTAGGTCTTCTGTCAGAATATTTGTTTTACAATTATCTCTATACAATTTCTTGAAATCCAAAATTATCTCTCCTAGTTCAGGTAATAAGGTGTCCATTTTCTCCTTGTTCTTCTTCACTATTTCCTCAAAGAATTTCTCTTTCTCCTTAATCATCCTCTCTTTGAATGTGTCTTCATTGATTTGATCAACTGTCAAAATGTTGCCAATGATGAATTTAGACAATGTATCTAGTTGTCCTAAAGAATCTTTATTGTCTACAATGCACTTTGGTGCTATCAATCTAAGAATAGGAATTCACAATTACACTCTGTGATCTTCTTTATTGAATCTAGTAGGACCTCAGTCACATTTGTAGACCGATATTCAGTCATTGAAGTAATAGATGTCTGCCCAACTATTTTCACAATATCCATGGTGCTAGTCGTAGTAATAACCTTGCTTGTTTTGAACTCTGGTAGGTCAGTCTGTGTTTGCATTTCTATTAGCAAAGGTTTAGCCTTTTTAGTTTTTGTTGGTGGCACTATTTTGGTTTGAACCTGTGTCTCAACCCGTTTCTGTTTCGGTTTCTCTATCTGTGTCTCAAAATGTTTTTCTAAGCTCTCAACTGCCAGTTTCTCAGTTGTATTCATTGTATGTACTTCTGGTTTCTTAGTTTGTACCTTTGTACTGACCTTTGCTAGTTCTCCTAATGGTTTTTTAGTTTTATCTACCGGTTCTTCTAATGGTTTACTAGTGGTTTCCTCTACCGGTTGCTCTATCTGAGTAGGTTTTTCTGTGTTTACATTTACAATATCATTGACTATAATTTCAATATCTGTAGCCGATGACTAAGTGGTCACATCTTTCTTTTTATCCTCAGTGGTCTCTTTATCTACCATAATATTTACCTCTTGTGTGTCAATATTCATAGTATACAAAACTTCAGACTCAGGATTTGTATCTTCTAGAGGAGTCTCCATACTCTTAGTAGTGGGTTGTGTGTCAACTGTTTCTACCGGTGGAGTATCAGATAGAGGTGGGGGTACATTATCAGTTATATTAAAGTTTGGAGGACCTCCTACCTTACCTTTCCCCTTATCCCTATATTTTTTATATACTCTAATAGCCTTGGGTCTTTTGAGTTCTTCCTTTTCTTCTTTTGCAACAAAGAATATGTCCCATCGATCTGTTGTTTCTTCTAAAATTTCATTCACTCTCCCTGCCATCAGTGCTACATGCCGATGACTAGTTGAGAATATAGTCTGGTTGGCCTCACTGATTAATTGATCAATTTCTTCCGATGAGTTAATTGGATGAACTGCAAGTAATTTTCAATTGTTATTTTCTTATCCAGCTCAACAATAGCTACCCTTCTAGCTTCAAGTCTTCTATAAAGGTTAGTGGGTATTTCATCAACAATTTCCATAAAAAATTTCTTGTAAATATCCAAGTGTAAAATTACATTGTTTTCTATGCTCTCTTCGCCATCAGCTGAAAGTGTATTGTATAGTTTGCTAATGTTTTTCAACTTTCCATCCTTTGTATAGTTTGCTAATGTTTTTCAACTTTCCATCGTTTGTTATTTCACTAAGAAGTTTATCTAGTGGAGCAATATCTTGTTTTATCTTCTTCTTCTTAGGAGTCATTTTCTTTACTAGAGGCCTCACTACCTGTTGCTTTTGTCTGGTTCTCCTAGGTGTAGGTGAGGGTGCTAGTGATGGTTTTCTTTTTCTTTCTACCCTTTTGAATACTACTGGTATATTACTCTCAGAGGAAGTTCCAACCAGTGAAAGATGAGCTTCCAGTTGAAGTCCTTCCAACTCACTTTCCTTGATACCAGTCTATTTCAAAACATCTTCCTTAACTGCCTTTGCCTATCGGGTTCCTTTCCTTATAGTTTCTTCAACTCTCTTAACCCTTTTCCTTGACTAAATTCCACTTTCAATTGTTTCTTCATTTCCAAAGACTTTCTCTATGGGTTCCTTCGGTGCTTCAAGGATGGATTTTGCATAAGTTTCTATGATATTATCATCTATTTCATATCCCATTTTAGTTACCTAGATAGTCCTAGGGACAAGTGCCTCCATCCAGATTTCATCCTTTTTAATTACCAAGCATATTTCCTTCTAATATTTATCTACAATTTCCCATGACAGTCTTATTCTAGTCTTCATTCGAGCCTTTAGTGCCTAAAAATGTTCATTTAAGTTTTTCTCCCTATTATCTCCCATGTTGTTTAATAGATCCAGTAGTTGCTTTCCTACCAGTATATCAAAGCCAAAATATTTCTTACCAATACCAGGTACTTGTTTAGTAATATACAACATTAAACATACAAGTATATTTCCAAATCTAAAGGTTCCTTTCTTATCTCCCTTTATCTTCTTCAGACTGTCTATTAGTTCATCTTGGAGCCATTCACACACATCTATTCTAGCATTGTTGTTGACCATATCATATGCACTTTTAATACATAGGCTAGAAATTGAGTTCAACCTATTTGCATGTGTATCTCTATAGCCTAAAATCATACTAACAAATCTGACATTGATGTCCTTCACATCATTTACCCTTAGAGACCTTCTGTCAAATGTTGCGCTAGTTAAATCCATCACTGTGTCATTTGAGACTCTTTTAGTTCTGTCAGGTCTACTGCCGGTGGAAGGTAACCCTGTTACTTCTTTTACTGCTTCTTTGGTGATCTTATGGATTGAATCCAACCAAAAGAATTTTCCATGGACTCTGCTTAGCATAATTCTTATAATATCCTCGGGAAAATCAGGAATGCTAAGAATATCCACAAAACCTAGGGTTTATACTATCTTGTGTTCCGGCTTGACATTTCCAGATTCATCACAAATCACTATCCTATACATGTTTTTGATCTCATCATTACCTAATTCCTCTATATGACAATGTATGTATATTCTAGGGTCTTCAGCATAGACTACTCCCTTAGGAATTTGAGAAAATGCACCTATGCTATCATCTTTCTTTGCAATTTCGGGAACCAATTTGAATATGTGTCTAGGGCGCTTAATAACCTCAATCATAGTAGGGTTTGCAATAAATTTAGGAGCAGAGGAGGATGCGGGTGAACTCACAATACTGGTTCCCACTTTTTGACCAACTTTGACACTTAGATGAACATTTTGCAAAAAACCTTCACTTTCCGACACCTATAACTTTTAAATCGTTAAGAATTTGAAGATGATGTAAACGAGTGATTTGTAACATCCTTTTTGTAGATTCTAAATATATTTTTTTCAAAGTTTTTTGAATAAAATTTTATTGATTTTTCCATCTCCCTCAAAAGTAGTTTTTTACAGGAAACAACATTTTTTAAGAGTGATGTGCATCCTGAAACGTATAAATTTTTTTCTATAAATGATAAAAACTTATCTCTTTTAAATTTTGGTTTGTAACATCAATACCCAGGGCATGCAGTTGGTTTGATAGTGATATGTTGAATGTTTTTTATTTTATTAAGTTTTGAAGTCCGACTAATTATAATTTAGATATAGGTGTACGTTTGAACACATAACTTGCTCTATATATATCAAAATTAAGTTTTATTTTTTTTGTTAGAAAGAAGACATCAATACCTAGGGCATAGATATTTTTTAGAATTTTTTTGAATTAGTTTGCTATTTTTCCCAATGCATTGAAGAAAGAAATTCATGTTCGGTGAAAAACCTACATTCATAAAAAATAAAATAAAAATATATTAATAAACTTAAATATATTAAAAATTATACTATTTGGAAAGCTTATAATAAGGACTAAATCCTCAAGAAAACAAAACTTCTAAATGAATTCATTTGACCCCTCAAAAGCTAATGTAAAATTGATTTTTTATCAGCATTTAATAGATGTAAAGGAGACTCCATTGCAAGTATGATTTAGAAGTAGAGAGGTTCTATCCAAGAAATTTTGATCTAAGAGCCTTTGATCTAACTCTCTTCAATTAATTACTTCAAATGGGACCTCTTAAAGCTTAAATAATTATATTTTCCAAAAAATGTATGATTTCAGCAAAAATCAGGATGTACTAAAAAGTGGGAACCAGCTTTGTGAGTTCACCCATGCCATGATTATAAATACCTCAATCTGCCTTAGGGATGAGTGCTTGGATGAACTACTTCACTTCTTTGTTAAGGATGCCTTTGCTCAGGAAATTTTGCACTCTCAAAGATTTGAATGCTCGGTGAATGAAAAGGAGCCAAAACACTTGCTTTATAATGTTATTTTCTCCAACTACCACATTTAATGCTTGTCGATTAAGTCACAACTTAACTCATCTACCAGTATAGAAGTAATTCAACTTCTTACCATTAACCAAGGGAATAATAGCATGTTTTTCAGTCTGTTGCTAAACCCCCAAAGGTTTTTCCTTCAATTAGATGAAGAGTCTCCTACTGGTAGAGTGATACTCCATTCTACCAGTGGAGGAGTATTCCCATCAACATTCTGATCTAACTTTTTGATCCATTGTTTTGAGAATTCTTTCTTTACCTCTTCAACTTTTTCTTTACCTTTCAAACTAGGACCTTTGTTATTTGCCAATGAAGTCTTGCTTCTACAAAAATTTTCAATATGTCCAATCTTGTTACAAGCATAACAAGTCACATTGTTTTTCTAAATAGTTTTCCCATATTCTATGCTGGTATGTGTTTTACATTGATTAGATAGGTTTCCAAATCTTCCACAAACATAACATCTTACATTCATTCTACAGTTTTATGAATTATGACCAACTTTGTTGCATTTATAACATTTACTAGTGGGTGTATTAGTGTTCTAATAATTCCTAGATCTACACTAATTTTCTCTATGACCATACTTGTTATAGTTAAAGTGTTTCCCATAGAATTTGTAAGCATTAGGTTGTCTTACCAATTCACTATGATCATGATTGTTTACAATATCGAAGCTTTCACTAACTTCAAAGCCAAGGCCATTTGTATCACCATTAGGTTTCTGATTCTTCAATATGTCAAAAAGTTCTTCTAAACTTTTCTTGATTTTCTCCTTGTGTTGATTTGCAGTAGTCAGTTCATTCTCCAAGATTCCTTTCTATCTCATGAGTTCAGTTCTGTCATTTTGTCTATGCATCAAATCTATCTTCAACATATCATTTTCATGATTGAGTCTTGTGTTTTCATTTCCAGCATCATTTAGTCTTCTAACCAAATCTTCTTCATTCTTCTTCTGATTTTTATTTTCTTTACAAAATCTCATAGTCATATCTTGCATCTCATTCTTCATTGTAGTGTTTTCTTGTCTTATCTTGTTCACTAGATCATTAAGAGTTTCCTTTTCATCTTCATCATTCTGCATCTTTTCACAAAGTTCTCTTCTTTTATTTCTTGTTATAGTGTAATTTTCTTGAAGTCCTTGAATGATATCCCATGCAACCTTCAGATCATCCTCAAGTTTGATATTCTTTACTTTTTCTATCATAGTCTAAAAGAGTTGTTTCCAATTGCTTTCTCAAATTTTCCATCTCTACCAGTGTCAAGATCTTCCTCAAGTTGTTAGGCTTCTAAAAATGAAGGACCATGCTCTGATACCAATTTTTAGGATTCCCAAAGATACTGAGAGTGGGGGGTGAATTAGTATCTGACTGGTATAATAGTTTTCTTAACTTATAACATGAAGAGCATATCAAAACTATGTATTAGTAAACCAAAAACAATGCAACAAAGAAGAATAGTAACCACAACATAAGAAACACACCATAACACAATATTTTAATGAGGAAACCTGGTGTGGGAAAAACCTAGGTGGGATTTGTGACCCACAATATTCGCTTACTGGCCAATAAGGGAATATTACTGCTTACAATAGGGGCCTGCACATGCAAGAAGGCCAAGTGCCTAGAGCTCACTACTCAATTACAAAAGAAGTCACGCCGACTTACAAAAATGGATTATACAAATCCAGTGCCTTGTACTGCTTTAGATTAGCATCTACTATGCCAGATTCAGTACCGGTTTAAGCTCTGCTACATACATAAACCCTTATCCAAAAATTTGCATATTAGGTTTGCTATTATCTTTCCATACTTTGCCTTTCTTTCACACTAAATGATCTACAATGATCTCATACATATATGAGTCATATTACAATCTGCCAATTTGGCTTTACAAAATATTTTACAATTAATTACAAAATATATATACACAAAATTCCTGTCGGCCAGGGTGTCGGTAATCTTCCTTTTCGGTGCCGGTGATCTGTATGCCGGTGTAGTGTCTGTTGGAGCTGGTGCCAATGTTTTCCTACTAGTATCACATGATTGTAAGGTTGTCATGAATGACAATACCTTCAATCACCTACAATTTCTCATTGGAATGTGTATTTTCCAACAGTGACCGATATAATGGCAATACACATGAGATTGAGTAGACAAAAAGAAAGCTTACTAGTAAGGCATAAACCAAGATGAAGATTGGTCATGTATTATGAAGGAACAACAATCAGTGAACATAAAAAAACATAAATGATGGTTGATGGTGAACAAAATAGAAAGGATGGTTGATGGTCATACCGGTAATATAGGGTAAACCGGTAGTCAACCCTAAGTATGTCAAAACTACATAGGAATCCAAGATAAGGTGGATGTCAACAACCTAACAGCTGGATGTCAGATGGAGGCACCGTACAGGTCGATGGAGTGTGCATATATGCAACAATCTATGAGTAGGTCAGCTTTAATGAGGAACCCACAAGTCACAAAGGATGCCAGTAGATTGTGGGTCGAGGAAGGAAATATGGAAAATAAATCACACTGATCTTTCAAGAAGATTTGATCTTTGTGCCTAACAGAAAAAAGTAGAAAAGTGTGATGCAGACCTCCAGATTTAGAAAATGCACATTGGAATGTGAAGTTTGGCTGGTGACTGATCAGTGTCATAAAGACCATATCCCTAAAAAGAAGATCGAATAAAAAAAGGATTTGGATTGAGCTAGAAAAGGAAAACCTAACATGACAGTGTTTGAATACATTCTTGGTGGGAATCCATGATGATAAATATAGAAGCTCAAAATAGAAGAGATTGATGCTTGTAGAAGAATAGGGGCAGTGAAGAGAGATAAAGTGAAGAGAAGGATCATTCTACCTTATAATTTATTCTAAGAAATTTACAGAGTGAGTGAGAAGGAAAATCAGTGAGAGGGTTTAACCACCAGTGATTGAGTATCAGTATAATTATAGTAGGCTCAATAGTGAAGCAAACCGATGAGGTGTGTTAGAGAAATATAACATCCAAGTTTGACACAGTAAGTGGTGAGACTGTGAGAGACAAATAAAGAGAGAAGAGAGGCCAAGAATCTGAGAGAGAAACCTCACAACTGGTAGTGTGAGATTCAGTAGAGAAAAGAAGACTGCTAACTGATAGAGACCTATTTATTCAAGAGTTGCAGAATTCATTTGCAACAAGAATTCGTAACTGTATCTAAGTTATATATCAACATACATCACCAAGTTGGAGCTTGGTGTAGGGGTTGGTTCTCCTTGGTATTGTGTCTTAAATCAATAGGGGTTGGTGCCCTAAATCTTTGTAATTCAGTGTTTCACTTGTGAGGCTCGATTGGAGTAGCAGTCTCCAACAACATTTCTCACTGAGGTTTTTCCCATATTGGGTTTTCCTCGTACATCTGGTGTTGTGGAGTGCACTTGTGTGATTTCCCTTTTTTGGTCTCCTTTTTTCTTTACTAGTTTTATTAGTTAGTTCTTAAGATACCAACTAGTATTCTGAAGTTGCCTCAAAAGAGAAAAAGCTTAGGAACCATTGATTCACCCACCCCTCTCAATGGTACTATGTGTTCAACAATTGGTATCAGAGCCTAGGTTCCTAGTTACTTATAAACCTTGGGTAGATTATGGACTTAGAACACAATGGAAATAAATGAGTCTGCTTCCTAAAAAGCCCTCATGTTTGATGGATCCAACTATGCCTTTTGGAGTAGAAGAATGGAGACCTATATTTCCTCTCTTGGTTTTGATGTGTGGATGTCGGTCAAGAATGGGTATGTTGTCCTTAGTGCTCATCCCACTGACTCTGATGCCAAGAAGGAGTATGAGAACAATGCAAAGGCAAAACATGCTATCTTGAGTGGGCTATTTGATAATGAGTTTGTTAAAGTCATGCACTGTGCATCAACAAAGGAGACTTGGGATAAATTGTAGAGGTTGTTTGAAGGAGATGCAAAAGTCAAGATGCAAGCAATAAGGGGTTAACTTGAAGGCATCAAGATGAAGGATGATGAAAAGATTGCAGACTACCTTCACATATTTGATGAAACTGTGAACATCATCAAAGGGCTTGGAGAATACATTGCAGATGAGATTCTTGTCAAGAAGGTGCTTAGGTCTCTTACACCTAAGTATGATACAAAGGTGTCTTCCATAGAAGAAGCCAAGGATGTGAAGATCTTTACAATGGATGAGCTATTTGGCTCACTAATAGCCTATGAGGTGACAAAAAACAGTGATGCTTTCTTAAGGAAAGAGGTAGCATTCAACACCTTCAAAAGGGACAAAGAAGTAGCTTCTCATAAAGGATCAAGTGAAGACTTTGATGAAGAGGTAGAAAAATTTGTAAGAAAGCTTAAAAGAGGATCCAAAAAGTACAAAGGAAAGCTACCACTCAAATGTTTCAATTATGGTAAGGTTGGACACTTTGCTACAAAATGTCCTTACAATTAAAGTGATGGAGATGAGTCAGGAAAGTTTAGCAAATCTATAGGAAAAGAAAAACAAAGAAATGTCTACTGGAAAGGAAGAAGAGGCTACTAGAAGAAAAAAAAACTCTATACTATAGAGGAGGATACCACAGATGAATAAAGTGCATCAAAAGATGACTGCCATGAGAATGACAGAAAAGTTACTTTTTATGGCACTTGATGAACCGGTCGATAAAGATGAGGATGTTAGGCCCAATATAGAAAGCTAATGTACTGAGAGGGGAGGGGTGAATCAGTACTGCAAATCATTTCTTTAATAATAACTTTACAGTTATGCATAAACCAAAAACTGTTGTAACATAACATAAAGCTAAAACAAATAAATAACAATCATACATGATTCACTCCATAACTCATATATTTTGGTTACATAGAAACTCTTGGTTAGAGAGAAAAACTATGGTGGGGATGGCACCCACAACTTCACTACTGCAATAATAAAGAGTGCTTGGTTAGAGCTACATGTTCAGCTATTTCTGATAGCTTACCCTATTAGGAGTATCAAGATCATTAGATCTACCTTGCTAATGGATTTTACAACACTTATTCTAAATGTTGCACCTAGTTAAAGGCTTTACAATTTATAGACTTTGTTAGAGTATTTTACCCCGTTAAAGGTTTCACTTTCAACTTCAAATATTACAATAAAATCTTTACAAATATCTCCAACTTTACATCTAGAATGTTATAGAAAATTCTATGCACTCAAAATGAGATTACCCTACTTATAGCATACCTCGGTAACCTATAAAGTAAATTGGTAAACCCTTCTGTTTACTTTGTTCTTTGATTGTTCTCTGAAATCCTTCTCAATGACCTCTGTGTCTTTGTAACAATCATAACACTCAATGCTTCCTTATGTAATACACATGTCTTGCTTCATACACCCCTATATCTCTCTCTATCACACTTTTATCCTTAATCCATGCTGTATAAATAGATCTCTTATGTCGGTGATTTGATTCATTGCTTCAATCTTACAAACATGATTTATCAAATGAATAACCATACAAAATATTTCATTGGTTATATGACCTCAAAATCATGCACAATCTTTAAGTACAATTTCCAATGTGATAATGGTTCTCTTGCTCCTCGATCTTGTAACATGTTTCCACATTTGTGTCTAGGTTCAATCAATCTGGTAACACATTTCACTCGGTGTATATCAACTTGGTGTATCATTGTTTCTGCTCGGTAGACATGGAATGTTACTCGGTAGACAACTCAGTGTAAACTGGGCTCTGTGACTACTTTCTTCTATAACCGACTGCTTTGTGCATACTGACTGAATGTTTTGGTAGTAGTAAATGACTAGAGTATATAGAATGACTTTGGATATAAAACTAATGGCAACTATAATAATTAGTAACAATCTCCCCTTTTGACATTAGTTGAGATGTTTGACGAAACTATTTTCAAAGTCATAACTCAAAAAATCTATATACTTGCAAAATTTGACTAAACAGACAGTATATACATTAGTCAACAAAATGATATGATTTAGATATACTCCCCTTATCAATATATTGTGCAAAACTCTAATTTTGCATGCTCGGTGATCAATATTCTGTGTTAACTGCTTGGTTCACTGCTCTGTTCTCTATTCCCTATTAAAATTGACTCTGCATTTGAATACTTTATTTTGCTCGGTATACTCCCCTTGTATACTAAATTCCCCTGTATACTTTGATATGATACTCACTCCCCCTTTTTGACAAACATCAAAACTTAGTTACCATTTGGTGGTGGCAACTGGTCAAAAATGGATTTGTAATTTGTTTTGGCATCAGTAAGGGCAGCAAAGAGGGAATCCTTAACACTGTCCATAAGTGAATTCTGAGTTGTAATGTCAGCTAACAGTGAGATTAGTCCATCTAAGGTGCTTCCCTCTTACTGAGTGGATAGGGAGGTAGCTTTGTTAATCTATTCTTGGATGGATGAAATATGAGGAAGGAATAATGTTTGAAGAGTCATTATGTCCATCCTTATCTTTTGTTCTTCATTCCTTAGTTCCAATTGTTGAGCCATGAGCTTTTGTAGCTTTGTATAAAAATTTTAAATGGAATTTGGCTCAGTGGTCAACTTATTTGAGAGATCGATGATCTCTTTCTCAATCACTTCTATTTTATTTTTGATGTCCTTAATAAATAGAGAACATGTACAGAGTTTCTGAAATAAATAAAGAATGTGCTTGAGTTGAGGGGACAACTCAACAATAAATTTGACAAGTTTAACTTTGCCAATAGCAATAGCTTTCTATACCTCTTCAATCATTTTAGCAGTGAGCTCTTTGTCCTTTAACTTGCTCAAATATTCAAATGCATCTACTCCAGATGTCTCTATCTTGGTTAGGAGTTCATGTAGTTGAATGTGGATGGCTGCATCTTTTGTTACTGTTGCTTCAGGTAGCATATCTGTTAAGAGTGCTTTCACCTTCTGAAGTACTTTATTTTTCTTTTGAATAGCCATTTTCTTCTCCTGTTCGGCTTTGGCTTTGCATAGTTCACTAAATTCAATAAGTGCTTGCCCTTTTAATTTGGATATATCAACATTGGGCAACACTATTGGTTTTGACAAATCTAATTTGTTATAGCTACCTCTTGGGCTTCAGATTCCTCCTCGATGATTACTATAGTGCCCTTGATAGGTGTGGAGGAAGAACCTTCTCCAAATTTCTCTGTTAATGTCTTGATCATCTTTGTTACCTTCCTTGTAGCCTTGGGTACTATAGTGCTCATTTTTACTTTTTCTTTCACTTCTTCATATGTTCCATACCTCAGCTCGGTAGCATGCCTTGGTAATGTCAGAAAAGCATCTTCTGCTGTTGTGTGATGTCAAAATCAATCTCATAACCCATAGGTGGCAAAGATTGAGTTCTTGATTCCAAAACATTAACATAGCAGTAATCAGTGTCTACTTCAAAACATATGTCATCCTTGTATTTCTCCACTAACTTGGGTGGAATTCGGTACCTATTATGCATCCTTTTCCCGAAACTTGCTAAAGTAATCATCCATAATATCATTAAAATTATCACCTAGCTTCTTGATGAAGTCATTGATTTGATGGGTGATTCGTTGGTGTAGCTCCCAAGCAACTTTACCGACTGATGGAAAGAATTTCTCAAAATAGAAAAACATGCATATTAATAGTGATCCAAACTTTAGTGTATTGGCCGAATTTTTCTTCTTTGGCTTCCTTATGGTATTGAGATTCTCAAATAGGTTTTTCAACAATACCTCACATAAATCAATTTTCATGCCTTTCTTTACAATTTTATATGCTAAGTCTACTATTGCACAGGGTACACTATTTTCCCTTGTTGATTGGAAGAAAAAATAACCTATTACTCTAATGGAAAACTTTAGCTCTGCATCTGTGACATTGTTTAGTTTCAGTCCCCTGCAATTAGATTCTACTCCGGTTAAACTGATCAATTCCTTCTATGATATCATTTTATGAGCTCCGACATGATCATAAATAAGGTAGCCGGTGATAAAATGAATGATTTCCTTGGTGATCTTAAACGGTTGCTCTTCTAGCCACATGAAGTCATCATTAACTCTGCTCTAAACAAACTTGACCCATTGGGGTTTGAATACACGAGGATAGGTTAGGGCTTTGGTCAATCCCTTGATTTTGATGTGTTCATATTTGCTATCCATTTTACCATTGGTACACAATTCATCATATGTGTCTTTGATTTCAACATGACCTAGTTCTTCAACTTGACACTTAGTGAAGAATCTCACATCCTCAACTAATAAAACTCTATCTGAAATGAGTGAAAATGCAGTTTTGTCATCCGATTCAGATGCAATTTTGGGAGTTAAAGAGTATTTTAGTGAGGGCTTTTCGATGTTCTCAACAACAATAGGATTTTGGATCTTAGGTGCCATTGTAGATTTCGGATAAATACTAACAAAAGATCCTTAGGGTTTGAAGACTTTCAAATGGCAACCACTTTCTACTTAGCAAATAATAACAACTGGATATGATCGGTAAACTATCTTGATAATGCATTGTGATTGATGTAAATACCTTTTAATTTTCTTTGGGAGGTGGTTTGATCACCTTTGAATCACTTTGCTCTACTCTCTTGAAAACATGGTGAGTGAAAAATGACTGCGCAATAGCTTTAAGTATTCATTGTTCCTCATTGGGCTTTGTGTAGTTAGGTCAGAAAACATTAAATGCACTCGGTTCCCTTAAACCAATTTTTGTTTTTATCGAGTAGCTAGTCTTGCTGTATTTACTACTAGATAGACTTCCTATTTTTACTGACTTGACTATTGCTCAAAAAGACTTGATAAAATTTCAAATTTCCTAATGCGTCTTTAATTATGCAGTTTTGAATTAAGTTAAAGATGAAATAGGAACTATTAATATTTGACCTTTGAAAGAATGCAGTCCCTTCATACCTTTATCGATTAATTTGGAATAGGTGCACCTAACTTGGTAGGTAAGGTGCTTTCTTCATTTGACACAATTTCCTTCTTTCTCCAAATCATCTGTAATTTTTCTTTTATTTCCTCAATGTATCCTCTAGGTTGATCTTTGCAATCTCTAGCCAAGTGTCCAACTTTGTGACAATGCAAACATGCCATACCAGGATTTCTCCATGATCTTCGGTTGTTCATTCTAAACCTTATAAAGTAGTTGGCACTTATATGTCCATATCTTCCACAACATTCACACCATATCCTTGTATTGTAATCCCGTGGTACTACAGAATATTGTTGGTAAGGATCTGTGTGAGTTCGGTAACCTCTAGCATTTGCTCGGTGTGTAGACCACATATAGTTCTTTTGCTTAAACCAACACTTCTCGATACTATGTCCATAACTATTGCAGTTTTTACAAAACCCTTTGAATTTTGCCTTCTTATAATTGTTAATAGACTTTGTCCTACATTGGTTATATGTGTGACCATATTTATTGCAATTGTAACAATAACCATTAGACCTAGTGACATTCGATTGCTTACCTTTTCTGATTTGGCACATGTTAGCAGTGTGACCTTGTTTTGCACAGTAGTTACAAATAGGCTTCTTTCCTTTGATATTATTCTTATTTCCACCTTGCTTTGATGATTCTCCTCTCTCGGTAGTGTGGATTCCCTTCTCGGTAGAGTCTTTTCCTTTGTAATCGAGTCCTGCATCTTTGCTGGGTCTTCTTGTAATCAGTTGTTCATCCAATATCTTTGATGCTTCATAACTCTTCTTTAGTGTTTCTTTGGATTTCTTCTCTATTTCAAGTTCATCAGTCAACCTTGATACTTCAAGTTTCAATGCTTGATTCCCATCATCTTTCAGATTTTCTTCATGATGTGCATAACCTAATTGGTCTGACACATTACTTTGAATTCCAGTCAACCTTGTGATTTCATCATTCTTTTCAGATACTAATGCTTCAAGCTATTGTTTTTCTCTTTCTAGATCTCTTACTTTCTCTTCAGCTGTTCTCAATGCATCAAGATTCTCAGTCATCTGTGTGCTAAAATGTTCATGTCCTCTTTTCATTGCTTTTAGCTGATTAGTTAGTGCTTTGTTCTTTTCTTTCAGTTGTCCAATCATCTCTTCAGTCTCTTCAGATATACTATTCTCAGATGATGTTTCAATTTGTTCCATTAGCTCTTGAGAGTCCTGTAAATCATCAGATAATCTTCTTCTCACTTTCAATGATTTTTTCATTTGTCTTTGCATGTCTACAATCACTTGATTATCATGATCCAACTCTTCTTATAGATACACAATTCTCTAAGATTGTTTATAGCCTTCCATTGATAAGATCTTTCTCTTTAGGCTATTAAACCCTTTTCCAAGATTCAAGCTCTGATACCAATTATTAGGCCCAATATGGAAAGCTAATGTACTAAGAGGGGAGGGGTGAATCAGTACTTCAAATCCTTTCTTTAACAATAACTTTAAAGCTATGCATAAACCAAAAACTATTGTAACATAACATAAAGCTAAAAAAAATAAATAAAAACCATACATGATTCACTCCATAACTCATATATTTTGGTTACGCAGAAACTCTTGGTTAGAGAGAAAAACTGTGGTGGGGATGGCACCCACAACTTCACTACTGCAATAATAAAGAGTGCTCAGTTAGAGCTACATGTTTAGCTATTTTTGATAGCTTACCCTATTAGCAGTATCAAGATTGTTAGATCTACCTTGCTAAAGGATTTTACAACACTTATTCTAAATGTTGTACCTGGTTAAAGGCTTTACAATTTATAGACTTTGTTAGTCTTTTACCCTGTTAAAGTTTTCACTTTCAACTTCAAATATTACAATAAAGTCTTTACAAATATCTACAACTTTACATCTGGAATGTTATAGAAGATTCTATGTGCTCAAAATGAGATTACCTTGCTTATAGCATACCTCGGTAACCCATAAAGTAACTCGGTAAACCCTTTTGTTTACTCTGTTCTTTGACTCTTCTCTGAAATCCTTCTTAGTGACCTTTGTGTCTCTGTAATAGTCATAACACTCAGTGCTTCCTTATGTATCACACATTTCTTGCTTCATACACCTCTATATCTCTCTCTGTCACACTTTTATCCTTAATCCATATTGTACAAATAGATCTCTTATGTCGGTGATCTAATTAATTGCTTCGATCTTACAAACATGATTTATCAAATGAATAACCATACAAAATATTTCATTGGTTAGATGACCTCAAAATCATAAAAAATCTTTAAGTACAATTTCCAATGTGATAAAGGTTCTCTTGCTCCTCGATCTTGTAACATGTTTCCACATGTGTGTCTAGGTTCAATGAATCTGGTAAAACATTTCACTCGGTGTATATCAACTTGATGTATCATTGTTTCTGCTCGGTAGACATGGAATGTTACTCGATAGACAGCTTGGTGTAAACTAGGCTCTGTGACTACTTTCTTCTATAACCGACTGCTTTGTGCATACTGACTGAATGTTACGGTAGTAGTAACCAAATAGAGTATATAGAATGACTTTGGATATAAAACTAATGGAAACTATAATAAGCAGTAATAGAGGAAGAAGAGGATATTGAGGCTAAAGTGAATTCAAAAGGAGAGCTTATAATTTCTATTGAGGAACTAAGTAAAATAAGAAGAGAACTCCAAAAAGTCAAGCACGATGCAATTGGTGAGCAAGGTCTCTTGAATCAATCCTTGGATGAGTCTAGTCAAGTTATTTCTAACTTGAAACTACATATGGAAGAAACCAAGAGGATATTTGAAGTTACATCCTTTCATTTGATGAAGAAGAAAAAGGAGCATCATGATCTGGAAGAAAAATCAATGAAGCTCAGAAAGGAGATTGAAGAAAGAGAGGAAGAAATAAAAGTAAGAAGCAAATATGAAGGTAGCACCGAAGCCTTAGACAAGATGTTGAGAAAACAGAAGCAATCCAAAGATACTAGTGGCTTAGGCTTTTAAGAAGCTCAAAGCTCAAATGACAAAGATACATCTGGTAAAGAAATAAAGTTCACCTCTTCAAATGAAGGTGAAGTAAAGAAGACATTCAATGTAAGCAACGATACCGAAAAAAAGACATATGCAGGTGTTGTTGGAAATCACCATACAAACTAGAATACACAAACAATGAACTAGAGTCCACACTCACTGTATCGACATGCAGATCCAAGGAGAAATGCAAGAATTGACCATGAAGGTTTTACCAGAGTCAACAACATGAAAAGAAGACCCTCGATGAAGTAGTCCTTTGTAAGATCAAGGAAAATTGACTGGTATGTTCCTAACATTCATGGTTACTATTACCAGTGTAACAAATTTTGGCATAGAATAGCTGGCTGTAGATTAATCAATAAGACATCTATAAGTTATAAAAGTAGAAATGCATTTAATGCACTTTGGGAAATGATTGTTGTCTGTTATTAGTGCAATGGATATGGTCATAGGAGTTTTGAATGTATGAAGAATAAACCTTTGTCCTATAGTAATTTTAAATATTTATCTTTGAATGAAAATGTGAAATGCTATAGCTATCAAGGTTTTGGACATATAAATTTTTTTTGTAAAAATAGAAAGATCAAGCAGAAGAAGAAAAATCTTGATCAAGAACCCGTAGTTGAACTTGAGCACAAAATAATAGTGAGAAACAAAAGGATATCAAATCGGTATGGGTTGAGAAAGAAAAAGAAAAGGCAGAATCAAGTCTAACAGTGCAGACTACCTTACATGTTGAAAGGAAAAATCTATGGGTTGTAGATAGTAGTTTCTCCAACCACATGACTAGTAACAAAAATAAATTCATTAAACTTGGTGACTGGAATGGTGGTTCAACAAGATTTGGAGATAAAACATCCATCAAAATAAAGGGAAAAGGTACTCTAGGTATTGATGGAAAATTGAAGGCACATGATGTGTATTATGTGGAAGCCTTGAAACACAATCTTTTGAGCTTGAGTCAGATGTCTGACAAAGGTTATAAATTCACCTTTGACTTAATCGGTTGCCAGATAAAAAAAGATAGTACCGGTCAAGTTGTGGTAGAAGGAAAGAGAACAGATGGTAATGTTTATAATATGAAGGAATGTTATGACTCCTAGTGAATGTTAGGACAAGTTGATGTAAGTCGGTTGTGTCATTGAAGATTAGGCCACATAAACTTTGATAACTTAGTTGCAGTGAGTAAAAAGGGGTGTGTTAGGAATATTCCACCCATCATCAAACTAGTAAGAAAATTTTGTGATCAATATGTTAAAGGAAAGTAGAATAAAGTGAGTTTCAGGACAAAAGAGCATAAAACCTCTAGACCACTTGAGATTGTGCATACAGATCTGTGTGGTCCAACTAGGACAAGAGCTCTTGCCAGTGAAAGATATTTTATGCTCTTTATTGATGACTACTCAAGAATGACTTGGGTCACCTTCCTGCAATATAAGTCACAAGCATTTGACAGATTCAAGATCTTCAGGAAGATGGTGGAGAAAGAAGGTGGGTGTAAGATAAAGTGTCTAAGATCACACTAGGGTGGAGAGTTCACATCAAATGAATTTGAAGATTATTGTGAAATAAATGGAATTAGAAGGCAATACTCAACCCCTAGGACACCACAACATAATGGTGTGGTAGAATGAAAGAATAAGATAATAAAAGAGATGGCCAGAACCATATTGAATGAGGCCAGTCTGCTAGACACATATTGGAAAGAAGTTCTTCATACTGCTACATATACTTTGAACCGGGTTCAATTAAGAACTAACAACAAAATGACACCTTATGAGTTGTGGTATGACCAAAAGCCATCAGTCAAATACTTCAAAGTATTTGGAAGTAAGTGCTTGATCAAAAGGGATATGGATGGTCTAGGTAGTTTTGACTCCTAGAGTGATGAAGGAATCTTACTTGGTTATTCATCTAATAGCAAGGCCTACAAGTGCTACAACAAAACATTGAGAAGACTCATTGAGAGTGTGCATGCAAAAGTTGATGAGGATATGCACAAAGGAAGTCAACAAAAATCTAACCAGTATGATGATTCTGGTGATAAAGTTAATGAAGCTCAATCAGACAATGAACTAGAAGAAGTATCCAAGAATACTCCCAAGTGGTATGTGTAGTTGAATCATCTAGAAGAGAAAATTCTCAAAAATAAGAGTGATGATGTGCAAACTAGAAGAAGACTTGTTGGGACTGATGAACAAGTCAACTTTTGCCTTATGTTTGAATTAGAACCTAAAACATTCAATGAGGCCAACAAAAGACAAGAATGGATGATGCCATGGAGGAAGAACTGCATGATGAATACTAAGAGGGGGGAGGTGAATTAGTATACCAAAAAATACTAAACTTAAACTCTTAAACAATTTAACAGTTAACCGGTACAACAGATTTACCAACAAACCAGTTAAGACAAATGCAAACCAAACAACAAATAAAGAATTCACCCACAAGAGCACAATCACCATAACACAAGAGGTTTTGATGTGGAAACCCAAATGGGAAAAACAATGGTGAGCAGAAACTCACAAGTAACTATCTACAGAATACTAAGGTTAGACTGGTTAAGGTCAAACAATGTTCTTCACCACAACAGATCCTGTTAGGAATCTAGATCTCTGTTAGGAGATAAGTCCAATTAAAGACTACCTTGTGAGAGGATTTTAGATTCATAGTTGTGAACTACCTTGTTAGAGGAATTTACAAAGGATTTTATGGGCTTGCCTGGTTAAGGGTTTTAGACTTGTCGAAGATGTGAGTAATCAACAAGTGAGTGATCCAGCAAATAGAACAATCTACTTGGTTAGATCCTTGATAGCTCATTGTTAATGTATTTCAGCATTACTTCAGTCTCCAATATCTCCACACTTTGTTTCTTCACATAGACCTGATCTTGTCTTCAATGATTGCACATACAAAACCCTCATCAACTACTAAAACCCTAACAACTCCTAAAACCCTAGACATGATATCCTTATAAAGGAATCTGATTTCATGTCAGACCAATAGGATTACATTGCGAGTTCCTAGGTTTAGTGCATCTCGACACATTTGGTAACACAACACAAAATCACCGCCAAAGTGTCGGTGGATGATAACTCAACACAAAAATACCAGTCGGTAACTCATCACAGAGTAATACTGGTTCATACATTTAACTGATTACCGGTTGTCAAAATGAAGACTGGGAAAAATGATAACTGCTACTTTATTCCTTCGTTTTGCTTGAGATCCTCGAACCGCTTGAGGTCTTCATAACGCTTGGTTCTTCATACCACTTGAGATTGGTAAACTCTTTTTGTAAAACATCGATAATATAAAGACTATAATACATGATATCGATTGGAACAAATATCAGTTGAGCATAACTTCATACATAAGGAAGTGATCATAAAACAAGTGTGTGTCCATCAGTGACAATCACAACATCATCAAAATGCCAACAATCTCCCCCTTTGGCATTGATGGCAACACTTAGGAGAATTTTGACCTCTAAGTGTTTTACAACAAAAATATGTCATGATCAAAATTACTCCCCCTAAGCATATACACTATCCCTTTTGTAGAAATTACAATGTATACTACTCTCTTAAAGAGATAAACATGAAAGTATACATAACATTCATCAAAATTTTAAATACTACTCCCCCTTTTTGCCAACAATGACAAAATACTATAGAATAACCCTTGTTTCTCATTATTATTAAATAATAAATGTTTATGACAATAATGAGTGAAACTTATCAAAAACTGATTTAAAATCCTGCATAAAAGTCTTCGTGGGTAAAGACCATGACTCAATTAATGAAGTAGCAACCTCACTTTCCATCTACATTTGAGATACATGTTCTTCTATGGCATCAATCGTACTCATCTCTTGAGTGACCGTTAAAGCTTCCAGATTGAGAAAGCATTTGTGAAGTATTTGCAGTCTGGATAATAAAACCAATTGAAGTTCCTGCAAATCTTTGGTCTGGTTGCTGATCTCCAACTCTATCCTAGCAGACTGGAGCTGAAACCGGTGAACAGTTTGCCCATATGTAGTAAAAGAATCATATGGCGTCTTAAAGGTGCTTATGTATGCCTATAAATAAGATTGCAGTTTTTCCTTTTGTGCAAGCACATCATCACAAAATAGATGGGGTTGGCTGATTTTTCTTAATAGTAGCTTGCCCTCATCCATAGCATCTCTTATGTTCTTCTATTGTTTCAGAAGTTCAAACCAGAGCTCATTCAGTTTCTTCACTAAGGCAGTGTTTAGTGCCTTTTTATTCTTCTTCTATGCATTAGCTTCAACAACCTCTTCTAGGCATTGTACCTGGTCCTCCACAACTGTACATAGGAGTTTTAGCTGGGCCAAAGAGGAATCAATACTGGGGAGGTTAGTACCAGGAATCAAACTGGTAAGAGTGTCCACCGCAGTTTGAATAACAACTTGCTCCTTTTTCCTCCTTAATGCTTCTAGTTGTTCTTGTGCAAGCTTAATGCTTTGGAGCAGCTCCGATTCATTTGCAGATTGGAGGTCAATAGGATTGGCGATGTCAGCTGGTTTGGCTTGACCACCGATTATCTTTGCAAGTCTCTACTTGCTTATTCTTTTCTACTTCCTTCTCCTCTTCTGCTCTTTTCTTTTCCTCTTCTTTCTCCCTTAGCTCCGCTTCATGCTTTTTCTTCTCTTCCTCCTTCTTTCTATCTTCTTCTTTCTACTTCTCCTCTTCTTTCTTCTTCTCCTCTTCTTGTTTCTTCTTCTCCTTTTCTTGCTTCTTCTTCTCCACTTCTTATTTCCTCTTCTCCTCTTCATGTTTCCTCTTCTCCTCTTCTTGTTTCCTCTTCTCCTCTTCCTATTTCCTCTTTTCTTCTATTTTTGCTTTCTCTTTGTCAGCCTTTTCTTTGTCTAGCTTCTTCTTTTCTTCTTTTTCTTTATCCTTCTTTTCCTTGTCCACCTTTTATTTATCAACCTTTTCCTTTGCTGCATCTGGAGTGACATCTTCAACATCTAACGCATCAACATCAATCATATCTACCTATTCTATTACTCTTTCTCCTTTATCATCAAATTCCTCATTCGGTTTTCCTGTTCTTGTTCGACCTTCTTGTTGGCCTCAGACACTTGATGCAATCTCAGAGCAGATTTGGCATGGGAGTGTGTATCTTTCACCACTGTAGAGATTTTTCCTTCCAGTAAGAAGAGTCTTCTTCTTCTCATGAAGAAGAGGCCTTTGTACTTAGCCATGATTTCATAGAGCTCAGAATTTGACACATCAGGAAAATATTGTGCGAAGATTTCCTCTCTTATTTCCTGTTCTTTTTCAATGGCAATGTGTCATTTGTTATCTAAAGAATTTTATAAAGAATCTGGTGTCACCGATCTAATTTCTGATGGTGACTAGTCATTAATACATAGATATTTATTGACTTCCTATTCAACTTTCTCTTTTTCATTATCATCAAAATCATCAAAGTGATCTATTAAATCACTTAGCACTTTTCTCCTAACATTCTTGATAGTCCTTTGACAATGTGTCAATGGTTTGTAAGAGGAAATGTCTATATTTATCAGTGCTTGTGATGCCGGTTCATTGTTGGTTGTCTTTGCCTTCTTCCTAGTTTTCCTAGTC
Source organism: Cryptomeria japonica (assembly GCF_030272615.1). NCBI lineage: Eukaryota > Viridiplantae > Streptophyta > Pinopsida > Cupressales > Cupressaceae > Cryptomeria > Cryptomeria japonica. The sequence continues at coordinate 673,362,320 of NC_081412.1, forward strand.
TTCTTAGGCTACACTTTAGGTTCTATATCCTCAAAATTCAGTGAGTTGCTCTTGGCCTTCCGCTTCCTCTCCAAAACCTTGGTGGGTGTAACTTCTGATTTCTTCTTGGCAGGTGACCGCTTGGTCACTTTAGGACTTGCTGAGCCAACCGGTGCCGATACCGATGGCACTACCTTTCCCTTCTTCACTGAAGATTCTTTAACCAGTTTTATCCTTTCCAAGTAGGTGTCGGTTCTCTTCTTCTTCGGATCAAGAGGTGAGGAAAGTAGGGTAGAGGTATACTCATCTAGCATGTCATACATCACCTCATATCCCATGGGTTCAACTTTTTTCTTTTTGGGCTCCACTACCTCCATTATGCACTCATCTACTCTGATGGTAAAGTAGATGTTATCTTCATACTTCTTAACAATATCACCAGATATCCTCATCCGTTGGCTCATCTTCCACTTCAATTCATCAAAATATTTATTCAAGACTTAAGGATATTCGGTTCCCACCACTTGAAGACTTTCTCTAATTTGTTTGGCAACCGGTTGGTCTGCAGACCATTGAATATCACTGACTCCCAGAAAATAGCCTTGAAAGTAGGAAAACAGACCTACCAAAAGTTGGCCAAATTTGAATCTTAGGGCACTGTCCTATTTGATAGACTTCAGGTTTATTAATAGTTGCTTTTGCATGCAGGTGCAAAGATCAAAAGAGGCATCTTCCATAATCATTCTATAGGTGGCATTCACCGCAGCTGCAGAGACAGAGTTTATTCTGCTAGCATAGAATGTCTAGTATCCAATTATCATGCAAGAATACTTTACCAAATCATCCTTGATGGTGTTGACGATCATTCCCTATTGGTCGCTCATAAAACTAGTGAGCTTGGTCATTTCAGTCTTGATGACTTTTCTTAGGGCTGACACCTCACCAGTGCTGCAGAAACTGGTGACAGCATGAACTGCTTCAGGTGTAATATCATGTGTCCTCTCGAGATACATCTTGTCACCATGCACTCTGCTCAGAATGATGCACATGTGATCTTCCATAAATTATTCAAGAAAGTATACCGCATTGTGAAGTTTCTTCCTCTCCAAGATGTTGTATTCTGGTTTGATCTTTTTGTCATCCCCACCGAATAGACCTAGCTGGGAATGGATCACTAGAGATCCTAGGTCTTCCAATTTACAATCAATGTACCCTAAAATATCTTCCACTATAACTCCAGCAGGTATCTGAGATAGGGCATTATATTTCATCTTTCATTGGATAAAATCCATTGAATCAATAGGTGCACTAGAACTGGAGGGTGATGCAAAAGCCGTGATTAACTGATAAACAAGAATTTTGATAAATACCTTTAGAATTTCAAAATTTAGGGTTTTATCAATATAGTGCACACTTCACCACTTGGATTATTTGAATATTGCTTTGTGTTATTCACTTGATTGATTGTCACTATCTCTAGATTCTACTGCAAAGTTTTGAAATCTCTATGAGTCACAAGTCAAATCACCTTATGTCACTCTACTCTTGAAAAATTCTTCTCTCATAAATGAATAAGTGAAAATGAATTGAAAATCCCATTTAAACAAATTCTTCACCTACTATAATAAATGCATCATCGTTAGGGCATAAACCCTAATTTTGCCTTTTACCATTTTCGGTCTTCTGTCGATTGATAGGTAACACATATCGGTTAAGGTTTTTTATCAGTGTAAACTGGGGGTTCGAAACATTTCACTAATTTGTTCCTCCTAAGCTTTTTTGAAGCTCAGTTTGTCGGTTCAGAGACTTCTACACTAGGTGCAGAAACTGGTTCTTCCTGTGACACATCTTTACTTTTCTTCTTCCATGTTGTCTTCATATCCACTTGAAAAGTTTCAACATCAATATTTCCTTCCAGAGTGACTGGTATATCATCTGATATGTTCTTTCTCATCCTGCAGATTCTAGCTATGTGACTTGATTTGTTGCAGTGATAGCATATCATTCCAGGTGCTCTCCATGGTCAATTGTTCATGTTTCCATTCTTCCTTCTACATGTTGCAATAGTGTGATTGCTACCATGATAGATCATATAGGCTGCTCTCCAATTGGTTGCAGTTTGATAGCCACCACCACCTGACTAATGGTCATAGGCATTATACCAGTTTGGATTTCAGTTCATAGAGGATTCGGGAAAAACTCCTTGACTCCTTTGAGGATATCTTCCAGTGTTGTGCACAACAGACGTGCATTTAAATTCTCTATGCCCAAACTTGTTGCATGCATAATAGTTTCCATTGAATCTATTGGATCTAGGCTTATCATTTAGGAAATAAGGAAAATTATTGTAGGCCTTATTTCTACACACATTAGCAGTATGTCCTTCCTTGAGACAATTAAAGAAAACATGTTTAAAATTTTGCTTACCTTTATCCTTTGGTGTTGGTTGCTTCTCTCATTCAACATCTTTTTCTCCAAAGGATTCACCTTCCTCATATCCAAAGAAACCAAATCCATTAGTATTCTTTACTAGTTTAGCCGATTCAAGCTTTTGATCTAGCTTAACAGCACTCTAATTGAATTTGGCAAGGATTTCCTTTGACTCAATGAGTTCCTTGGTAATAGAAGCATTGGATTCCTTCAAGGTTGCATTCTCAGAAATAGCCGTGTTTAGTTCACCTTGAATTTCTTCTTTTTCCACTTTACTCTCTTGGAGATGAGCGGTAAGGGCACTAATTTCTTGTTTCAGTTTGGAGATCTCATGATCTTTGTCTTTTACTAGGTCTTCAGCTTTCCTCTGGTTCTCAAGATCTTGACACATTCTGATAGTCAGTCCTTCCAGTTCCCTTCTTAGGTTAGCATTGGATTCATTCAATTTTTCAACTTCTTCAACTAGGGCTTCAATGTCTGCTTCATCAGAAGAACTATTTTCAATAAACTCAATCAGTTTTTCAGCATGCTCTCTTCTTTTATCTAGAGAAGCTTTATATTTGACTTTAAGTTCATCAAAGGCTTTCTCAGTCTGAGTGAGATGATGAGTAAGATCCCTCATAGTGTATTCCCCCATATCTGCTTCCAAGTGGTTAAACTTATAGAAAGGTTGGCTCTGATGCCAATTGATGAATACTAAGAGGGGGGGTGAATTAGTATACCAAAAAATACTGAACTTAAACTCTTAAATAGTTTAACAGTTAACCGGTATAACAAATTTACCAACAAACCAGTTAAGACAAGTGCAAACCAAATAGCAAATAAAGCATTCACCCACAAGAACACAATCACTATAACACAAGAGGTTTTTACATGGAAACCCAAATGGGAAAAACCACGGTGAGCAGAAACTCACAAGTAACTATCTGCAGAATAGTAACCAGACTGGTTAAGGTTAGACTGGTTATGGTCATACAATATTCTTCACCAGAATAGATCCTGTTAGGAATCTAGATCTCTGTTAGGAGATAAGTCCGATTAAAGACTACCTTGTGAGAGGATTTTAGATTCATAGTTGTGAACCACCTTGTTAGAGGATTTACAAAGGCTTCTCTGGGTCTACTAGGTTAAGGGTTTTAGACTTGTCGAAGATGTGAGTAGACAACAAGTGAGTGATCTAGCAAATAGCACAGTTTGCTTGGTTAGATCCTTGATAGCTCATTGTTAATGCATTTCAGCATTACTTCAGTCTCCAATATCTCCAAACTTTGTTTCTTCACATAGACCTGATCTTGTCTTCAATGATCACACATACAAAACCCTCATCAACTACTAAAACCCTAACAACTCCTACTACCCTAGACATGATGTCCTTATAAAGGAATCTGATTTCATGTTGGTCCAATAGGATTACATTGCAAGTTCCTAGGTTCAGTGCATCTGGACACATTTGGTAACATGGCACAAAATCATCGCCAAAGTGTCAGTGGATGATAACTTATCACAAAAATACTGACTGGTAACTCATCACGGAGTAATACCGGTTCATACATTTAATCAATTACCAGTTGTCAAAATGAAGACTTGGAAAAATGATAACTGTCGCTTTATTCTTTCATTCTTCTTGAGATCCTTGAACCGCTTGAGGTCTTCATACCATTTGGGTCTTCAAACCGCTTGAGATCGGTAAACTCTTTTTGCAAAACACTGATAGTCTAAAGACTATAATACATAAGACTGGTTGGAACAAATATCGGCTGAGCATAACTTCATACATAAGGAAGTGATCATAAAACAAGTGTGTGTCCATCAATGACAATCACAACATCATCAAAATTCCAACACTGTAATAGATTGAGAAGAACAAGACTTGGGAATTAGTCCCTAGACCGGAAAATAAGAACATGATTGGCACTAAATGGGTCTACCGGAATAAACTGAATGAAGAAGGTAAAATTGTTAGGCATGAAGCTAGACTAGTGTGCAAAGTATACTATTAGGTAGAGGGAATTGACTTTGAAGAAACATTTGTAATAATAGCTAGATTAGAAGTAATTAGAATGGTTATGGCCTTCTAAACCTATAAGGGTGTAAAGCGGAAAATTGCGATCGAACCCTAGTTGGTCTCCCCTCTTCCAACTCCGAGGAGAGAGAAGGGAGGTTCGCTAGGATTCGATGGTTTTTCACTTAGGGGAGAGACTTTACATTCAAAAGAGGGGTTGAAACTCATAAGATCCAATCCCACACAATGTAAGATTGGATGCTAAATGAATTTCAAGGGTTAGGAAAGCAAGGCTACCCTCTTTTGTAAAGAATGTTGTTAAGGAAATTAAGCTAGGAATGCATAGAAAGTCATAAAGATTCACTTATAAACTAAGTTCGGGTTATAGGATGAAGCTGCGGACCTGCAGTAGAATGTCGATACGGCGTTGTCCTGCAAATTTGAACAAAAGTTGTCGGGACGATGGCGCCCGGCGCCATGGTCCTCCGAAAAATCTGCGAAACGAAGTGGGATCTGTTCGTCTCTGCACAAGGATTCCAAATCTTCAATCTCAGCCGCGTACCTGCAACCTACACACAGAAAAGTGAAGACGATTGGGGGGTTAGGGATTAGGGGTTTGCCTTTAGGTCAAACCCCGGTTTTGGAATTAACCAAGAAATGAGCAAGTGTTGTAAATGTAAATAACTGTAATGTAAAACAAGTACTAATACCTTGTTCTAAGGATGTTTGTATCCTTATGTGCGAAGGTTTAGATGTTGTTGTTTGTTGTATTGTTGTATGTAGCATGTAATAAGTGATCTCCTCTTCAATGGTTGAATCCTTGACTTGAATGCAACACTTAGCCTTGAATGGAGACTTGAAATGATCAATTGCTTGAATGCTTGAATGCTTGAATGCTTGAGTATAGTTTTCACGTCATATCCTCTTCTCATCATCTTATCTTATTCCAAATGAGAGAGAAAAATGTAGTTTATATACTTGCCAATTAGGGTTAAAAGACTGATTTTCCCGACCTTAGGCCGACCGGGAAGTGTAATTTCCAAATTGCAAACAAAAAGACCCGCAATCTCCTTAGGAGACCGGGCCCAAAATAGGACCCAGGGACCAGGGCACTGGGCACCATGGTCCTGGGGACTAGGGCACTGGGCGCCATGGTCCTGGGGACCAGGGCGCTGGGCGCCCTAGTCCTGAGGGACCAGGGCGCTGGGCGCTCTGGTCCCACCTCCCGAGACAGTAGGGTGCAAGGAGGTTCAGGCCAGGGTGCTTGAAAAATGCAGTTTTTGGTGTCGTGAGCAAGTTTCGGGGTCTCCATTCAGGTTGCGTGTTGCGTCGCCATCATCAAGACCGAAATGCAGTCAAAATTGCAAGTGTCGCAATTTTAGGACACTACATTTAGCCCCCACTTTAGCGGGAGTATGTGAGCTCATACTTCCGGTAAAGTACAAGGAAACAACATTGAAAGACTTTCACCACGTCAAGGAGGCAAGACACACCAAGCCCCCAGTGGACTAAGGATCTTACGACTTCGATTGACAAAGTAAAAGGGAAGATCACAAGGGAGAACCATGACTGTCAGTAGTAAGGTTCCCTCACTATGAGTCATGCAAAAGAAATACCAAAAATTTTCAAGGCAAAGCTAAGTTCGCCAAGAAATTTTCAAGTATCTTGAAAGGATAGACAGGGTGTATGCCCCCCTACGTTAAAGCGATCGCACACGCCTCAATGGGGGTGATTGTTTTAACGTAGTGATACACATAAGAAATAAGAGGGGAAAGAAGCACGTTATCACAAAGATTTAGCCCCCAAGTGTGAGATAAACCCAAGGATAATAGACACAAAACACAAAGCATGAGGTGACTTCGCTTTCCTCGGGGTCAGTATGCTGTATGATATTCATGTATATATATCATATGTATGTATGCATAATTGTTCTTCATTCCCCAATCAAGGAAGGTCACCTAGAAGAAGGGAACACATGTGTCTTTTGAGTCAACATGAGAGAGACCAAAGAGATCTCAATGCTTTGCATCGTCCTCAAGTAGACAACACTAAGGACAACAAATAGAAGAATGAGAATAACATATAGAAGAAGTAACAAAAGAGAGGAGGAGAGAATCTGCTATGCTAATGTAAGTAGTCTAGCACGTCATCTACCCCCCGATCTTGCTGATCAATGTTTCGGGAAGGCAGGGAACACGCTAGAGGAGGAACATCCAACACAGCAGATGGAGCTATCACAAGATCCAAACAAGGGCTATGTTCATGTTCCAAGCCACATTGTTCTTGTCTAGGAGCTAGGATAAGTGCTTTAGAAAATTCATTAGATAAATGGTTATCAACATCAACAAGTTCATATTCACTATCAGAAGCAAGAGGAGTAACATGTTCATCATGAATAACATTTTCATCTATATCATCATCAAGATTTATAAAAATAGGATCTTTAACTCGCACAGGATCAAGACCATCATGCATCTTATGTTTAGGAGATTTAGGCTCAATATCCGGCTGAGGAGGAAATGGAATAATGCTTGTTGAAGGTGTTTTTGGAGATTGTAAAGTTTGAGAAGCAGCTGCTTGAGCCCTAAGATGACGCTTTCATCGGCGTTCACGTGCAGAACGATTATGTCTAGTCTTAGTAGGAAGTGGAGAAGATTGAGGAGGAGGAATGTTCTCATCCTTATCACTTGGGTGTTTAGGTTGTGGTCTCTTAGGCTGGATAATAGGAGAAGAAGAAGGTCTCTTCTCTCTATAAAAGGCAGGAGGAGGAACTGCTCCATATAAAGGAGGAATTTTTGGTTTAGGAAGAAGACCAAGTCCATCATGACGAGGAGGGATAAGTCTACTTTTAGAAGATTTATTAGGCATAGACATAGTCACATCCATGGGGATGGGTTGGGAATCTTCTTGAGGAAAGACATTAGTTTTATCTTTCAAAGGAAGAACTTCCTTCTCAAGAATGATAGGAATGTCAAGTTTAGGTGTTCTAGGTTCACTTAAAGATAGGATCATATCTGTTTTCCACTTTTGATAAGATTTGAAAAGATGATCACTTCGCGGAGGAAGAGATTGGAATTGTTTAGGCCAAAAGTAATCTATAGGAACACTAGAGGTTCTTTCAGCTGGTTTAAAGAGACTATGATTGACAGTAACAACTTCACCATTATGGGGAAATTTCAAACACTTGTGAATAGGAGAAGCAATAGCCTTCATGGAAGATAGCCAAGGATAGCCAAGCTTCACACGAAATTGTTCGGAAGATGGAATAATAGCAAAGTTCACATCAAGGGATTTGTTATGGACCTCAATGGGTAATGTAATAGAACCAATTGCAGGAGAAGAAAATGCATCAAATAATTTCACAATCACATCTATTTTGTCATAGATCACTTGATTCAATTGCAAAGTAAAAAGAAATTCCTCAGTAATAACATTAACCATGCAGGAAGAATCAATAAGCACTCCACAGCAAGGTGTATTATTAACTTTTGCAACTATGTATAAAGGACCATCAGGTGCTCTAATGGTTTCACTAGAATCAAATGTGATGGAAGGTTCTTTAGAATTTTCTTGCTGCTCTACAAAGTTAATCACATTCTGAGTTATAGACACAAGACCATCAGATGAGAGAGAGGAATCATTAGCCTCAATCGCATTAGAGGTATGAGAAGTATGAGAAGGTAATGGATCAGTAAAAATCTAAAGATTTTGGTTAGGAGGAGCTACAGATGTGTTGCCTTTATCATCACTCCAGAAACAGAAATAGTATTATTATCAATCAAATCCTGAATTTTACCCTTTAAAGAAAAACATTTTTCAGTATCATGACCAGGCTGACGATGAAAATGACAAAAAGCTTTATGATCAAAATAAGGTGAAGTAATCTTTGCAGGATCAATTTGTCTTATAGGAGGAAGAGTAAGCACATTTTGTTCCAATAACTTATTCATAATACCATGCAATGATTCATTCAAAGGAGTATACTTTCTTTCTTTCTTGAAAAATTTAGAAATAGGAGGCACACCTGATGCTGCATTCACATTGTTGTTGATGATGTTTTCATTGAATTTGATGGAATCTCTGTTCGGTTTAATCTTCCCAAATGGTTGTTGACTGCTATCACCCTTATCACTCGGAGCCATAGGATGTGATTGTTCCATTTGACTCACAGTCAGTTGATAATTGTGAAGAGTGGCACACAACTGTTGGAAAGAAGTAAACTCAGAAAATAGAAGTTTGTCTCGAATATCTTTTTGCAAATTAGAAATAAAGATTCTTTGAATATCATTATCAGGCACTGGAAAAGAAATTTGAGCATACAAATGCTTATATCTACCAATGAAATCAGTCACTTTTTCTTTAACACCTTGTTTACAATGCATTAAATCAATCAAAGTAACTTTAGGACTTATATTGTTTTGAAATTGTTGAATAAAAGCATTTGCAAGTTGTTCAAAAGAAGTAATAGAATAAGAAGGCAACGAGAAATACCATTGTAAGGCTTTGTCTCTTAATGTTCTAGTAAACAGTTTCACAAGCAACCTTGGGTCATAAGCAAAATCAGTACAAATTGTTTGAAAAGTCTTAACATGTGTTAGAGGATCACCTTTACCATTATAAAGTTCCAAATGCGGGATTTCAACATGTTTAGGGGGAATAGCTCGAACAATGTCAAGAGAAAGTGGGCTCGCAACATCAAATGTGGGCACACTAAACTTAGATTGATTCATAGAGGCAATTTGTTGCTGTAAAGAAGAGATAGTTTGTGCAAGATTATTAATGGTCGCTTCAGTCGAAGAGTTCATATTAGGTGTGTTAGATTGGGATGGAGGTGTTATGTTATTGAAAGAAGGTAAAGAGTAAGGTGGTGGGACCCTATGATAGTCAACCATAGGGGATGATTGGATAGGAGGAACACTACAAGGAGGAATGGAATGGTTAAATGAATTGCCCCCTTGCGTCATGTTCATTTGTGAAGATGTAATAGGAACACTCATTGAAGGAATGTATGAAGAAGTCGGATTAAATGAAGGAAGAGGATTAATTGAAGGAGGATTGCCCCCATGACTGGTAATCACAGGAGGAATGTCTTGTATAGAAGTAGCCATGATGTTTGATGTAAAGGTAGGTATGCTAGCAATAGAAGTTGTCAAAGGAATAGAATGATTGACTTGTGTAGGAGGGTTGTGTATAACCTAAAGTTTCAGCACAACTCTTCATAGGCATCACATTCGAATTCACAATGTGTGAAATACCACGCAAAATATCAATTCCATTCTTATCACTTTGAAGCATGCGTTTTAAACCCTCAATTAAAGGAAGAGCTTGACTATCGGGATACTCATGAGACATCCATTGGTGAAAATCGTCAAATTGGTTATCCAATTTTGAAAGTTGTTCAACAGAAACCTCATGGAGAGCGTCTTCATCATTAGGAGGATTAGAGGAATTTCCCATGTCCTCGTTAAAAAGGCTATTCAAATTAGGTTCCATCTCCTCGGTAGTTAAACCTCGGAAAGACTTAATTCTATGGCTTTGTCTAACGGGAATAGTGTAAGTAGGGCTTGTTGTTGTAAAACTCATGCACTAGAGAGAGAGAAAAGATTTTGATTTTAGAGGTAGCAATTTTTAGTAAAACCAGCCAATCTTCTAGATTTAAGCTGTTAAATGCAATCACGACAGTCTCCCGAAATTTCGAAAAAAATGTTCGGGACCGTGGCGCTCGGAGTGCAACACGGTCCTTGCAACTTTTTTCGAAATTTGCAGGGATGAAAGGTATGATGATTTTAGAGCTAATCTGAAAAAATTGAGGGATTTTACGATCTGTAGATAGGCCAAATTAAAGTTGCAAACTCAAAATTGAACCCTATCAAGATTGTCGAAAAATGCAAAATTTGAATTTTTGAAAAAGAGAGGGAAACTGAAATCTTGAATCTTATGATTTTAGAAGGAATCTCAAAGGCAATGCAAGTTTTGAAATTTAGAAATTGACTCAATTTCACGCAAAATTCAATTTGAAAGCGGAAATCAAAGTTGTTGTAATTAAGCACTTAATTTCAAAAGTCACAAATTGCAAGAATTTGAATAAAGAACTGGAATTTCGAATGAATGCAAACACAATTTTCAGATCTAAGACAGTAAGAACACAATTTTGGCACAAAATTTCAATTTCGATGATTTTTGAATGATTAGAAGCCCTAAACCAAGCAATCACAAGACCAACTTTGACTGTAATTTTGAAGGTGTTAGATTTGATAAAATCAGCCAAAATTCTGGATTTTAGCAGGAAAATACAGTAAGATCTTGCTCCCGAAATTTCAGAAAAAATGTCGAGGACGATGGCGCTCGGAGTGCACACGGTCCTCGCAACTTTTTTCCAAATTTTCAGGGATGAAAGATATTGTGATTTTATTGCGGAATCCAAAGTTACAACTGATTTGGAGATGTTTTGATCAGTGAAATTGTCGGACAAAGATTGAATTAAGAGGGTTTCAAAAATTAGGGTTTTGACATTTAACCACTTAATTTTCAAAATTAAAGCACAGATATGAATTGATAATTTATAATAGACAAGCAGATCTGAAGCAAGCATTAATAATTAAACATTTCGCAAGTTCAATGTTCAAAAAGAAAATTTTAGGGTTTTTATGCAATCACCTCTAAAATTTGTAAAAGATCAAATATGGAAATGTAATCAAGGAATCAATTTTCAGATCTAATCATGAATAATCAGAAAGGATGTTCACGTCGGGTTCACCAAAATGTAAAGCGGAAAATCGCGATCGAACCCTAGTTGGTCTCCCCTCTTCCAACTCCGAGGAGAGAGAAGGGAGGTTCGCTAGGATTCGATGGTTTTTCACTTAGGGGAGAGACTTTACATTCAAAAGAGGGGTTGAAACTCATAAGATCCAATCCCACACAATGTAAGATTGGATGCTAAATGAATTTCAAGGGTTAGGAAAGCAAGGCTACCCTCTTTTGTAAAGAATGTTGTTAAGGAAATTAAGCTAGGAATGCATAGAAAGTCATAAATATTCACTTATAAACTGAGTTCGGGTTATAGGATGAAGCTGCGGACCTGAATTAGCAGTAGAATGTCAATACGGCGCTGTCCTGCAAATTTGAGCAAAAGTTGTCGGGATGATGGCGCCCGGCGCCACGGTCCTCCGAAAAATCCGCGAAACGAAGTGGGATCTATTCGTCTCTGCACAAGGATTCCAGATCTTTAATCTCAGTCGCATACCTGCAACCTACACACAGAAAAGTGAAGACGATTGGGGGGTTAGGGATTAGGGGTTTGCCTTTAGTACAAACCCCAGTTTTGGAATTAACCAAGAAATGAGCAAGTGCTGTAAATGTAAATGACTGTAATGTAAAACAAGTACTAATACCTTGTTCTAAGGATGTTTGTATCCTTATGTGCGAAGGTTTAGATGTTGTTGTTTGTTGTATTGTTGTATGTAGCATGTAATAAGTGATCTCCTCTTCAATGGTTGAATCCTTGACTTGAATGCAACACTTAGCCTTGAATGGAGACTTGAAATGATCAATTGCTTGAATGCTTGAATGCTTGAATGCTTGAGTATAGTTTTCACGTCATATCCTCTTCTCATCATCTTATCTTATTCCAAATGAGAGAGAAAAATGTAGTTTATATACTTGCCAATTAGGGTTAAAAGACTGATTTTCCCGACCTTAGGCCGACCAGGAAGTGTAATTTCCAAATTGCAAACAAAAAGACCTGCAATCTCCTTAGGAGACCGGGCCCAAAATAGGACCCAGGGATCAGGGCGCTGGACGCCACGGTCCTGGGGACTAGGGTGCTGGGCGCCATGGTCCTGGGGACCAGGGTGCTAGGCGCTCTGGTCCCACCTCCCGGGACAGCAGGGTGCAAGGAGGTTCAGGCCAGGGTGCTTGAAAAATGCAGTTTTTGGTGTCGTGAGCAAGTTTCGGGGTCTCCATTCAGGTTGCGTGGTGCGTCGCCATCGTGAAGACCGAAATGCAGTCGAAATTGCAAGTGTCGCAATTTTAGGATGCTACAAAGGGTTATAAAGTATATCAAATAGATGTAAAATATGCCTTCCTAAATGGAAATTTGGAAGAAGTATACATGGAACAACCAGAAGGGTTTCTGCTACATGATGGTTAAACATTTGTGTGTTGATTGAAGAAGGCCATGTATGGTCTAAAGCAAGCTCCTAGAACATGGTACTCAAGATTAGATCAGTACCTGAAGGAGCAAGGATTTCAAAAGGGGAGTGCTGACAGCAATTTGTACATAAAGAAAGATGGAAACCACATGATCATTGTGGTTGTGTATGTAGATGACATTATCTTTGGAGGCAATAAGGATACCCTCTACAAAGGATTTGCTTATCAGATGCAGTCAAAATTTGAGATGTCAATGCTTGGTGAATTGACTTACTTCCTTGGTTTGTAGATATTACAACAAGATAAGGGAATCTTTATCTCACAAATCAAGTATGTAAAGGAAATATTGAAGAAAATTCAACTAGAGGATTGTAAACCGATAAGTACCCCCATGGTAACAGGAAGAAAAGTAAGAAAGAATGGTGAATCACCGATGGTGGATCAGATGTTTTACATATCTATGATAGGCAATCTACTGTATCTAACTACTTCTAGACTAGATATATTACAAGCATTATGTATGGTGGCAAGATTTCAAGCTTCACCTAAGTAGTCACATATGAATGTTGTAAGAAGAATCTTTAGGTACCTACAAGGGACATTTAGTTATGGATTGTGGTACCCTAAATAAGGGGAGTTCATCTTTGAAGCATACATTGATGTTCATTGGGTAGGTTGCATTGATGATTAGAAGAGCACAAGTGGTGGTGCATTCTTTCTAGGTAACCGGTTGGTCTCATGGCATCGCAAGAAGCGAGACTCAGTCTCTCTATCAATTGCTTAAGCATAATATATTGTTGTTGCTACATGCTGCTCTCAAGTGCTTTGGATGAAGCAGACTCTCAAAGCCATTCAAGTGGACATCACTGATCCTATTCTCATTCGGTGTGATAATTCAAGTGTGATCAACATAGCAAAGAATTTGATAATACATTCTAGAACAAAGCACATTAATATCAAGTATCATTTTCTCAAAGAGAAAGTTGAAGGATAGGAGGTAAGGATGGAGTATGTCCCTATAAATGAATAAGTAGTAGACATCTTCACCAAACCATTGTCAATAAGCGCCTTTAAGTACCTAAGACACAAATTGGGAGTTGTGTCATTAGACTTATGCACTTGACAAAGGAAGGATTTATATGCTTCAGGGGGAGTTCATAGCAGCATCTATAACTCCTTAACCACATCTCAATATCGCCTGCAATCATTGGTAGTAGTGTAAGAGGAATCTCAGTGTGGATCTAAGGGTGTGTGTATGGTACCCTTAGTCATTATGTCAAAGGGGGAGAAATCTACCGGTATGAAGTGTCTTGCGGTAAGTTGACATCAATTCCAAAGGGGGAGATTGTTGGCAATTTTGTATTAAGTTGTCATTGATGTCAACCGGTTTGGCAAGATTAAGAAGTGGTGATTGATATGATGGTAGTACACATGAGAGTGAGCAGACAAAAATAAGGCTTACTGGGAAGGCATAAACCAGGATGAATAGTGGTTGTGTATTATGAAGGCATAACAACCAGTGAACATAACAAAAAGGATGGTTGATGGTCATATCAATAAAATAGGATAAACCGGTAGTCAACCCTAAGCATGTCAAACCAACATAAGAATCCAAGTAGAGGTGGATTTCTATAAGCTAATAGCTAGATGCTAGGTGGAGGTACCACACAAGTTGGTGGAGTGTGCATCAATGCAACAATCTATGAGCAGTTTGACTTTAATGATGAACCTGCAAGTCACAGAGGATGCTAGAAGATTTTGGCTCGACGAATGCAAGCTGGAAAAGAAATCACAATGATCTTGCAAGAAGATTTGATCTTCTTACCTATTAGGTGAAGGAAACAACAAAGCCATTAATGGTGAGTGACAGAAAAAAGTAGAAAAGCGTGGTGTAAATCTCCAAATTTAGAAAATGCAAATTGGAATGCGAAGTTTAGCTGGTGATTGATCAGTGTCATAAAGACCATTTTCCTGAAAAAGAAGATCGAATAAAAGGATGATTTTGATTGAGCTAGAAAATGAAAACCTAACACAACAATATTTGAATACAATCTTGGCGGGAATCCATGATGATAAATATAGAAGCTCAAAGTAAAAGAGATTCATGCTTGTAGAAGAAGTGGGAGTGTGAAGAGAGCTGAAGTGTAGAGAAGGATCATTCTGCCTTAGAATTTATTCTAAGAAAGTTGTAGAGTGGGTGAGAAAGAAAACCAGTGAGAGGGTTTAACCACTAGTGATTGAGTACCGATATAACTATAGCAGGTTCAACAGTTAAGCAAACCGGTGAGGTGTGTTAGAGAAAGACAACATCCAAGTGTGACACAGTAAGTGGTGAGACTATGTGTGTGTGTGTGTGTGTGTGTGTGTGTGTGAGAGAGAGAGAGAGAGAGAGAGAGAGAGAGAGAGAGAGAGAGAGAGAATAGAGACAAAGAATGAGAGAGCAAAACCTCACAACTGGTAGTGTGAGGTTTAGTAAAGAAAAGAAGACTACTAACTAGCAAAGACCTATTTGTTCAAGAGTTGTAGAATTCATTTGCAACAAGAAGTCAAAACTGTATCTACATTATATTTCAACATACATCACCAAGTTGGATCTTGGTGTAGGGTTGGTGCTCCTTGGGTTGGCTCCCTAAATCTTTGTAATTTAGTGTTTCACTTGTGAGGCTAGATTGGAGTAGTAGTCTCCAGCAACATTTTTTGCTAAGGTTTTTCCCATATTGGGTTTTCCTCATACATCTAGTGTTGTGGAGTGCACTTGTTTGATTTCCATTTTTTGGTCTCCTCATTTGCTTTACTAGTTTGATTAGTTATTGCTTAAGATAACAACCATTATTCTAAAGTTGCCTCAAAAGAGAAAAAGTTTAGGAGCCAGTGATTCACCCCCCCTCTTAGTGTTACTCTATGTTCAACATAATGATAGAAGGCTACAATAGGCCAAGGAATATGGATGAAAGTTTATAATAATAAAGTGGATAAAGACCAAAAGATATAATAGATTGAAAGTTGAAAACAAGATGCATAATTCTCATTAAGATCCTCATCCTTGTCAAGATCAAAGGTGGAAAAGGGAATATAGACATAAGGGTATCATAGGGGTACGATAGGACATGAAGGGTATGATAGAGGTGTGAGGATAATAAGATAATGAAGGACGACAGGATATGATAACATAAATGAAATGTGCCCCCAAGTATGGTATGTAAGAAGTTCATGGATTATGCATGACACATGTTTGCCAGGTTTTCATCATGGTACTTTCCCAAGGCGCATGTTTGTCAAGTTTTCACCAGAGGATGAATTATTTTTCTTTTCTTTTCTTTTCAATTTTTTTTTCTATTTTTATTTTTTATTTTTTATTTTTTTTTAACTTGCAACAATGGATTAGCACCAAAAACTTCCATGCAAATATTAGACTCCCAAAATTATCAAATTTAACATGTTCACACTGGGTTCACCAAAAAATGTGACTAGGAAATTAGGCATAAGTTTCATAACACATAAAAGACAACCACAAAGATAAAATGTTATGAAATAAATCCTAACACATTAAATAGAAGTATGGAAAAAAAATTCTTAAAATAAATGCAAACCAATGCAAGTGCTTCTTCCATTCCCTTCCATTGTTCTTCACTTTTTGCTCAATGATCTATGTTTCTTGAGCTAGTTTCTCTTCTAGTTTTTGCATTTGGACATCTGTTTCATCACAAAATGTTTGAGTGATATTGTCTTTTTGTTGGGATAGATATAATTGTGATTTCCTTGGATTAAAAATTGATTGCATTGTGTTATTCATTGGTTCAATCATCGGTTGATATGTCAAACTTTGTTGCATCATAGGAGCTTGGAACCTTGTTTCAATAGACATGCCACTATGCAATGTAATATTTTGGGATTTTGGATTTTGAGAATGATAATGATATGAAACTAATAGAACCTAGGAGATTGACAAGGCAACTAAATGTTTTTGGTCTTTTTGAATTTTTTGAATGGCAATGATATGCAACTAAGTCCAATGATAATGCAAATTATGTTTTGGATTTTTCAATATCTGGAAAAACTTTAAAATTAAACCCTAAATATGTGAACCTTAGGAAATTTAAATGAAGTCTATACCTTAAATGGATAAATGAAAAAATGACAATAGGATAAATTGAATACGTCTCACCTATATGCTTGGATACTAAGATAGATTTGACAAAATGATGTTGATGAAGAAGTGACAAATATTGGACAAGGTCAAGACTCCCTAACAATGACTTAGGGTTTAATCTCAAGTTATGAATTTTCAAGTTTGGAAAAACCAAAATTTGAGACTATTATGAAAAAGGACAATGACAATGACAAGATGTAAGGATATGATATGATCTAGGGATATGATATGACAAAATCAAACCAAGACAAGACTAAAGTTTATGACAATGCAATGATAAGGATATGTGAGGACCAATGACTTGAAATATGCAAAATACAACTTAAGCCATGACCTATTTTTTGTATGATAATGATAGCACAATGGAGATGAATGACCAAGACCTAAGAAAAGGATTTTAAAATCTTCATGCAAAGGAAATTATGATAATGCAAAAGGATTATTATGAAGGAAATTTGAATGTCCTAAGACTTAAGTTTGGAATATGCAAAGTCTAACCCTAAGTGACATGTATTTTAAAACAAGGATTTCTAATATTATGACAAGCCATGTTCAAATGTTGGTTGAATACTTGGACCAAATTTGGAACTTTGTTTGGACTTTGTTTTGATCTTGGTTTGCAGAATGTTTGGACTTGGTTGAAAATGACTTTGTTTGACACTTGTGTTTTTAATTCAACTTTTGGGAAACATAGAAGACAAAAATTTTGTTTGACTTTGACATGAGATAATCATGCACCTTCACAACATTTCCTAATGGTAGAAAGGAAAATATTTGTTGAATCCTCTTTCTCAATACAACATTCAGTCAGATAGCTAGACGCTTGGTAGCACAGGCCCCCCCTTATAGTGCACTCACTTCTCAGGCATACCAAGTTTCAAATTCAAGGGTCATCACTTCCCAAGAATTTTCTATCTCTAATTGAAGAGTACATGAGAGGTATCTCTAGTATCCACTTATCCCAATGCCTGAGCTAACAGATAGAAGGATTTTGGCATCCAAAAACAAGATTTTTTAGTCAGGGCATTCATTCAGGTGGGCATAGATCTGGAGAATTTAATCATCGCTATGCCATTCCAGCACCCATTATCTACAACTTTCATTGCAGCCACAATTATTTATAGTGGTTTGGAAGAGGCTTGGCCTTAGCCCTTTCACCACTTAGGGTTGTTCCCTCTCACTAATGCCTATGTGAAATGCCAAACAAATCAGGAGGTAAGATGAATTGTAAGGGTAAAAACACATAAACAAAATAAAATCAAACATGGAAAACATGGTGTTCATTAACTTTAGAAAATCAAAGTGTGGAACTACTTAAAAATCACAAACATAGGGTTTTGATAAAATTCTTTGACCTTGTCCTACACCAAATCAATTAGTACTTTCAATGAATTTTTTTTTTCACAAATGCCAATATGCTACACAAATCATCAATAAAATTGCCAATTCGTACCCCTACTTAGAAATCTAGATGAATATTATGGGGTTCATTTTTACACCTTATGAATTGAAATGAGAATTTGTTGTTCATTCAATCCCCTAATTAGACTATGTGATGATTCATTTTGAAACCTTTAGTAGATTGTAATGAGAGGTTGCTATTGATTGACCTCCTAATTAAGCTATGTGAGGAATTTTTGTTCATTCAAACCTCCTAATTAGTATATGTGAATAATTATTGTTCATTAAAACCTCCTAAGCTATGTGAGGAATTAATGTTCATTAAAACCCTCTAATTAAACTATGTAAAGATTTGTTGTTCATTACATGTTACAAAATCTTGTATAAATCATTGTTTAGACTCAATAAAGCCCACATGCAACATTACATCCTTTGATAAGACCTACATGCAACGAAAAATTAGTGCAAAAAACTTGCATGCAACAATAGATTAGTCCCAAAAACCTGCATGCAACAATAGATTTTTGCAAAAATATGCATGCAACAATAGATTATTGAAAAAAACCTGCATGTAACAAGAGATTAGTGAAGAAACCCTGCATGCAAAAATAGATCAACACATAAAACTTGCATGCAACAATAAATTACTTCATAAGAATTGCATGCAACAATGGATTAGGACCAAAAACCTAGATGCAAATATTAGACTCCCAAAATTATCAAATTTAACATGCTCACATTAGGCTCACCAGAAAATGCGAGGTAGGAAAATGGAATACATCAAATCAATTAAATTAGCCAACCACATAGCTAAATTACAATGAACTTAAATCCTATTACAATCAATAGAAGAGTTGAAAACAAGACATTCAGAAGAAATGAAAATCATAACCAATGTCTCCTTCAATTGACCTCCATTGTCCTCCTTTCTCCTTCAAATAGCTTATTTTGTCGATCTCACCTAAGTACAATAAGCAAGAAAGCAAGATTGCAAGATGATTTTGACAGCACGGGGATACTATAAAATGTGGTTGATTCTGATGAGAAATGCATCCAACTTATAGACAAATTGGAAAGAGGACAAAATTAGCATGAAATTGATATAGAGGCAACTTGATTCAAAAAATGGGAAAATCATATTGAAAAATAAATGTTATGACACACTTTCCCATGCAAGAAGATAATACTAGATATCAAATCCAGTGTTAGGATAAGTTGTCAAATCTAGACTCACGTTGAATAAGGAAACATGCCTCCAAAATGAAGCACAAAAATAGGAGCCACTTGAGAGAGCTAATGAGTTGGAAATTAATTCCGAAAGTTAGGAAATTAGGTAGAAAATAGGAACTAGTAAATTAGGAAAAAATAGAAATAATGAATTAGGAAACTAGTAAATTAGAAATGATGAAAATAGGAAAGATTAGATGAAATTAATTAGTAAATATTCATTCATTAATTAAATCACAAAGATGATTTAATTATCCAATTAAATGAAACGTTTAATTGTGACAAGGCGACCTAGGAGAAAATAAATAAATTTATTTAACCTAGAAGGAAAAATGACAAATAGGATGAAATGATTAAATCAAAAAACCCTAGGAGATGGATTAGAAATAAAAGGATGACAATTAGGTCTTGACAAAAGATAATTGATGTAGGGTCGATTTGATCAATGATTTAATGATGAAAATTGGATAATTGATAAAGTGTCTATGTTGATTGATAAAGATCAATGACAAATTGATCAAGATTGACAAGGATGAAATTGTTAGACACCAATTGATGAGGAACAATGACTAATTGATCTAAATTGATGAGGAATGATGATTGATTGAGATCGTTGACAAATAGATCAAAGATTGACAAAAGGTCGACTTGATGAAGGTCGAGTGACAAAAGACCAATGACAAGTTGGTCACAAATTGATAAGAGAATGATAAATTGATGATTGATCAGGACAAAAACCTAATTTGACATAGAAGAATGACAAAATGTCGACAAATAATAAAGATAAAATTTGCGACATAGAAGAAATGTTAATAGGATGTGAAAACCCTAAAATAAGGTTACACAGACATTTTAAAGTATGACACCACAAGCATTGACCATTTTTAGATGCCTATGTCTTCATTCAAAAAGATAAATAGAAGAATAAAAATAAAATAAAATATCCTCTTATGAGATAATTAATAAATAAGATTTATTAATTATCTCACCAAAAAAAAATTGAAGATGCATACCTCATTTTTAAATTTAAAATTAAGATTAATGAGATATTGCCAAAAAGACTAACTTTTGAAAATCAAGAAAAGCTATTTCTTTCCAAATTCAAAAATTATGAGGATTTTATGAGAAGATTTAATAATTAAAAATTATTAAATATCTCCATATAAGAGGATAAAATGGAGGAACAAATTTTTAAAAAAAATAGGAAATATCCTCACATGAGACGATAAATAGAGATAATTAATAAACAAGATTTATTAATTATCGCGTCACAAAAAGAAGACAAAGATGAATTAACAAATAAAATTTATTAATATCTTTAATTTGGAGGAAGATAAATATGATGAATTAATAAAAATGATTTATTAATTTATTTCTCATATTTATGAGTTAGTTAATTAAATTAAATGAATTTATTTAATTAATAGACAAAGGAGACAAATAAATAAATAATTTATTTATTTATTTAGGACTTAGAAAAATTGTTAGTAAAAGGGGGTTTAATTGAAGACTATGCACATGATATGTTAAAAATAGGAGACATGAGTGTTTACCATTTTTTAGTGTCTACAATAATTAATAATGTAATATTAGTAGTCAATATCATTCAAATTTATTATATTATGAGAATAAATAGCTAATTAGGATTGAGTCATGCATTGTGTATTACAATAAAACAATCTAATTGAAAATTTAGTAGAATAACGCTCAAGTGATTTAACTAGTGGTGAAAATTTTCATAAAATTGTGGTGGTTTAGCTTCCCTCATAGCATGTCTATTTCATAAAAACTAGAAGCCTCAATTTGAACTATTCATCATTTGGTAAAAAAATTATTGCTACAAAACATATGCATGCCATCAAATAGAGGACATATGTAGTTAATTTTATTATGAAGATCCAAAATGTGAGATTCTACAAACAAAAAATATATTCCAAATAAGTACATATCTCATGTTTTAAGATGATAAGTTGTAGCATCCTAAATTATACTCCCTTACATTTTTGTCCTCATTTGAGCCCTCACCTTGGCATTCATCTCCTGAGCCCTGATTTTGCTCACATCATGCACTAAACTCAAAATTTTCATCATGCACACTTTCTTCCCCAACTTCTTGTGTCCTTGATTGGTCAGCGTTGGCAATTGAAACTCAATTGGTTGGTTTCACTATGTTGTCATTGATGGCAACATGGTAATTTTTCTAGCTTCATGTTTTGGTTCAGTTGTGTACCGCCAAGCACTTCACAGACACTACACCGACATGATAAAAGGATTTCTTTGGTTACCCGCAATGTTGGCCGACATGGTTAAGAATAATGGTTATCTGTATTGGAGGCCAACATCTTTTGGATCCAACATCAACAATTTTTTTTGATATTGATGTATTTATGTTATCTAGCTAACATGTAATTTGATATTGTAATAATCTTTGTAAGCTAACATAAGGAATGATAAGTTGTATAGGGTATATAGGTCAGTTGGATTAGATAATTTTGAGATAGATATGGTGATGGATATCTGGATGTGATATAATGTGAAATATATCAGAGAGACTATGTATGTGAGGATATTTTTGTAAGGGTTATTCTAGTAAAGGGTTTAGGGTTTCAGACCAGAACAGACAAAGCTTAACCAGAACTGTATTCTGGCATAGAAGATGCTATCATTTGTAGTTCAACACTTATTCAGATTGTAGTATGGATTTATATGTAGTCAGTGAGACTCCTTTTGTGATTGAGCAGTGTTCTCTAGGCTTTAAGTCTTCTTGCAAGTGCAGGCCCCTTATATTTTGTAATATATCTTCATATGGCTAGTGGATTGATATTGTGGGTCACAAATCCCATCGTGGTTTTTCCTCTTTGATGTTTTCCACATATAATTATGTATGTTATGGTTCTCATTTATGTGATTGGCTTATTGGTTGCGTTGCTTCTTTCAATTTTGTATGTACCGGTATACCGGTTGGTGTATGCATGTTTTAATAAGTTTAAAATTTGACTTCCTGGTAAAACACTGATTCACCCCCTCTCTCAGTTTTATTGGATTCCAACACTTGGTATCAGAGCATTGTTTCTTAGAGGAAGTTTAACAACTTGAGGGAGATCTTGAATCCATAATCCATGGACATGGGCTTGGAGAAGCAACTTGAGATGGAACTTGAAGATTATGATGCTGAAAGGTTGAAAAACTTAAATTTAATAGTTGAATTGAATTATTCTAAGGAATTCATTCTTTTTCTATAGGAGAGGCTATCATCTGTTCAAGCTAGGAGGAAGGAAATTTTGCAAAATCAGGATGATGAAGAGAAAGATGCACTTAAGGAACAATGTTAGAAATTGAGTTAGGAGAACAAGGTTATGAGAAATGAAATGAAATCTATAACTATGAGAATGTCTAAAGAGATTAAGGACCAAAAGAAAAATTAAGAAAATCTTGTTGTATCCCTAAAGAACAAATTTGAAGAATGTGGTAGGTTGGTTCATGAGAATGATATGTTGAGAACTGATTTAGTACAATCCTAGAGCAATGAACAAGATATTGAGAGAAAAATGATAAGTTTGAGAGATGATCCAACTACTGCAAGTGAGTACAAAGAGAAATTCAAGATTAGTTCAACACAACTAGATGAGTTGTTGAAGAGACAAAGGAAGATTGGATATTCTAGTGGACTTGGATTTGAGCAAGGACAGAGTTTCAGTAATGCTAATATGAAGATAAAAACCATAAGACATCAGTAAGGAAATTTAATGCTTATAAATTTAATGGTAGATGTTTTTTTTGCAATAGATTTGGTCACATGGCTAAGAAATGTAGAAATAGAGAAAATCAGAACCCTGATTTTGCTCCCGGTAAATAATATAAATGTAATAAATATGGTCATAAGACAAAAGATTGTAGAATGAATGTTAAATGTTATGCATGTGGAAAGTTTAGACATATGGATAATCAGTGCAGGTCAAGCAATTATACTAGTTTTAGAAAAGCAATTCAAAAGATCAATGTTACATGTTATGTATGTAATGAGGTTGGACATATTGCTAAATTATGTGGAAGAAGAAATCCACCGCTTGCTAATGGAGGATCAAATGAGAAAGGGAATGAAAAGGTCAATGAAATCTGATAAGATAATATTCAGAGATGGATCAGGAAGTCTTAAGAACAATCAGCAGATGGAAATGCACTGGTTACTTATCCAACAGAGGAGGTTGCTCCTGTACTGATGGGTAGCTCATCTGGTAACTAAGGTAGATGCCTTAGGGGTAGGCAAAATTCATGAAGATACTGTATATACCTTGGGAAGAGGTTTTGAAGATGTTCTAGGCATTTGAGATGCTTATCTGACATGAATATGTTATGTTTGAGATTCGGTATCTTTCACCTATAGTCTTTGATGTCAATGAAAGATTAGGGTTTTTCTTGGAGGATAAAAGGTCTAATTCACTTCATTTTTTTCACCTTGCATTCAGAGCAATTTCAGTGTGATTGAGAGTAATTTAGAGCGATCAAAGGCTATTCAATGTGATCAGATATCTTATTGAGTGATTTCACCAGCCACTGGAAGAATTTGTTAAGGGTTTCACCAAAAGTGATTAATAGGTATTCATCTTTAAACATGGAAGCAGGATCATCATCTATTCCTATCTTTGCTGCGAATCCAACTATAGTAGAGGTCAAGGACCATCCTAGGCCAATTTTCAAATGATATCTACATGTGGCTACCCTGGAAGATGTTAGGTCATACATACATTGTCACATTGTGGATTTGGGGACATCTAATATAAAGAGCATGCACATGAGTGAGCTTATGGGATATTTTGGAAAGATCAAACCGATATAAAAGAACATTGAAGACTTAGAGTTTACCGACATTCTAGACATTCCAAAATTTGAAGATGAAATAATTAGGTATGTTTTGTGTAGGGTATATGGGGGTTTAACTAGTTTACCATAGGTTGGGCAACATCTAGATAAGAAGGTTTTGAATGATTATGTCAAAAAAATAACTGGCACAACATCTGACAGAAGATCTATGAGAATCAACATTATTACTGACACATGCATCAGTTTTGGTAGCATGATCATCGATTATAAGGTAACTCAGTCAAACCGACTGAATTATATTTCTAGCTCCTGCATTTTTGCATGTTACAAAATGATGAGAGAAAATGAGAAATTGGATCTATGTGGTTGGATGTTAGATGAATTACTAATAAACCTAGGAAAGATTAAAGGTGAAAACAAAGGGACTTTCCATTATGGCAACTTAATTGTCTTATTAATGTTATTTTTCATGAATGACACTCTTGGTTTTGGGAAGAGGCAATGGGCATTTGATATCCTAGTAGGGACACAATTGAAACAATCAATTGCTACTTTAGGTAGTTAGAGAGATGATAAAGTATGAGGATATTTTAAAGGATTCCAAAAGTCTATGAAATCAAGGAAAAGGGTTCCTAAGCATATTGTTGAGAAATATTCAACTAACATTTGCTTCATGGTGAAGAAAGATGAAACACTTAAGCCCCATAAGTTTTGGATTGAGGAAATGGGCTATGATGTTGATGCACAGATCCTTGATACTTATGCAAAAATGTTTATTGATGCACCTGTTGATGAGGCAGAAAAGCCCTCTGGTATTGCAAAACAAAAAACTCAAGAGGTTGAAATATATTTCAATGGGAAGAAGAGAGAGAAGAAGGAAGGAAAAGAAAGCAAGTTTGTAGAGAAGGTTTCACAAGACATCAAAAAATTAATTGATTTTATCCCAGAGAAAGGTAGGAAGACGAAAGAACCAAAAGTGTTAATTGAATATATCACAACTAAGTCTGAATCTAAGGATGACACACCCCTGGCATTCAAAAGGGTTGTAAGGAAGAAAATAGAGGAAACAAAAGTAGAGGCTAAAAAGAAACTGGTTAGGAAAGTTACATTCAAGTTATCGGCACAAAAGCAAGAACCAAAAGCAACACCATTAGCTTCATCTGGTACTGCAAAAAGGAAGAAGAAGAATGACACTGATGTGGCTATTCAATCTTGTAATGGAACTATCATTCAACCAAAAACTTGTGCAAAATTAGTCGATGAAATAACTAAGAATGGCATGTTAAAAAATGTACAATTGTATTATGAACATTTAGAGGATGATGAACAAAGAGAGGTGGAGGAAGCAGTATTATTATATTTGGATATTTATAAGAAAGCCTTAATAGAAATTCAAGATCAAATACCAAAATAATTGTATGATATGTTAGATTCTAGGACACTATCAGCAATGCAACAACACAAACACATAAAAATTCAATAATTGTTATCTATTTGTGTTTCTATTACTCTAGACGAAATGGAAAGGACACTTGAGGTGGAAGATAGAAAAGTCTTTAATAGAAAAAATAGAATAACTAGTTTGATGCTAGGAAGGGTAAATGAGTTAATAAAGGAGACCCACAAGGCATGGGTTAAGTTCCTAGGAGAGAACAAAGGTTTCTTTACTTCACTAGAATCAATGACAAACACTGTAGACACCCCAATTGAAGGAAAATGAAAGGGTATTATGGGTATTTCACCCTCAGTTTGGAAAATCATTAAGATAGTGGAAATTAAGCCCTTGGTAGATACAAGTGTACAGACAAATATTGAGATACCATAAAATACAGAGAGTGAAAAGGTTGATATTGTACAGGATACTAATGTTGAGGATAACAGTCCTACAAATAGAAATGTATAGGTTAAGGTTACAGTTCCTATAGGGGAATTGACAGTTACAGAGACTACACCAAGTGGTGAAGCCACTGGTGCAAGTGAGGAAGCTATAAAGGATAAATCATTAGAGGAGAAGAAAGGGGAATCTGGTAGGGAATTGGTAGTAGGTCCGTCGTTGTTGTCAATTCACACCTTGCAAGTTGTAAAGAAAAACATAACCAAGATGAGTCCTACCAAACTCATGATGATGGCTACACATAAATTGATAGAGGGATATATGGATAAATGGATTATTGATCAATCTATCACTATTTTACATAGACTAGTCCTAGAGTGCAAGATTGACAGGGAAGCAAGCCCATTCGGCAAGCTTAAGACAATTTCAAAGGACTTTCAATCCTTGCAAGATATTTCAAATAGGCAAGCACTAGAGAGGTTCACACAAGATAAAAGATTTGCATTTGATCAGGTGATTGAATCTAAGAAGAAGAAGATTGATAGAAATCTAAAACTAATAAATAATTCTTTGAAACAATGTACAAATATATACATGGTATGTTGTAACATAGATATACTTACAGTTAATGTGGATAAGAAGATAAAGGAATTTCAAGAGAAAATTGCAAATATAGCTAATTCTTTTGATGGATTGGAACTTCATTGACTACATCCATTGATGGTCAAATTTTGATTTTGAAAGCTCAATTTTTTGCTCTTGAGAAGGAAAAAGAAAAAATCATAAGAAGACCCAGAAGTCTGAGAGGCTTGGTGAGTCCCCAATTGGATTCGCTCAGTGTACATAAGAAGGAATGTATGGATATGGTTGAAAAGCCCACACCGACAGAGATAAACTTGAGAAAGAATAATGAGCACATATACTAAATGGACTTGTATCTATTTATGGCACTTTCAAATCTAGTTGGGATACTTATCTTGAACTATTGGATAAGGCTTATCCAGAAATTTTCAAATTTGTTAAGCTCCGATAAGATACTTTTGGGATATTCATTGGACAGTTTTTGGATCTTTGACATTCTTTTTAGAATTTTTTATGGCATTGATGTCAAAGGGGGAGTGATATAGATGTGAAAAATAATAAAAGGAGTTGTATACATTAGAGGAAGATATGGAGATATGGGACTATGGAGTATTTTTCATTGATGCATATTAAGCTCAGGGGGAGCAGGCATGATGAAACTGGTAGATGAAACCTTGACCATTTTTCACATGAGTGTTGCCATCAATTCCAAAGGGGGAGATTGTTGGCAATTGACACTCAATTTGTTGGTTTCACTATGTTTTCATTGATGCAAACATGGTTATTTTTTTTTGGCTTCATGTTTTGGTTCAGTTGTGTACCGGCACCAGCACCAGCACCAACAGGATAGAAGGACTTCTTTGGTTATTGACAATGGTAGTCAATATGGTTAAGAATAATGGATATCGATATTGGAGGCTGACATCTTTTGGATCCGGCATTGACAATTATTTTTGATATTCATGTATTTATGTTATCTATGTAGGATTTGAGAAATACAAATCTACAGAACCCAAAGAAACCTGCATGCAAGAAACCTATCACAGAGAAAGAGAGAGAACGAAAACAAGGGTTTTGGCTCTGACAAAGTGAAAAGATTTATTATCAGAGAAAAATGAATCAAGAAGAATGAAAAATACAAGAGATCAATCCTTATAAAGGAGATTAACACCAAAAGGAAAACCTAACCCTAAGGTGTGTGCATTTAATAATTAAATATTAATTATTAAATGACTAATATGTGCATAAAGAGAAATCTTAAGAGGAGAGTAAAGTTAATTAATTACTTTACTCTAACACCCCCCCTTAAGATGACCTACAATGCAGCTACAAACAATGTAGAAGAAAGAAAAGGAACTACAATGCAAAGGAGGGTCCCAGCAACAAGGCCTGATCAGGTACCCGAATACAAGAAAATCTCTATAAAGCGGAGTAAAGGAGAAAACCCAGTGGGAAAAAACTCCTCTCCAAAAAGAGATAAAGAAACATGCTGAAAAAAAAAACATGAAGGAAGGAAGGCCTCACTGAGACCCCCCAAGGACAACTTCCTTCACCCCAAGCATGGAGCGTAGCTGAAGATAGCGCGGAGATGCCAAAGGTTTAGTGAAGATGTCTGCAACCTGCTCCTCTGTAGGAATGTACTCCAAGATGAGAGAACCATCCTGAATCAACTTCCTGATGAAGTGCATGTGGATTTCAATGTGCTTTGTCTACTGATGCTCCACTAGGTTGCAAGAAATGTGATTGGCACTCTGATTGTGACACCAAAGAATAGTGGAATAATCTGGAGGAAACCCAAACTCTGTCATCAACTATCGAAGCCATAAAACCTCCTGACTGGCTAACACTGCTGCATGGTACTCAGCCTTTGTAGATGATAATATAATAGCAGATTGCTTCTTGCAAGACCATGTGATAGGACTAGAACCAAGGCAAAAAACGAAGCCAGAAGGAGACTTCCAATCATTGACATCACCAGCCCAATCAGAGTCAGTGAAGCCAATGATGTGAGGGGATCCTGAAGTGTAGTGAATGCCGTAATGAGTGGTGCCCTGAATGTACCTCAAAATACGTTTGGCCGCTTGCCAATGGCTCTCATGAGGATCATGGGAGAATTGAGAGACAAGGCCAACCACAAAGGAAAGATTAGGACGAGAATGTGTCAGGTATAACAAACTGCCAACCAACTGCCTGTATAAAGTGGGGTCTATTGAAGGAGTAGAGAAAGTGGAAGACAAAGAAACACCTGACTGAAATGGAGTGGGGGAAGACTTGCAATCAAGCATGCCAAATCGCTGAAGCATATCAAGAGCATACTTCTCCTAAAATATGGAAATCCCATCCGAAGACTGAATAACCTGTAGACCCAGAAAGAAGTGCAAGAGACCAAGATCTGTCATCTCAAACTGCTCCATCAAAGCTCTCTGAACACACTGAATCATGGAGGATGAGCTACCTGTAAGGATGAGATCATCTACATATAGCACAAAAATCAAAAGATCACCCTCCTGATGCTAAATATACACTGTGTGATCAGAATGATAGCGTGTGAAGTGAGAGGAAAGCAAGAAAGAGTCCATCTTCTCATACCAAGCCCGAGGGGCTTGTTTGAGACCATATAATGAACATCGAAGTCTGCAAACCAAAGAAGTGTCCTGCACAAATCCCTAAGGTTGCTCCATATAGATCTCCTCATGTAGGTCTCCATGCAAGAAGGCACTCTTCACATCCATTTGAAACACTGTCCATCCCTGTGAAGCTACTAGTGAAAGTACCAGGCGTATAGAATTCATCTTGGTGACAGGAGCAAAGGTCTCAGAGTAGTCAATACCCTCTACCTGAGAAAACCCCTTTGTAACAAGATGTGCCTTATACTTATCAATAGAACCATCTGCAGCATACTTGGTACGATACACCCACTTGCACCAAACCAACTTTCTTCCCTTAGGAAGAGGACAAAGATCCCAAGTATGATTCTTCATCAAAGAAGAATACTCCTCATCCATGGCCCTATCCCACTCAAGGTGTCCTATCACCTCTTCAAACTTTTGAGGATCAGCTAAAATGGCATGACTCAAAAGACTAGAACCAGATGTCTGAGCACGAGTGCGATGAGTATCTGAAGGATCACCTACCAAAGAACCAGCTACATCAATAGTGTCACGAGCCCACCTCAGCAAAGATGGAGCAATTGGAGGTGGTGGAGATGGTGGATCATCATCTACATCATCCTCAAGGGATAAGTAATCCTCAAGAGATGAAGAGGAAGGAGTAGGCAATGAGGGAGGAGCTAGTGATGGAGAATCCATCTAAGGATAGCACTCATCAAATTGGACATCCCACCGAAACAAGACCTCTCTAGAATCAGGATCAAACAACCTGTATGCCTTAACATCCTCACAGTAGCCAACAAAGATGAGGGGTCGGCTTTTCCTCTCCATGGCTTTCCGCTGAGCATCAGGAATAAATGCCCAAGCCTCACTACCAAAAACTCAGAATGAAGAAACATCAGGCTTGACATGGGTCCAAGCCTCCTCAGAAGTCATATGTCACAATGCCTTATGTGGCATCTGATTCTGAATATAATTTGCACAATTGACTGCCTCAGCCCAAAATGAAGAACTCATAGCTTGAGACTGTATCATACAATTTGCCATCTCCCGTAAGGTTCTGTTCTTTCTCTCAGCAACACCATTCTGTTGAGTGGTGTAAGGAACTATAAACTGATGCTGTAAACCATGCTCAATGCAAAAATCTCTAAAAGCTTGATTAACATACTCCCCCCCATTATTTGTGTGTATCCTCCTGATAGAAAGTCCAGATTGCTTCTCCACAAATGTCTTAAAAATCCTCAATGAGTCAAAGACATCAGACTTGTACTTAAGAAAGTACACCCATGTATGTCTGGAGAAGTCATCAATAAAAGTGAGCACATAACGGGACCCTGAAAAAGAAGGAATCGGAAAGGACGTAAGATCACTGTGTACCAACTCTAGGGCTGCCCTAGCACATGAGGCTCGACCCTTAGGAAAAGGATCTCGATGATGTTTGCCAAGGACACAACCATGACATACACCATCAGTACAAGAAATCTATGGAAGCCCAATCACAAGTGCCTATGTACTCATCTATTGTAGATATCTATAATTGACATGGCCAAAACGCTCATGCCAAAGCCTGCTCACTGAATCTGCATGTGCTATAAGAGAGGAGCCAACAGTGTTTGAACTCTCAAAGCCATCAAATCTATATAAGTGAGATGCAGAATCCACACTCCCAGTAGCCACAACCAAGTCAGGATCATGAAGATCTCAAATAACCATATGATGAGGTGAGAACTCAATTGTCTTACCAGAGCCAGAGTGGCAAATCTGATAAATGGATAGAAGGTTTGTCGAAATGTCAGGAACCAAAAGCACATCTTGTAGACAACCACCATCCAATGAAACAGTTCCGGAACCCTGAATGGAAAGTTGTGCTGAGTCACCAACTGCAATATGTCTAGTGCCTATAGGGGCAAGAGCGGTGACCAAATCCTCTGTGTGTGTCATATGGTGAGAGGCACCAAAATCTAGAATCCAAGTGGGTGCTGAGGATAATGCTCGTGCAGAAAGAGCATGACCTTTCCCTGTGGGCTGTGAAGGAGGCTAAGGTGCACTGATATTATGCTACTGCATGGCTTCCTCCAAAGACTCTAAATGTTTCCAACACCTGGAAATGGGATGTCCTTCCTTGCCACAAAAATTGCAAGGATCACTAGAGTTCTTCTTATTCTTGGAGGAAGACTCACCAGACTTTGAAGATTTGCCCTTTTTAGAATTAGACTGTGGTTTTGAATCAGACTTAGGTGGTGGCTTGAAGGGATTCTCGCTAGCCTCTGAATCTTTCTTAGGCTTCGATCTCTGCTTTTGTTTTCCTTTGGAGGACTGGGCTACCAATGCTTGGTTCTGAGAACCTGAAAGTGAATCCAACTACTTAAGCTTAGCTTTCTCACGAGTCAGACGATCACAAAAGACCTCAAAAGAAGGCATGACATGTCGAGCACCCAAGGCATCCATGGTGGAATAGAAGGTCGAAGAGAAAATCTGAAATGGACCCTGAAGCTTGGAGAGGATCAAGAAAATGCACTCTATATCAATCTTAGTCTTACCACAACCCTGCAAGATAGATCTTTGTTGTTTGAACTTCATCAGAAAGTCCTCAATAGAGAGAAATGAATCAGGTACCAAGGAAGTTAACTCTGCCTCAAGCTGCAAAACTCTGAACTCATTGACAGTACCAAAAAGTCCATCAAACTTGGTCCAAATGGCTTGAGGAGTGAGACAACTCTCAAGATGAAACTGGAGACTATCAGAAATGTGTAAAGCCATCAATCCCATAGCCTGATCCATATTGTTCCTGTGCTGCATAACCTCAAAGGCACATGT